>NC_136499.1:28314975-28672475 GCF_053919585.1 Euprymna scolopes | reverse complement strand
TCTTTTGTTTGGATCCCCCCCCCCACAACATGCACACCTCTAAACACCCGGGCAACGCCAGGTACCCCCGCTAGTCTATATATATAAAAGGCAAAATGTGTGTGAGTGTGTGTCTGTGTGTGTTTGTATGTCTCGCAAAAACTTTCGACAGAGGCCACGGATTTTCACCAGACAAGTATCATTCTAAAGCTCGAACCTCCGGCCGACAAATATCGAAAAATTGGGCAAAAACATTCATTACTTCATCCTCAACGGCTCTCTTTTTTACAAGAAGGGGTGAAAAAAAATGTTATCTTCATGACAAGATGGCTTTACGCATGCGTCAATACGTGCAAAAGACGTTGTACATTGAATTCGTTTAAATGTTATAAAAACCGACCTACTTTCATCCACGGGTCTATAGCGCGATGGGTTAAGTGACAGTGTCGTTATCTAAAGATTTCATGTTCAATCCCAGTTATCAGATGTACTTTTTTCTCGATTTTTAAACATTTATTATTGAAACGAGGTTATTTATACCATTTTTTTTTTTTTTCTCTCTCTTTTCGCTGTGTTTTTTTGTTTTTGTTTTTTTCCTATTTTGGGGTTTTTGTTTATTCGATTGTTTTAAAGAAGTTTTACGTCCGTTTGCTGTTTTATTTGTTTTGTTTTTTCCGATTTTTTAAAAAAGTTTAAACAGGGTTATTAATTCGCTTATTCTTCCCCCCCCCCACCCCACATACACACCTCCAAACACCCGGGCAACGCCGTCCTTTTTGGGGGGGAGGGGGTTTGTTTTTCCGATTTTTTTTTTTTTTTTTTTTTTTTGGGGGGGGGGGGTCCGATTTTTTAAGAAGTTCTTTACACACACCCCCCACACACATACATACACACACCTCCAAACACCCGGGCAACGCCGGGTACCCTCGCTAGTCCATTATAAAACTCAATATGTTAGCAATTTGAACATTACCATGTGGACCAATAAAGGTCAAAGTATTATAAGATTATGAAGGAGCCTAATATCATCGTTAAAGTTATCTCTTAAGTTTATTTGGAAACATTAAGATCCACTTATCAAACAAAAGAATTTAACAGAGAATCCCCAAAAGAAATATGACATTAATTTAGAAATAAAAAAATATATTAAACTATCAAATTAAGGAAATCTATATATTCTTTATATATGCCCTATATAAAAGGACATTTTTGGTGTCTGTCAGATAAAATATTTGATAGAATTTCATTTGTCATATCATATGAATCCAAAGATTATTTTGTTGGTATAGGTTTCCCCGATATTTTTTTTAGTCAGAATTCTTTCTAGAAAGACATCGGGTCCTTATGATAGGAACTACAAGAAGGTTGCTAATATTCTAAGTGAAGATAATTTTTGTGAAATGAACGGGATTTGAACTAGGAACACTCAAATCGTCATTCTGTCGTTAATCACTAGACCACTGTCACCTCCAATTTGATCTGTATATTCCTTATATATATATATATATATATATATATATATATATATACACATTTTTTATTCTTTTTTAAAACAGTAATCTACATACAGCGTAGCTCAACTGTTTCTAGGGATATAAACTTCAAACCATGTTTCCACAGTCCGGCGCCTTAACCGTTAGGCCACGAACCCTAGATGAATTTACTGTTTATTTTTATCGCTTATAAATTTAGATTTGTTGTTGTTTTTTTTTTCAAAGCCAATATTAACCGAATCTATCGTTTGAAAAAACAAATATATATATATATATATATATATATATATATATATGTATAATTTAGCTTGAGTGTTTGTAGGTGTGTTTTGAGTAAAAAAAATGAATAAAAATAAGTTGTAGTAGGCAGGCAGGCTCGAACCCATGATGCAAAAGCGTAAAAGAAAGTGAAAGAAAATCTGACATCTTACTGCTACTCCATGACGCGACTGGAAGTTCGCAATGTATAAGTTAGGCAAAGTCAATCCAACTGATACGATTACAATGACTTGCAAAAATGGCTCACAAAAAATCGACCCCTCATTGTAGAAAACTGCCTAGTTGAGGGTGAAGGAATAAATGTTTTTGGCCAATTTTTCGATATTTGTTGTCCGAGATGTTGAACTTAAAAATAATACCAATCTCGTGAAAATCCGTCGCCTCTGTCGAAAGTTTTAGGCAGACATACATACGTACATATATTTAAACAGACCGGTGAGATTTATATTATAGATGACTGTATTGCTGTGCTTTTCTAGATGTTAATCCAATAAAACTCAAATTTTCATAAAATAATGCTCAATAACAAATAGAGCTGTATTATATTATACTTTTATTTATACACATTATTAGCTACATATGTGCATACATGTTTTAGGTATGATTTCTTTCAAAATCCAGCATCATCAGGCAGCTGGTCTTTTATAATGATTCTGGATTGCAAAAGAAATTACAGCTGAAACATGTATGCACATATATAGACAATAGTGTTTGTATAAAGAAAATTATGAAATAATACAGCTCTACTTGCTGTTAAGCATTTGAAACCAGTTGAAACTAGAAGCCTGGTGACACTGCATTTCAGTAGAAATCACAGCTGTATATTTCATATATATGCTTGTATAAATTAAGAAAAGTATATAATAGACACTCAGATGTGTTTATCAGCTTATAACGGAGATGTGTTCCCAACAATGTCCAATCTGGTTTTTGATGTAAGTCAGAACATATGAAAGTAAGCATTTCCACCATTCACCTATGCAAACCCAATAGTAACATTGTAATCATAAACACGGCTTCTCTATGATATATATTCCAATTACGTAAATGACACGAGGAACATACATATAAGAATATGAATAATGAAATAAAACCGCAGTTCCAGAGCAGATGGAAAACAACACAAGTCTCAGTTTATCACTTGGTGACAATGAATCCTTCCATCGCACTCAACAAACTACTTCTGGCTCAAAGTTTGAATTTACAACACCAACACTTAAAACCAAAACTATGAGACTGCATCGTAACAAAGAAATGAAGATTTAGAATACTAGCCTGGGTGTCTGGAATTGCCCGGGTGTTTGTAGGTGTGTGTTGAGCAAAAAAAAACTTTTTAAAAACAAAAAGTTGTAGTAGGCAGGCAGGCTCGAACCCCTGACACGAAGGCGGAAAAAAAGTGTAGGTGTGTGTAAGGATGTTGGTTGAGCAAAAAAATAAATAATAATAAAAAAAGGGAAAATTATGAGCGCAAAACAAAAAAAAAAAAAAATTAGGAGTAGTAAGCAGGTTCAAAACCATAAAATTGATGTGCTCACCACGATTGTGACGTCACAGGCGGTCAAAATAACATCTTTTATGCAACATCGTTGACACAAGGTTTGAATGACTTGCAAAAAATCGAACCCTCCTTGTAGAAAACTGCTCAGCTGAAGATGAAGGAATTAATGTTTTTAGCTAATTTTTCGATATTTGTCGTCCCAAGGGTAGAGCTTCAAAAGGATACCAATCTCGGGAAAATTTGTCACCTCTATCGAAAGTTTTAGGTAGACATACATACATACATATATTTAAACAGACAGGTGAGATTTATATAATAGACTAGTGAGGGGTACCCGGCTTGCCCGGGTGTTTGGAAGTGTGTGTGGTTTTGGATAAATCAAAACTCCGGGGGGGGGGGATAAAAAAAAAAGTTTTGGTAGGTGAGTATGAGGACCGAACCCGAACTCTTGAGGCAAAGTTGGTAATTAAAGTGTGAAAAAAAAACGTACGACGTTAACCACTGGGCTACTGCGACATACAATGGAAACACGTTGGAATTTATTTAAGTATTAAAAACAGAATTGACACATGGCTGCAATAAAAGTTAACTCTACTGCTTCTATTTGACCTCATTAATGAGGTCATAGAAGTAGCGGACTTAACTTTTGCTCTGCTTCTATTTATTAATGAGGTCAAATAGAAGAAGCAAACTTTTGCTGCAGGGCAGCTTTTGGGTTTGTTTACCCAGCTTTGACTGTTTTTTCTCCCAAAATGTTGGGGGGAGGGAAACCAGCTCCCCATTGTCCAGATTGAATAGCAATTGTCTGATATGTGGAGTTTGGCCCCACATTGATCAAAGCTGATTGCTTCTGGACATTTCCCGGCACGATGCCAAGAAAGCACCGTTTGAATTTTTAGTTTCACTTTATTTATACTAAAAAGCAGGACAAACAGTCGACAGAACGAATAGCGTGAATCTCATAAAAGTCGACGTTAATAAATCTAGAGGCGATCCACGTTCCCAAATCCTAGATATTATTATTTAGGGAGCATATAAACAGTTCTAAGCGATCGTAACCCCCCCCCCCGGGAGCATGTGCAAAAAAAGCCTTTGCAAGACATACACAAAATAGTCACACATTTTGCCTTTTATATATATAGATGACCTGAGGATTTTGTAAATATCTACTATAAATACTTGACATATTTAAAACAAATCGCAAGAAGAAAAGTTTCAGATTTGTTTTTATATTTATTTTCTCTGGCTCCTCGTCATCCATATGTGATTAATCCATTTCAATTCATTTGAAGTTTAATAATTCATGTCCATCTAAAATCTATTAAAATGTTTTTAGTTGGAACCATATCTGCATTCATTAAGTAACTTTCTGATTTTATCCAATCAAGTAAATTGTTTGGCTCATTTTATCATTTGAGCACGGGTTTAATAATAATGAGTTAATTATTTTTAGTACAAAGACAGATTAGAGTACCAACATTTTCTTCATTAAAATTTACTACAGAATATTTAGATTTTATTTCAAATTTTCACATTTTAGAAACCGTGTTTCTCTCCTTGCTTATATTTGAAAACATTTTTGGTGATATCGATTTGTTACTGCATTTCTCGTGCAACCAACAATGGCTGAAAAAGGTTTAATGAATGGAAATGTATGAAAATTTTTTCCTTTCTCAAGTGAGTTTGAGCTCTGATAAGTAACGACTCACAGCATTTTCTAATGGCAGAAAATCATTTTATATATTGATTCCCTACTACATTCTTGGATGTTTCTTGGATTACTCAACTGATTTTTTTTTTTTACTTCACTCTGATCCATTCATACTTTGGATTACAAATCCTTTTTTCTAGATCTTAGAGTATACTTTCATCGATTATTTGCTCTTTTACCTTGAAACTTAATTCGCTTAAATTCTTTTAAAGATGTCTTTTAATTCACAGAAAGTTTATATATTTTTTTCAAATTTATGCTAGCAGTAATACATTTTTATTGGTTTTCATCCTCTGATGAAAATAGCTTATCTTAGAACAATTATGACCAAAGATTATTCTTACTTTTTAATTCCTTGTTTGAATTTTTGGTGGATTAACAAGTATTGTAATTTATTCAATTTTTTAATTTTCATCACCATTTTCTTGTTTGTTAATTTGATCCATACAGTATTTTGAGCTTTTAATATCTTGATAGGTTCTAATATAAAGGATATATTTATCTTTTTGATCTATATACCTATAAAGTTGAGTTTTTTTTTTTCTTGCTCTGACATTGATGTTAAAAGCCTGCGTTTTCTATTTAAAAATTATCATAACAAACTTAACATATTCAGTCATGGGTATATGAGCGACTACATAAATGTTAACTAATTTTCATATTCCTTTGAAAAATAACTGTTACTTTATTCAATTTTTATGGTTTCTTATTAGATAATTGATTTCATTTCATTATTACGCTAAATTCTATTTATGCATAGTTTCTACATTCTGCATAATTGCATAGAATTTAAGATGAAAACCTTCTAGCACATGGAAATATATATATGTATGAAAAGAGAATGGAGGTGAAAGGACCTGAATACTCAATGTTTCGCCGATTTATGCGGGCTTTTTCCTTGACCATCCCTCCCTCTTGAAAAAGCCCGCATAAATTGGGTGAAACGTTGAGTATTCAGGTCCTTCCACCTTCATTCTCTTTTCATATTGTCGGATGTAATCCAGCTTAACAATCATATATAATATATATATATATAATGAATATTTGGTCTATAGATTTAAAACTAAATATATATAGGGTAGTTGAACCTCAGGAATACTTTCGATTTGGTTTTTAGCCTGTAAAAATAGCTGCTAAGGAGTCAAGATTGAAAAGCAAAAGAAAAAAGTGAACCTTGGCAGGAGTAAATCGATTAATTGAATGTGTACATATACATTTTTAAAGTTACTTAAGTTTTAACCTTTTTCATCCATCAGCACTAAAATAACAACTAAACCTGGAGTGCTGAATGTTTTGGTTTCGATTCCAGCTGATTGCACCGATTGATTTACTTTTGAAGCCATTACCATGTATATTGAGTACAATAGATAATAGGATTAACAGATGATTTTTTTTTCTATTATCATAAATATGATAATCATATTTATCATATTTAAGCTTATTTTATGACCGGACAATGCCAGGCAGCCTGCTATTATGTATATAGTCATCTCCATAGTGGTTTCATTGTGTGTTGGCTCTTCAGTGTGATTAGACATGGTAAGTGTTTCAAGTGGAGATTCGAAATCTGATTGCTTGTAAAGTGGTCAAGAATTTTACCCATATACTTCTACCTTCACCACTACTGATAGAAAAACAAAATACAATGTGTCCACTCTGTCCTCAGTCACTACCACCACCTACCCCGTTGTGTGCACATACTACAATGCAGAAATTGTCATCAGTTCTTGCGTATTGATCTTTGCTTGATTTTATCTTGGTTCACTGCTAGAGATCAGAGTTAAGCCAGAGAGAGATAGGGATAAGCCACTGAAACCTTGAGACATTCCGTATTAATCTGATGTGTTTGGCTTGTAGGAATCTTGGCAGTATTAGAAGCAGTAATGCACAGTGTCGTACTTGTAAGGTTTCCTGGCCCGTATATGCGTGTGTGTGTGTGTTTGTCATGTGTGTGTTTGTTGTTTGTCATGTGTTCTTCTTGCCACTGTTGTGTGCAAATGCCAGTCAGGCAGAAAACCTATTTCCTCTTTCCTGGTCATCGCTTCCTTTAATTCTTAGAATTGGCAAATCTAAATTCTGTCATTGAGATATCACGTCTGCATTCTATGTCCCTCTTTCTGACTGTCTCTCTTTTACCCCCCCCACACCCTTCTTTCTTTTTCTTTCTAAACCAAGTCCATCCAATATTAGCTTTCCTTATTTCTTAATATGACACTATTTTTTTTTTTTTTTTTTTTTACATTATATTTCATCTCTTCGCTCTTTTAAGCTTATGAAAATATATTTTTTGATGAAGAGGATGCCATCTTGCTTAAAAAGCTGCAGATAAAAAAAGTATAGGATCATTTATTAACAGTAACAACATATTAAATAAAACGCTCAAACATTGTACATATAAGTTGGTCTGATGAAACTTATGAAAATCAAAATGATGTTAATTTATAGCATAATATTTATTTTGGATGATAAATAAAAAAAAAAATGTCTGCGTATTGTTTGAATTATTCAGGCCTCTGTTCTCATCTTAAGTGCCATTTTCGTAACATTCCGGTCGATGTAACCTCCAACCTTCTTTAAGTTTAACATGTTGAATTTGGGAATCTGCACAGATTTTTTTAATGGTATCTTTTATTTAAGCCACGAAAGTAGCACGCTCGTGTTTTGTTGTGCAAAATAAAACTCAGTGAGAACAATAGTCCGAATAATAGAAATAATACAAATATATCAGGCCTCCTCAAAAAAAATTCAGAAACATTAAAATATGTATCAAGAATGGACTAGGGAATAGGGGGGGGCATATCTTGCATCGGTACTGTATTAGTTTTGTTGATTAGAGAGGGTTCATGTTAAATCTTTAACTTGAATATATATAAATACTGTATTGCCTTCCATGAAAGATACTGTGATCGACAAGATGTGCTTGTTTAGGTGTGGCATACATGCAAGTTTAACCAAACTCTTTAGATTGTGGTGTCTTTTACAAAACATTGCATTGTGTAGACTTATGTCGTTAAAATTTTATTTACTTGATCACATGTATAAGCATAGAAACGGTTTACAAAATCATAGCACACCTATAATTACCATATATTTCAGCGTATAAGGAAACCGTCAGATAAGACGAGGTACAAAATTGAAGCAAATTTTAATGAATTTATTATATATCGGTTGTATAAGACGACTGCTAAAACACGAGACCATGTTTGTTTAGCCTAGGCTAGAGATTGCAACATCATGTATCTTACGAAATATTTGTTTTTAAAGATGATTTTTAAACTTCAAGGGGCGTCTGTATGTTTTTACTATGTAACCCCCCCTTCTCTCTCTCTCTCTCTCTCTCTCTCTCTCTATATATATATATATATATATATATATATATATATATATATATATATATATATATACTAGTAGCAATAACTAGCATTGCCTGGGATTGAATCGCAAAACCCTTGTCCTATAACATCATATTAACTTTTTTAATTATGTTTTCCATATTACTATGCAATTTTGAAGGTGGGGCCTAAAAATATTACAGAACATGAATGTAGTGAAAGGGAGTTTAGTTCCAATTACATTTTAATATTAGATCCTTTTCTGATATTTTCATGCACACATGTGTGTGTGTTTTTTATATTATTACTATGGCTAAATGTAAGTTGATCAATGTTTGTTTGTTTTCCTAAGAATTTATTCCTGTATTCTTTAATAACACAAAATGCATCCCGTTTCTGGGATTTAAATATTTGAATTACATTGCGAACATCGTTTTCATATTCTCTAATTTATAATTAGCAGAATAATTCTCTTAGCTGTTTTTCTCATTCTCTCTAACTCCGTTCAATGGCCACTCTTTAATATTTCTTAACATCTCGGTGAACATTTAAAGAAAAACTGACTGTTTTAGCATTAGCATCTAATTTATGTACATGTGTCTGTACACACCAAAAACATGTGAACCTTGAATGATAAAGTAATAAGTCTCTTTACATCTATGTAAAAAAAAAATAAATAAGATTTATGGATAATATAGCCGTAAAGAGGCTTATTACTTTCAGTAATTTATGAATATCTTAGATATGTTACAGTTTATGAATTATCAAATAAATCTTAAAACAAATAGTGGTTGTGACTATATATATATATATATATATATATATATATATATATATATATATATATAAAAGGAACTTTGTAAGTTTGTGGAGCTGGGCCCGATGTTTTTTAAAATTCTACAGAAATGTACTTCATGTGCCTGGCAGTGTTCTTTTGATAGGTTTTGTATTGGAATGTCTTTGATAAGTATCGATAATTGAAAAAAAAATCTGATGAAAGAAGGAACAGGCGATTTTAACTAAAGTTAACAACTTATACAGCCTAACATCACAAGACCATTTCAGTAGTTTTATTACTACACAAGCAGAAAGGCCCAGCATATAAAATCAACAGTAGGTTCTTTGATATGACAGGAGCGTGTTCAAAATGAATGTTTTTGGTTAGAGCACAACTGAACCATGATACTTGACTTTTGCATTTAAACTTTAATTCAAGCCATTATATAAAAATAATTTTATAAAATCAACAGTAGGTTTTCTACAATACAATGTAAACTTTAATTTATTATGGAGTAAGTCACTGCGGGGGGGGGGCATGTAAAGCTTCATCCCAGTGCACCACGGTTGGTTCCCAACTAGAGCAGGCAATTAATCGATTTGATCCAAAAATGAGGGATTTCAGTTTTTGACAGCAATAAAATATTGGAAGGTGAAATATTTGATCTTCATTCAGTCCTGGGTAACGTCGGGTTTCTCTGCTAGTATGTATGTATATATATATATATATATATATATATATATATATATATATATATATATATATACGTATATATACGTATGTGTGATATAAAAGTCACTGTTTCTATTTGCTTCCCCAGGAGTGCAAAGTTAGATGCAAAATTGATTTTTAATATGAGGAGAATACAGCTCCCCGAGAAAAACAACTGGAATAAAAATTTAAATTGCCTCAGTTTGGAAGGATTTTTCCTTCACTGAAGAAAGACAAAATAAATTAAGTGCAACATCAGAACAGATACTACGTTTTGTTCTCAGCTAAAAAGGCCAAGAGGCGCTAATTCTGATTTTTCAAATGAAATCAAAGAATAGTGGTTGTGTGATCCAATGTATCACAGGTACATCTAATATATATATAAAATGTGTGCGTGTAGTATCTATGAAAGTTTTAGATAAAAAGAGTTAATTTCTTATGATTTATCTGCCAATAATTCTGACTCTCTCATCTCCACTGGGGCAATAAGAGGAGCATTGATCAACCATTCATTTGTTATTCAAAGTCTGATTGTTATTGCCTGCAGACTTTTGCTTATTGAACCGTTTGCAATGAAAAAGGACAACAGATATTAGGATGTTTGTTTTAATGAATCCGTGCGTAGTTTGAATCGCATCGTTTCTGGCTTCATTTATTCACTAATCAATAGAACATTCATCATGGTGATTATGATGATTGTGGTGCTAGTTTCTCTATAAAACAAAATCCTTCGTATGAAACGCTGACTATAAAACTAATATAAACAAGCCTGACACAGCTCTCTCTCTCTCTCTCTCTCTCTCTCCTCTTCATCCCTGCGATTCTTTGACTTTGTGAAACTACTAAGCAAATATCATAATCTATATAAAGATAAAAGGGCGCGTCTGTTTGCTTTCGCTGCCGAGTCTTGAGCTGACAGCAAATCGCCATTTACCTTTTATTTCATTAGAAAATACTTGTTTTCAGTAAATAGGTCCCCTGTAAGAGATCGGTGACATAATTTGTTTCTGAAATGGATTGTTATTCTCTAAGCAATCTCATTTGTAAAACTAGGAAAGAAAGAGCGAAAGAATAAAAGATGAAACAATACTTATAAAAGCCCTATTTATCATATTAGGCAGCAATTTGTTTTAGATGATCGAACTCTGTTGAAATGGTAACATCAAGTGCCTTAGACATTTCTGATACTTTGTCATGGGCTTTGATTAAAAAAAAAATATGTTTTTCAAAAATTTATTGATAAAAGTGCATTTATCTTCATTTTCAAGGCTCTCATTACTACTAACGAATTTCTGAAATCACCTTCCTGCTGTCCGATCACTATTTTCTGTTGATAATGGTGACTGTTTAAAAAGCATCATTACTGGATTTGAAATCCTGCAATAAAAGCCTACTCCTTTATTGTTTTGTTCGTCTTTATTATTAAATGCTTATGTACTTCAAATTTGTAATGATAAAAAACTCTTAAAGTCTGTTAAACACTATACATCACTTATTAAACATGTAAGATGTATAAAAATTTTTTTACAGAAACAACGTTTTAAGTGAGTCAAAAAATCTGCCAGTAATTTTTGAAAAAGATGAAATTTTGTCATTGTCATCTGTTGTTTATCCTTTGTGTATAAAATTCATTACTTCTTGTGTTGATCCAAAGACTCATACTTTTCAAGTTGAAATATTTATTCAACTGCTTATGCATCCAAGCATCTCTATGAACGTCTCAGTCTGTTGGTTTTTCCTTAAGTCTATTATGCTTAATTTCTAAATAGCCTCATTGAGTGAATAGGCACATATTTTGAATGCTATCAGGGTTCTGTCTGTCCATGAGTCCATTTATCATGCATTAGCTTGAAATGGCATTTTCTTTGATCCGTCATGCTCAAGTTTGAAATGGCATTTTCTTTGATCCGTCATGCTCAAGTTTGAAATGGCGTTTTCTTTGATCCGTCATGCTCAAGTTTGAAATGGCGTTTTCTTTGATCCGTCATGCTCAAGTTTGAAATGGCGTTTTCTTTGATCCGTCATGCTCAAGTTTGAAATGGCGTTTTCTTTGATCCGTCATGCTCAAGTTTGAAATGGCGTTTTCTTTGATCCGTCATGCTCAAGTTTGAAATGGCGTTTTCTTTGATCCGTCATGCTCAAGTTTTAAATGGCATTTTCTTTGATCCGTCATGCTCAAGTTTGAAATGGCGTTTTCTTTGATCCGTCATGCTCAAGTTTGAAATGGCATTTTCTTTGGTCCGTCATGCTCAAGTTTGAAATGGCATTTTCTTTGATCCGTCATGCTCAAGTTTGAAATGGCATTTTCTTTGATCCGTCACGCTCAAGTTTGAAATGGCATTTTCTTTGATCCGTCACGCTCAAGTTTGAAATGGCATTTTCTTTGATCCGTCACGCTCAAGTTTGAAATGGCATTTTCTTTGATCCGTCACGCTCAAGTTTGAAATGGCATTTTCTTTGATCCATCATGCTCAAGTTTGAAATGGCATTTTCTTTGATCCGTCATGCTCAAGTTTGAGATAACATTTTCTTTGGTTTGCCATTTTCATCACTAAATGAGCGAACTGAACGGATGCAGCCTAACAATATTCGTTTTTATCTCTGGTGTTTCTGGTCTATTTCAATTTCAAATGTCTTATTTTTCCCCCTATTTTAGGAAAGATTTTATCAGACATGAAACCGATTTCAATAAGTTAACAAGCAAAACACTGAACACACCTCACTAGAATCATGTAACTTGCATGCTGTTAGCTATGGACCTTACATAAGGGTGAAGCGGAGGAATAAAAGAAATGACAGTTTATATTTTTTTTATGTAAATTCAAAGTTGACCGGTCGTTTTGGGAGTATCATTATTCTTATAAAACTTAAGAAGAGAGATGATTCTTTCAAATTATCTCAAAATTCTTCAACGGTGCAATAAAGTGGAGAAAAAAAAAACACTTTTCAGTTTTACTCTTTAAGCGATTGTTTGTAATGAACACAAAAAAGCAACAATAACGATATAGCTCTATTACTGAACAATATCATTTCATTATAGTATCATGCACATTATGAATCTGTTACAAAATTTTTATGCACTTGCACACTTTAGAGTACCACTGATAATTATTTGTTTCCAATGTACTTGTTTTGATTTACCTACAAAATTTCAATGAAAATCATTAAAATTCCCTTTTCCCATGTAGACTTTTCTTAAACTGAAAACAAATACTTATCAGTGGCAATCTAAGGTACGCAGAGGCCCATCTTATATATATATATATATATATATATATATATATATATATAAGCAAGGACACCCGATCCTGTCCGGGATTGAATAAGGATCAACAAATGTTTTACCCTCCCATACTTTTATTGTCATTGAAAACGGTTAAGTCATTCACTTTTTTTTCTGTTCTAGTTAGGAACCTCCTCCTACAGTATACCAAAAGGAAACGTCACATGCCTCCTTGCAGTGCCTTAATCCACAATATATTTTAACCTACATTGCACTGTAGAGAATTTACTATTCTAAAATTATCTGAAAATAATGGCTTCACTTAAAGTTTAGCATGTAGAAGCCAAGTATCATGGTTCAATTGTGCTCTAAACAGAAACATTCATTCTGAATATGCCCCTATCTTATCAAAAAATCAACTGTTGATTTTATGAAATTATTTTTACATAATGACTTGAATGAAAGTTAAACATAAAAGTCAAGTATCATGGTTCAATTGTGCTCTAAAAAGAAACATTTATTTTGAATGCGCTTGTCTCATAAAAGAATCTTAAGTTGATTTTATAGGCTGGGCGTTTCTGCTTGTGCAGTGGTAAAATTTCTTAAATGCACTTGCGATGTTGTATAAAAGTGTTAACTTTGGTCAAAATTGGACTTCCTTCTTCATTTTTTCAATTATTGATTTTTTTATACTTATTAAATGCATTCTAATACAAAATCTACGTAAGATCACTTTCAGACATATCTAGTACCTTGGTGTGAAATAAAAAAAAAATCTGCCAGCCGTATCTGAGTCCATAAGGAACGAACACTCACACAAAGTTCCTTTTATATAATAGTAGAAGCTAGGTCTAAAAAAATAAATTTCTCTCATCACCTAAAGAATTTTAATTGTAAAAATAGGTTGGTGTCTAGATTATTCTCTAAGTAACAGTCAGATGACCAAATTTTTCCAAGAAACTGAATTATAAAATTCTTTCTTTTCCTTCTTCTCCCCCCCATTTCACCCATTATCTTTACTTTGGTCATTGTTAAAGATTTTTTTATTATCCAGATAACAGTATAGATTTTTTAGCAGTAAAATTGTATGATTTTCATTTTTTGTTTTTCTTTTGACTGACCTTCTCTCGCCATTCTGTTTAGTGGATGGCTGAATTCAACATGCTTTGCTGCCCATCAAATGGTTGTAATCTATTTGAGTGCATTTCTCTCCTATCAAGCATACTATTATTCCTGAAGCAGAATTTCAGAAGTTTGCCTACACGCCTCTGTATTTTTAGTAATTCACTTTTTGTGTTACTGTTCCATCTCCTTTCTTACTTTAGGCAATGTCTGGATTATTGGAGTAATATATATATATATATATATATATATATAGTCAATTGTAATAAGTTTTCCAATTTCATATTCAAATACAGATAAGAATAGCACAAGTCTTTAAGATAGCTCGATAGTGCAATACTACAGCTATAAATACTGTTTTTTAATATGTCGCTTCACTGGAAACGGACACATTTTTATGCTCATTTCAAAACTAATGTCCCGCTCACACGAACACAATGTCCCGCTCACACATACACAAAAATATTAACATCCAAAACAAGTATATTTTGAAATGATCTTACTGTAAAGATTATACACCATTTATACAGAAAATTTGAATAATTAACTGTGACACGTAATATTTGGTGGGGCTATATATTACGAAACATTTCTAAATGTTGAATGTATTGGATTGTTGTTGAGAAGAACTGTCTATAGATTGTTGTGGTACTTGGTATTTTTGTTTTTATGCATGTTTTGCAGTGTAGAGTGCCCTACTGGTATAAGTATTATAAAAGAATATATGTAAAGAACTACATTATAATAAATACCAGTAATAGACCAAGACAGTTGTATGCGTTTATTCTTAATAAAGCTGTAATTTTTTTTTTAAATGAACATAAAAATGTTTCTGGTGAAACAGTATATCATAAAAAGTGTGTGTGCGTATTCTAATGTTCATGAACTGTCAAGTTTTTGGCTTGGTTCCATGATTTTGCAAAATTCAGTTCTGCGCAATATACCATTACATCTGAATGTGTAATGTTGTACCTCCGTTTTCTAACATCAAACAAAGCAGTTGTTTTATAATAAAAGAAGATTACCTATCAAAAAACACTAAGTATGATTTACGATAACTTGATCCATAAAATTATCGTGTTCTATTCAGTTTTCTATGTTATATCTTGACTAGCATACAGACGCAACACCTATATATACACTATTGTACACCCTCTATCAAAAATGATGGGGGACAAAAAATTATGCTTCACTGGTGTTCACACTCTCTATTTAACTAGATATATTACTAAAATATTCATATAAAATCATAATGCTACATTCGTAATTTGATTTTTTATAAATTATCATTTCTAAAAAAAAGAACACAATTTTACATCAGATCAGAAAAACATGGGTACCGTCAGTTTCAAATCCACTATAAAGGGACCAGTATAAATTTAAAAATAAATATTATGCTCTTATATTGACTTTTCCTTTTTATGAATTGAGCATTTTGCCACAAACATCACACAGTGTGTGCGCGTGTAGCTAAATCAACCAATGAAGTTTTACTGAGGTTATGCATGAGTGCTCAATACCGAACTAGGGCAAGATATACTTTTTATTTGTTTTACATAAGCATTAATATGTCGCTACACATTCATGAGCATGTTTCAGTCAGCCAATTAACTTGAGACCTCTTGCTTATACAAAAGTTTATTCTGTAATCTATGGTCTAAACATTTGTATAAACAATATCGCCTGAAGAGGTCTAGCTACTTGTAACTGGCTGACCGAAACATGCTCATGAATGTGTAGCGACATGAATTGTAAGTCATGTTTAGTTTCAGAAGTTTCCGATGGGTAGTTATTCTATACAAGTCCTGGAGATGAAGAATTCTCAGTGGGAAGTTGTTTTGTACAGGTTCCGGACTTTATAATTTTGCAGCTAAAGAGCAAAAGATTCTTTTCATGTTGACATGAATTATGTGCTAGGATGCTAAAAGGGTTCATTTTTACGGAGCAATTCTGGGTTTTGATTGGCTGATAGAAGAAAGTGAATTAATTTGATTTGACATTTCCTAGCAGCAGCGTTTATAAATAGAATCTCCCAACTTTGAGGGAGCATACACCTATTAGATAGCAAAAAAAGAAAAAAAGTATATATCTATACTCCTATATTAGGGGGGGGGGCGATATTCATATTAAAAACCCCTTTTCTATTTATTTAAAAAGAATATACAACTTTGTTATACATGGGCCATGGAATTGCATTCATTTGCGAGATCTAGCTAAGTTGCATATTCTTTTAAACATTCATTTTAATTAATTCTCTATTAGTTTTTTCGATTTTCTTATAGGATGATTATCTTTAGTTAACTATTACGTGTAATTATAGTCGTGCAGATAATCTACATGATTTATACTTGCGTAATATTTGCATAAAAAGGTTATAGTAAACACAAACCTCTATGTTCATGTGTATATATAGATTTGTTTAAAAAATTTTGCCTACCAAACTCTTGTCAGTTTTTGGTCTAAAGACATGAAACTTAGTATATAGGGTATTCAAACTGATGCAAAACTTTATATTTGTGTTTTAGCCAGAGAAAATCGAAGCAAAAGTGTGAAAATTAAAGAAATGGAATTTGCCAGGTGAAGGTCGAACGATGGCATTACAAATATGCATTTGCAGTGTAATAGTTATCGGTCGATGTTTTAATTTTTATCCTTACAGCAAACATGCTTTTATAATTCAGGCATTAACGTCAAAGAAAAAAGTAAATCGTATGCTAAACATTTTGGTTTCGATTCTTGGTGGTGGCACATAAGTAATTTTTTTTTTTTTTTTTAACTTTTTAAATCTTTACTATATATTGGGTCCAATTTAATATAATAATAAATACGAAATCTGCATTAATCCAAATATCATATTTAAGCATATTTTACAACCGAGAAATGGTGGGTGGCCTGCTAGTCATTGTCCATGTAAATGATCCGTGACTTGTTTATAATGTTTGGTTTAATTGATAATGTCACCTTTTGTTATTTAATTTATGACATCAGACATCATAATCAATCTTCCCGATGTCTTCTACCTGTTTTAGTGGAGAGCATCATCCCTTTGTGACGTCATCCAGTGTGCACAGAGACAAACAAGATAAGATCCACGTAGTTTGTCATATATAGATAGATTCAAACTTATTTGATTAAAGAGAACCATTTTTTTTTTTTTTCAGTTTAATCTTTCTATCCAATGTTTGCTCTAAATATAAAATGAAGACATGAAAATAGAAAGCTCTTGTGCATCTTCGCAAAGAATGTTGAGCAGTTTTTGCTGCAGTCCGAAGGAAATAGGATTGTACAAAAAAATCTGCTTTCAACAAACTATTCCGATACAAAGAATTAGATCTTTCTGCCAAACAGAATGATTACAAATAATGATTTGTCTATTTTTACTTCTGTTTGCCATTAAGTGACCCACTAAGGTTTTGATATGCCGGAAAACAAAGCTAGCTGAACAATTTAGAAAAAAAAATCCACCAAACTACTACTTCAATAAGGAAAAAAAATGCTGGACAGAAGATTAAACCGGCAGAAGCTATCAGCCGTCTTTAATCAAACAACCTTCAATGAAATAAATTCTGTGGTAATACTAAAAAAATATGTATATATAGGCATTTTTTATTCTCCAAACTAATATAGTTGTTGAGCAAAAGGAATTTGTCTTTGATTTCATCGGCCATACTTTGCTAATGGAATAGATTATTATTATGGAATGTGATTAAGAGAAATATATGGAGGAGAGGAGGGGAGTTTGTGTCTTTTAGATATTGAATATACGTTTTATTAAGGAAGCAGAAATTGTTGTGATGACAGTTAATTGCTTTTCACAGAGAATGTTGGAGGAGTGAAACAAGGCCAAATATTTTTGAGATACATCTAAATAACGAAAATATCTGTTCAAACTTAAACCTGACAGATCGCCATGAATGCTATTTTAAACTTAAGCCTAACAAATTGCCAAAAATTCTATTTTAATCTTGAGCACCGTAGATTGCCATGAATAGAATTTCAAACTTAAGTGTGACAGATCACTGAAAAGCTGTGACAGACTGATGAACTGAGTTTTAGAAAAACTGAGGATGCAATTAAAAACTATCTTCTTGGAATTTCTGATTAGAATATTAAAGGGCAGACTTTTTTCATTACAATTCTTTGAAGGGTTTTTATTATTTTTATTTCTATTTCGCTTTTATTTCAAAACTTCAAAATTCTTAGATCAAAAGGGATTGGATATCGTTTTATTTTTATGATTAAAAATATGTATTTTTTTAATCTTATTTTTTTGTCATGTGTTAAGTGAATTTTCTTGTTGACAAGCTCTCCTTTATTATACTCAAACTCATGAGAGGTCATAATAAGCTTTTATGCTTGTCCAGCTCTCCTGAATACCATACTAGTCTAATAATACTAAATCAAAATAACCAGATTTGCCATTAAATAGCCCAAAAAGGGTTGGTATGTTGTAAAACAAAACGACCAAACCAAACACTATGAATAAATATTTGAACATTTTAAAAATTTCAAAGCATAAAAGGGTTTACCAAAATGACCGTATTTGGCGTCAAATCACCCAAAAAAGATTTGATATGCCGTAAAACAACCAAGCCAAATTAAATTCAACACTTGCTGTTATTCATTCTCTCTATCTAATGAATTTATGAACACTCGTCTTACCATCATATGATAGCAACCACAAGGGAGCCATATATATTGAAAATTTTCCTTTCATAAATATAGCAACTGATGCGACTATATTATTTTTGTATACATAAACAATAATGAAGATAAATTCTATCTATCTGGACACCTTACTGTATTTTCATGATGTATTAATATTCCTGGGTGATGCTTATAAATTGTATGTATAAAATGTATAAGCATCGCTCAGAAATATTAATATACTATGAAACTACAGAAAAGTGTCCTGATAAGCAGAATTTATCTTTATTCTTGTTGTAAATCTATCTCAAATGATATCGACCCCTTTATATGTACAAAGTATGTTGTCTTGATTTGGCTTCGTTTCAAAATATCTAAATGATCATTTTGTAGAAAAATAAATAAATAAAAGTACTATTAAGACTTCAAAAAAATTATCTTTGATCTTTGTATAGGGCTTTGTTTTCAATTGTACTCTTGCCCCAAAAGACATCCTATTTATGAACATAGATAGCACAAATTAGTGATGGGATGATTTGAGTATTTTTGCTGATTCAGATAGTTACCAATTCTGTTCTAAATCCCCAATTCTGATATAATTACTGATTTTGATTACAATTCTTTTCAGATTTCTAAATATTTAATTAAAGAGATCTTGTTTGTTTGTTGTTTTTTTTTAAATTTTTATTTTGGAATTACTGTAAAAACCTGTATAATGTGTCCATAAAAGTACACTTGTGGGCACAGGGGTGATGCATATTATAACAAATAGATTTTTCTAACTATTCTTTCCTTAATATTTTCCTTATAATTGATTAAAACTAGTAATTTGATAAACTCATTGTGAGATAGTCATCTACATTTTTCATTTGTGCCATTCCCCCCCCCCATTCCTATCATTTTTTATTTGCCATTGTTACCAACTTTGTTATTATGATATATATAGATTTTAGTTTAACTGGTAGTTTACAAACAATATTTATCATTTTACCATTGGTACAAGCAATGGACAAATTTTAAACAAAAAAAGAAAAAAATTATGTAAAGAAATGTTTTTAGAATTGGTAATTAGGCTAAAAATTTCTGATTCTGATATCACATAAAATTCTGATTTTCTGATTCCCGATTAATAGTCTCAATACTAGTACAAATATATGAAGTGGTTTGTGTGCATGTTCATTTGTTTAATTCTATTCATGATTTTGTTTTTCTTCAAAATAAAGAATCTCTAAAAAGAAAGAAATGTTAATGTGAAAATCAATTTAATTTCCTTCACTTATTCCCTTTAATTTGCCTCTTGATGAAAATTAAACATCAAAGTGAGCATTTCAGAAGCAATTTTCTAAAACTTAGGTTTATCGTTTTATTTTTTATTAAATAAAAACAAGAAAATTTGTATTTCTTTCAAGAAACCAAGTGGAATTAAAAAGAAAATAATGATAATTTTTCTTTTTTAAGATTTTTTTTTTAACCTTAAAGGCAAAATAAAGCCAAAAGAAAAATGTTTTCGTTTTTCTAATGGTAATAGCAAAGTAGAAGATAAAAGTGATCATTTAAAAAAAAAAAAAAAAAAAATTTGAGGACAAGATTTAAGAAAAAAAAATATACCATGGACAGATTCTTCATCAAGAATGAATATTTTTAAGATGAGCTGTAGAAACAATTAAAGGGCCACCAGTGTTGGGAAAAATATATCAAATTTATGCTTTATATGACCTTTATTTATTCTTAGATATAAACTTTGGTGTTACCAGATTAGGCTGTTAAGATACTAGCTTACTGACCTAGAATGCACTAACATTTATGTCATTGTTTTTCTGCGCTTTCATTTTGCAAAACTCAATCATGTTCTGTAAAGTGAAAAACAAGGACAATTTTCCTCTATGAAACAACCAAAGCAAAGACCATGATTAAATGTTTGAAGATATAAAAAACTTGAAGCATAAACTTATTTTTTTACCCAAATTACTGAATTCATCGTTAAAGAACCCAAGTTTTTATATAAACCCGTTATTATAAAGGCCGATTCAAGTTAGGATTGTATGCATAGACTTTAAGAGATTACATAAAAAAAAAATCAGAAATGACAAAAATATGAGCCGGACTTTGAGGTTTTCTGCACAACTTGAAAGTCCTGATCCAATTTTATTTAAAACTTAGTTATAGAACATTCAGTCTGTGCATTGTTGCATTAGAAATGCTATTTTAAATTTAAGCTTGACAGATCAACGAAAATGGTATTTCACATTTAAGCTTGACAGACCAATAAAACTCAGACTTAAAAAAAAATAATTTCAAAACTTTTGGAAGCATTTACACACAAATTTTAATAAATATTTATGGCTCTTGTTACAATCAACACATTAGTTTTCATGAAACATGATCATGTTTTTTTAATATTTAAATTTATTAAAAATAAAAAATAAAAACTTGTCTGACAAATCTACCTTATATATATATATATATATATATATATATATATATATATAAATATAAGCAGTTCAGCCCGGCGTTTCCTGGGTGTTTGGAGGTGTATGTTGAGCAAAAAGAAAAAAAGTGGTAGTAGGAGTGCAGGCTCCAACCCGTACTACGAAGGAGGAAAAGAATGTGAAAAAAAACGTTATGTCTTTGCTGTTACCGGAAGTGACGTAGGTTTAAATTACGGCTAGACAATCAAAAAGAGGGGATGACTTTTGAAAATATCAGCAAGAAAAGTGACCCCCTCCCTGTAGAAAAGTGCCCAGTTGAGAGTGTTTTTAGCCAATTTTTTGATATTTATTGTCTGAAGGGGCGAGCTTCAAAACGATACTGATCTTGTGAAAATCCATCGCCTCTGTCAAAAGTTTTAGGCAGACATGTAAACATACATACATAGATTTATATATTTGTAGCTCAAATTTTCGACCCAAACCGACTAAAAAGCTTGCCCTATCTCTGAATACTCTTTATGTCAAATTTCAAATGTTTAGACCAGAAAGTGTCTGAGTAATTTGGTAGAGGCCGCAGAGGTCAATTTTTTTGTAACTTTGACCCCTTAACATTTATTGTTTTGGGCTCAAATCAAGTTAGTTAGATCCATGTCCAAGGAACCTATATCTAAAATTTCAAATGTTTAGACCCAGAATTGGCGGAGGAGTTTGGTAGAGTTCTCAAAGTTCAAATCGTTGACCTTTGATCCCTTAACAGCCAAATTTCTGGCCGAAAACTGATTGCAAAGATTTTCCCAAATCTCAGTATATCAAATTTCGAGTCTGTAGACTGAAAATTGACAGTTATTGCGTAAGGAAATGTACACACACACACTTTCACTTTTATAGATATATAGATATTCACTTAACGATATTTAAAAAAAAAAAAATGCCATCCTATTTCTTATAAACATTGTCATGTGGGCCATGTGCTTGCACTTGACTCTAAACTCATCCAGCTAACATCCCGACAGATTACTGCAAAGAGAGATTTAAAAATCTCTAAGAAAAAAAATCGCTTGGAAAGGACTAATTTGGGATGAAAGTTTGTTTAATATCTTTAAATATCTATCTAAAGAAAAAATATATCGTTTTGACTTTCTAAAAAAAAATTAAAATATTCACTTATAACAGTATTTAAAAAAAAAAAATAGGTGGCATTCTATTTCTTATATAAAGCATGACAGACCAATCAACTGATAGCTGAAGAAAATTATAGTGAAAACATGTAGACATATCTTAAAAAAGAAGTGGGGGGAGTTTCTTATCAATAAAATGCTTGAAAAGGCTGAGCGATCAAAATGACTAACTTATGTCGTCTCATTAAACACCATCTATTGGAAACCTTCAATGAAGGCCTCATTCAGTTTCTCTATACAGGTTACCAAATTTCTCTCCTCGGTATAGCGTAGCTTTTTCCTTTGGCATCATCTCACTTTTCAAATGTTTTCGTTGTTGATTTTCCTTTTTGTCTTGGAGTCCTTTTATATCATCAAAATTCTTTTCAGAAATTCAGTCCTTTTGTTTAATTCTAAAAAGTCTTTGAACAATTTATGGGTTCTACACAAAGAGAATTAGCAAAATAATATTTAAAAATATATGCCATTAATCTCGTTTTATAAATGTTTTTTTTTTTTTCTGTATATTATCTTTGATGAGCAGCCGTATTCACTTTGTCCGTCATTTACTAATGTTTTTTTTTTTTCTTTTATTTCCAGCTATGCAATCACCACGTCATAGCAATAGTGGCGTACTGCCTGACCTGTTACCACCACATACACCCCCACAGTCAAGATCACCGCCGATGCCACAAAGACCTCAAGACAAAAGTACATCTGAAGAGGTAAAATCATTTACACTTTTCAAACTAGTTTCTAAGTTGTTTGGCTTATAACAGCAGACATTTTTTTTTCTTTTTTTTACATAGACATCACCACATTATCAAGGCCCAGAGGCCACTCAAGGATAAGGGTTAAAGAGTGTACAGTAGAAATTGGACAATATATTAATCATTAGTAATGAAAATTTGGTAAATTTGATAACTTATATGGAACGGCTCATCAAGAACTTATTTACTTTAGACTTGAACACAACCATATTGTAGTAAGCCGGAAAGCAGAAGACAATTCCACAGGCGTGCAGTTCTAAGAAAGAAGCTTTGTTCATGGAATCTACGATTAGGTTTAGGCACAGATAAAGAGTGGGGGAAATTATTGATAGTGTTTACAGCTAGACGAGTGTTTCTTGTGAAAATTTGGCGAGAGGGGACCATAGATTGAAGCTCAGTCGAACACTTTCCATGAAAATAACGATACTTCAGTCTATCAGGCCTAATTAGACCCATTTGTACTCCCCCCCCCTTCCACAAATTAAGACTGTAATCTATGCATGAAAATGCGAATCATTCTAATGAAAATGGTGACTTGGTAGACGTTTTATATATTGGTGCATATGAGAGGGGAAGGGGTTAGTTAGGAGAATTTACGTAAACGACTTTAAATCATATTAAATTTTTATAGCTCCAAAATCTTAAAATTCTATGATCCTGTGACTCGGTTGCTGCTACTTGGAAAGTAGACAAATTATTTTCCCCACAAGTATGTCAAAAATATGGCATGTGCATCTTAAGGTAATTATTTTAGTATTAATCCTATATATATATATATATATATATATATATATATATATATATATATATTATGATTGTCCTATTTTCAAGTCAGATCAGTGTGACTAAGTGTATAAAAGTATTAAACTGAGATTTAACCTCTGGACATCAACCACTATTGATAGTGACATTCTGATGCTCTGACTAAATAAACCTGCTGCTATTAAAGGAAGAAATATTTAAATGAATTTTTTAATCATTTGTTTACTTTTCTACAATTTTGATAATCTACTAGATTCGATTCAATAAATAAATAAATATATATATATATAGAGAGAGAGAGAGTCAATAAAGAAAAAAAATGAAGGTCTAAAAACTATATTGTGATATATATATAGATTTATTCATTTATTTGATAAGGGTATACATCAATTAGGGGTGTTGGGTCAGTAGAAACTGTTCATACCATGGTATTTTGAAGCCTCTTTAATTCCCCCATTTATTATATATATATATATATATATATATATATATATATTTATTATATATATATATATATATATATATATATATTTATTATATATATATATATATATTTGGTAGAGTGCGCAAACTCCAACAGTGTCACGAATCCGCAGCCAGGCAGAGGCAGCATCCTGAGGGGGTGCAGACTGGCCAAAGGTGGATTGTATTGAAGCTTGAAAATGTTGGCATTTCTCCTTGGACTTAGTAGCAAGAACATTGAGCGTTGAAAGTGGTTTTGAGCAAGACAGGTGGATTTTCTTTGGCTTTAGTTTAAGCTTACAGCGCACAAGTGAGTGGTCTGTGTCACAGTCCGCAGAGTGCATTGTCCTGCAGTGGATGATATCCTGGAGGTGCTTCTTTTGAGTGATCACATGGTCCAGCTGGTGCCAGCGCTTAGAGCGTGGGTGTTGCCATGTCATCTTCGACCACGGTGAGCCCTTAAAGAAGGTTGATGGGATGCACAGCCTGTGTGTAGCACAGAGTTCCAGAAGACGCTGTCCATTTTCATTCATAGAGCCCACTCCGTGAGGACCCAGGACATCAGGCCAGGCATTGGTGTTACTGCCTACTCGAGCGTTGAGATCACCCAGGATGATTATGCGGTGACCGCGGTCGATTTTGGAGAGGGTCTCACTCAGCTGGAGATAGAAAGCATCTTTCTGGTCATCCGGCGAGGTGAGGGTTGGGGCGTAGGCAGACAATAGGGACACTGGACCAGAGGTGGTGTGTAGCTGTAGTGACATTAATCTGGGAGAGATGGCGACGGGAGTTTCGACAAAGCTGAGCAGCTTGTTGCAGATGGCAAAACCCACTCCATGTTTTGGTCTCTCCAAGTCAGGGTAGCCAGTCCAGTAAAATGTGAAGTTAGCTTCACGTATGGAGCCATTTCCAGTGAGCCATGTCTCGCCTAGTGCTGAGACATCCACCCCCAACCGGAGTAATTCCAGGTCGATAACAGCAGACTTCCGAGGATGAAAACTGTCAAGAGAGGAAGTCACCCCAAGGGAGCGGACATTCCAGCAGGCCAGGTGTAGTGGGGAGGCAGTAGCAGGATGTCGACCGGGGCGCGCCTGCCTAGAACGCGGGCCCTGCCGAGCAACGACAGCACCCCCGACTGCAGGGGGCTCCCGAATTGCCAGTCGCTGAGAATTTATTCTTGACATATCCATAGTAGTTGCCTGAAACGTCAAGCGCCGGGGCAGGGAAGTAGTGGATGAGTGCATGCCCAGAACAGAACATCCACCTCTGGACCCAACATTGCGGACCCCAGCGGAGCACAGGAGTGCGACAGCTGGAGCAGTGGTAGGTTGCCCCGCAGTACCCGCTAACTGGGTGTTGATCCCTGACCGTTGATCGTTCTTGATTCATCCGCTCAGTGATCCGCCATGGGAGACCGGTGGTTGAAAAATATATCAGCTGCGCTCATACCATGACTGCCAACTCCTGCTGCCGAGATGACATTTTGCTATTTGACCACATAGCTGGGGTCTGGATTGGTGTAAGCCAGGGCGTGTCCTCACGCCGGAGGGCCATGCACTCAACACCTCTGGGGCTCCAGACTACTCCGAGATCCCACATACACTTAGCCTGGGGCCGCAAGGTACCCAGTTAAACCGTGATGTACCACGAGGAGGTGGCATGCGAGTCTTGACCAGTGAGACGCTCTAACCACCAGTGGGCAGGGCTTACTAAACTGCCTCCCCTTCACTCTTGCGAGTATAGGTGGCGGTTACAGCTGGAAGCAAGAGGAGCAAAGCACCTGAAAGCCAAGCAGCTAAGCACTCTACACATTCACTAAGCTACAACACTACACGCTCAAAGGCCCTGTGTGCAACACACCACATCTCTTGTGGTGTCAAGCAAGGCTGCGTGTTAGCTCCTACTCTGTTCGGAATATATTTCTCAGCTGTTCTGCGCCGAGCCTTCCCAAACCCAACTGGAGTGCTCCTTCACACTCGCAGTACTGGAGGCCTATTCAACCTGGCCAGGCTACGCTCAAAAACTATGGTTAACCGCGTACAGATCCGTGAACTCCTGTACGCTGATGATGCTGCCTTCATCGCCAACTCGGAGGTTGAGCTTCAGGCAATGTGCTCCTCCTTTGCTTCTGCCTGCGAGGAGTTTGGTCTCAAAATCAGCCTAGGCAAGACGGTGGTCTTTGCCCAGCCTGCTGGGCTTTCACCCATAATAACCGTAAACAATCATGTACTGTCAAACGTCACCAAGTTCACTTACTTGGGTTCTACAGTTGATAACACCAACAGTCTTGATTGTGAACTGGACTCCCGCATTGGAAAGGCATCAACAACTTTCGGCAGGCTTAGTGAGAGAGTCTGGAAGAACAAGTCCCTCTCGCTACACCTAAAGATCAAGGTTTACGAGGCCTGCATCCTCAGCACTCTCCTGTATGGCAGTGAGACTTGGTGCACCTACCGCCGACACGAACACCGTCTGAACGCCTTCCACTTCCGATGCCTGCGCACAATTCTTGGATTCACATGGAAGGATCATGTACCAAACACAGCTATCCTCTCCACGACCAAGAGTACTGACATGTACACAGTGCTGCGCATCCGTCGCTTACGTTGGGCTGGCCACACCTGCCGCATGGACGACAGCCGGCTACCAAAAGCACTTCTCTTTGGAGAGATAGCTGATGCCCCTCGCTGTGCTGGCAGGCCACGCCTCCGCTACAAGGATGTCCTGAAACGTGACCTCCAGGTCTTCGGCATCCCTCACAACACTTGGGAAACCTCTGCCGGCAACCGAGTAAAGTGGCAAGCTGCTATAAGATCTGGTGCCAAAAGATCCTGCCAGCAATACACAGACTTCCTGAACTGTAGAAGACTGAAGCGCCTTGCCAATCGTCGTCCTCGACGTTAAGGGCCTATGTATGTATGTATGTGTATATATATATATATATATTTATTCTCTCCTCTCCTCTGTGTGGAGCACTTTACAGGAGGAAATGAGGATTTCCACTTCTCGAGTGTAAAGCATGATTCTTCTGCAAAAAAAATTCAATATTGTAGATTATCAATATTGTAGGATGGTAAAAACAAAAAAAAAATTGAAATGTCTCATTTTGATTTTAATAGCGGTTTGTTTTGATTTGGTTTTCCAGTTATTTACATATTTCTGCATTGACAACAATCGGTTTTGCCTGGTTCAAAACTGTACCAGTACCAAAAATGCTCTTTCAAACTTATGTATGACAGATCAATGAATATGCTATTTGATACTTGTGCATGACAGACCAACAAACTGAAGCATTACCTACTAACAAAGTCTTGCATCTAAGAAGGCAAGATAAAATCCACTTCTACAAAATCATGAAATGGCATACAACATGAATATATTAAAGCTTAATTAAATAAATGCCTTAAAGCTGTGTTGAATAGTTTTTCTTCTCAAATAATATAATTAACAAGGTTATTTGATTAGATCTAGACGTTGTCAATGGCTTCCCGTCAATCTGTAAACCAGTTGGCCTGAACAAAGGGTCGGAAAACGTTCTGACAGTGTTTTCCTTCACAAATAGGAAGTCGTTATTATGGGATGTGACTTCTTGCAACACGTTTGTTCTCAGCCACCTGGGATTATCAGTATCCTATTGCACTAGAGATTGTCATCAGTTCAAATTAACTGCTCTTAGAGTGCCTCTCAATTACCCCATATTTGGAGGAATGCCTTGAATCTGCTCTTGGTCTGCTAAACCAGCAGAAAATCTTATAAAACCTCTGGGTGTATTTGCAAAGGCTTTTTAAAAAAAAGTGTGTAAATATGAAAACTTATTTTAATTTTGCACTTCATTTGTGTTTGGATTATTTGTGCTACTTTTCTTATCTTGATATATATATATATATATATACATATATATATATATATATTCATATATCAATTTGGTTAATGTAACCTCTGATCATTTTCAGGTGTCTTTTGTCGAACTTGGAAATCTTTTGACAGAAAGATTCTAGAGTTTGATAAGAGACACTTGAAGAAGGTCAGAGGTTACATCAACCGAAACATTGTGATGAGAACAGTAATCCAAAAAATACAAATCATGAATCCTCATCTCAAAAACTCAGAAACATTGTACTTGGATTCATTTAAACGTTGCTGCAACCCTGAAAAGAATGATTTCTTTTGCTGATAATACTTTGCATTCACTTTTTGTAGAATTATTACAGTGTGCTATTGTATCGAAAAAACGAGAGAAGACAATTCTAAATGCTTTATTTCGCAATCACTGATTCCATCTAGGAATATTAAATGTGTTGCTTTGTTTCGTCATCATATTTAGTTTTAACACTTGTTTTACATACTGGCATATGTTGGACGGTTTTCAGAAATTGATTTCCAAACTACCTATCTCTGGCCAGGTTTTTATTTATCCCGCTCTCTTAAATTCATCTTTATCTGTTCTTCTCACATTTTGTTTGTGTTTCTCTTCCCAACTACCTCAACTGTTTTACCTCTACTAACTCTAGCATTTTCATCCACGCTTTCAATGTGACAAAACCAAATAAGTCTCCTGAAAAGTCATTTGAAACAGTAAAATGTTTACAATTGTTTGAAATAGAACATCATTCTTCTACAATTCGCTTCAACTTTAACACGATTTCATTTTCTCTTTTCATCTCGTCTGTTCATCCACGAAACGTTTTCCCAACGTTGGCATTTGATGACTGATGACTTTAGTTAAAGGGTCTCACCCATCCTGCCATCACGCTCACACACATTGATGTGATTGTGATAATGCATTCAAAGACTAGTCAAAGTTGCTGGTGAATTACAACGTTTTCCGTGCACTTTAAGTAATTTTCCTGCACTTAAACCATTGATAGCAGCTTTCAAATTTATTTGCCAACCTCCAACCCGCCCGACTCTTTCAGTGCCTTAACTTAACATCTATACGATTGTTACCAAATTGGTTTTGTTCCAATACAAGCAAGTATTGATAACTTTCCTTTCACATACACAAAACCACATGTGAATGTTGAGTGCTTGTCTTTGTATTGTGGCTTGCACATTAATGGACACTGACAGATGACAGCTTCCTATAGTCATGCCCTCGAGTTCACAAGACGACAGTGCCCCATGCCTTTTTGGATATGCTGCCAGTGCCAGAACCATCTCTCTCTCTCTCTCTCCACTCCCCCACATACACTTCTAAGCAGGTAGTGGCTAGACAAAACAGGCAGATGGCCAATGTGTTCAACCTCTCCTATACACATCTACCTACCAACTATGACCAGAACTGGTACTATCTGCCCCTACCTTCCCTCTCATCCCCTCATTCTGAGCTCCATTTTGCTGAGGGGCATCAGAATGTATGCTTTCAGCAGTGCTCTTAATACCTTAGATTGATATTTTGTCCTTTTACTTATAATAATACAGTCACATTTGATAGTTACAAAATAAGAAAATATTGATCAATTTAATTTTGAGATCTTATTTTATCAATCAAGTATTGTTTCCAATAACTGACCCCCCCCCCTTTTTTTTCAAGGTAATTTTATTATCTGTATATTTAGATATTAAAGTGAAAATTAATGTTCGCAGTTTAATCAAATCAGTTTTAATTGATTAGTGATTGATTAAATCAAACTGTATTTTTTTATCTTGGATTTTACATATTTTTGCACAATCAGTTGAATTTCGAAGTTTTTACAAAATTTGAGATAAGGCAAAGCATTGAAAAGAGATGGAAGTTATAAAACACTAAATTATCAGAAGATTAACTGTACCTATCTTACATTTTCTAAATGTTTTTTTTTTTAATTTCATTTTTGTATTCGGATCATTCTGACTTAAGTGTCATTCACATAATGTTTTGGCTGTTGTAATCTTCAACCTTCTTCAGGTGTATCTTGTCAAACTCAGGAATTTGCAGAGAATTTTAAATGGAACTCTTTATTTCATTAACACAGATAGCGTGCTCATTCTTTAAGCCATGATTTACCTGGAGAAGGGTAGAGGTTACATCAGTCGAAATGTGAGAATAACATGAGAACAGTAGTCAGAATAAGCCAAATTATCACTCCTCATCTCAAAAATTCATGAAGATAATTTGTTTCTTTTTCTTTTTTACAAATTTTTTAATTTATATGTAAGCAAACTGATAAAGAGAAGAGAATATTGGTTACCAAATGCAGGGAAGGAGGGAAAAAGATTTTTATTTTTTTAATAGAATTAAAAAAAAAAAAAAGCTAACTTGTTTTAGTTTTTACTGATGCATTTTTTTTTTTTCAATTGATTGATAGAAAAATTTTAAAGTAATTGAATGAGTAATTATGAAAGCCATGTTGAAGCGAGGATTAATTATCACATGTGAAACAGTTTCAATTTTATTAATAGAGAGGAAAAAAAAATTATGACAGTGTATGTGTGTTATTCTAGCTCAGACTTAAATATGCTAAAATTTCCACTTTTGAAAAACTTGGATGTTAAATTTGAAGATGTGTATTCTTCAATATGTATAATGTATTGAATAATTACGATTTTTTTTTTTTTTTTTTTTTTTTTTTTTGTGATATAAAAAAAAAAATGTTGGTTTGTTCACAAAGACTAATCTCAGTAGGCTCCCGCTTCCCAACCATTACCCCCACCCTGCTTCGGTTAATATATTGCAGATGAAAAGACAAGAATGAGCTGTCCTTTAACGTTCAAACTCTCATTGATGTTTATTTTTCTTTACGTGTTTGTTTTAAATTTGTTTAACCGTGAAGCAAATCGTTTGTAGCTTGGTTTATTTAATCTAATGATTTTAATGGTAAAATGGCCAAATAAAATCCCATATTTTTTTCCCAACTGTTAAGTTTTGAGACATTGTGTTGAACAAAGATGGCGGCGTAGTTCAGATCAGTAACCAAGATGGCAGCCAAGAATCAAATGCGGTCCGTAGCGTAGTTAACGGTGAACTGATTGAATCCAAAATTCGATAATTTTTATAATAATTTAGAAATGGTTGTTTAGCACAGCCGTTGGTTATAAAAATGATTGGCGAATCCATTCATCTCATACCCCCATTAGAAGTCAAAAACATTTTAAAAAGAATTTTATTGATATTTGCATGTAAGTAATGTGGCATTCTGCTTGCCAAGAAAATCAAACTTAAAAATAAAATGAAAAAATACCATTGGAATAAAATAAAAATAAGAAAAAAAAAAATCTTGATTTGATTGAAAAGATCAAATTGATTTGGTTTTCTATTTAAAAAAAAAAAAAAAAAAAAAGATCTTCCACCTTTAAAACCACCGCCACCATCCATCCACCTGCCAAAAAAGCCGAAGATAAAACAAAATTTGATTACTCTTGGTGGCATGAGCACATGTACTTCTGTCACTACAAGTACAGCATACAATGTGTAATTTGCAGCTGTAATTCAATTTACTGCTGAGGAAATCAATTTGAATTGTTAATCTCTAGAAAGTGATTTTAATCATCTTTGATTCATCCCTGATTATCAATGCAATGGTAGATACAAATTTAATTTTTTTAAATTATTAAATCTGTCAGTCAGACTTAATTTTCGTAGTCAAACTTTTCTTCCTCTCTCATTTCAAATCCTTGCAGTGATCCACGTTCATTTGAACATTATAAAAACTGAACATATATATTTTTTTTTAAATTTAAATGTAGACTGCTTTCTGTCAATTTAATTTGATAGATTAATCGTGTATGCCTATCATGGTGGTTTTCAGGTGTGTCCATTTAGCTGAATAAGAGGCTCTGTCAGTCAGTCTGTCATGCTTAAGTTTAAAATAGCATTTTCATTGCTGAATGCACAGATTGAACAAAATCAGATATGGTAAAGTGGAATAGGAGGCTTTGTCTGTCTGTCATGCTGTTCCATTTGAAACCATCAATGATTACTGGATGTCGAGATTGAATGGAAGTATTTTGAGAATATTAAGGACTGTCTGCAAAGACCGGTAGCATAACGAATAAATTACTTGGTAAAAATTCAGTTGTAAGTGACACTCTCTTGGGGTTTGAAGATTCAATCTTTCAGTGTAGGTGATGCACAGAATACAATTGCAAATTACTTAAGACTATTACTCGGATGTGGCTAACAGAATGAGAGCATACTACCTCGATGGATTAAATAAAGGGTTCCATTTGAAATTCTGTGCAAGATTCCCAAATTCAAGAAGATACATTTAAAGGTTGGAGGTTACATCAGCTGAAATATTGTGAAAATAACACAAGATGAGAACTGTAGTCTGAATAATCCAAATAATCCAAATTATCTTAAAAAAAAAAAAAAAAAAATCATAATACTGAATGAACGTATTTTGAGAATATAATTTTTTATTTCTTTAGAATTTGTTTAATTTTGCAGATTTAATTATTTTTATGAGATTAAAGTTAATTCAGGCTCATTTACAATTTTCCTTCCACTAAACAGATTAACTTTATGCAGAATTAAACAGAATTAAGAAAAGAATTTCAGTTTTAATTATAAGTTAATCCCCTTTTATGTGCTCAATGAAATTCCCATAATTTTTATTAAGTCTGCATGATTGGCTTGTCTGTTTTTATAACATATCAACCATTTTTATGTTCACTAAATATGATAACACCTTACAAAATAATTTCTCAATTCATTCAGTATGAATCAGATGATCCTATTTTAGGCACTGATTTCCTCAATCTCTTTCTAGCTACAATTCTTTCTAGAGAGACATAGGCTACTTACAGAAGGAAAAACAAGAAGGTTGCCAACATCCTTAAGTGAAAGTTTTTCTTTAAAATGGACTGGATTCAAACTTGACACACCTATGTTATCAGTTCATGTTATTGACCACATATTCATCGTCACGTCTCAGTTTTACAGGTGACTGAAAAAAAGACAACTCTGACACAGACGGAAAGGAAATAATAATGTGTAATTTGCATGGACCTACCTTGTTATAATAATATAATGGAAAACCAATTTTAAGTCGCTGTTAAATATAGAAATGATCAAAGATCTAATCTTTCTTGGGGTGAAGGCATGAAAAGCTGAAGTGCAAATATGTTTGTGTGAAGCAACAACTTCTGAAGTATTGAACTTTTAGCAGTTTGCTAAAAGTAGCCTTTTCACTGTCAACACATTAAAATATCATTTCACCTCCCACCCCATCTCTACCCTTTCACTATCCAAACCTCATAAAATACTAATTTTCTCTAGAAAGTGTGTGTGTATGTGTGTGTGTGCGCGAGAGGGAATAATGGCTCTAGTAAAAATAGCAAGTAAATCTGATGCTGATATGGTTATTGTCTATTTGCTCAAACTCCAGTCAATTGCCTTATTTGATATTTTTACAGATGGCTTCATTCAACTCGTTAACTTTCCAGACATGATTTACATTGTCCCCATAATCTTGGCAAAATAAAACTTTTAAATGGGTTTCATATACAGTCCAGCATGTCGTATCATTAGGTTAAATTTAAAAAATGAAAATCTTTATATTTCTTTTAAAAGTTTTATAAGAGTTTGTTTTCTTTTAAAAGTTTTATAAGAGTTTGTAAGAGTTAAACAATATATATTCTTATAATCAGCTACCTTTATATATATATATATATATATATATATATATATATATATATATACACTGAAAGTCCATGTGGTCAAAAATTGGTGGCATGCTTTTTTTACTACTAATTTACAATTTTTGTAATTATTTAAAAAAAACAATATAGTTCAGTCGGTTATATATTCACTTGAATATATACTTATCTCCCTTAGTATTACAAGCAAAAGATAGCTATTTTTGTATCGATGCTTAAACAGGTACACTCTGTATTATATAAGTCTTATAAATTTAATAAGAAATTAAAATATTAAGAAAAACGAAATTTTGGTACTTATGCATATTGAACCGAGCTGAAATAATAACGTTATTATTTAGAAAGCCATTCTTAACATGGAGAGAGGAGGGAGTTGTGTCACTATTCTGTACTTTCACCTAACAATTTAATAAAAAAAAAAAGATATCGTAAAACTTTAATTTAACTTGAAAATAATATTTTAAATATAGCGTGGTTCAATAAGTGCATAAGCACTGGAATTTTTTATGAATAAAAATTCTTTTTTTATCAGTTTGTTCAAGCTAGGGATGAGGCATCCTACCGAATGCCAAACATTCACTAACTCAGATATTCCAACCTAGAGATCTTTTAATATTCTGGCTGTCCCTTTAAGTGCAATTGTTAGAATCTTTCTTGCACTTGGTTCACTGGGTGTATTTGCCAGGTAGTTCTTGAAATTCTTTTTCATGAATCCAGTTGCGTCTATAATTACTGGAATGATAGAGATCTTCCTAAGATTCCAATTTCTTTTCATGTTATACATAAGACGTTGGTATATCGTTATCTTTTCCCTCTCGGCTATGTTGAACTCGTGCTGTAATGTATCTGTATATTCAATTGAAAGCAGTTGTATTGATAAAACCTTTTTCTTTATATAAACATTTATTATTATACAAATAAAGGTTGTATTTTTGTTAGTGTTCTTAATTAAAACTCTGAATCAACAAGTGATACACTTAGAAAACTTACTTCTCCCAATTCAGTATGGCTATGAGACAATTTTTATATGAGGAGGAACAGAGAGGCGGCAGAAAAGAAATTACTTATATTATCAGTAGTTTTTCAAAAAGCAACAAACTAGATCAAACAGTCAGCTGTCTTTCTTTTCACTGTATTGAAGCAGTTGCAAGAGTTTGTGCATGAATTAGAGAGAGAGAAAAACAGCGGAAAGAACAGGTGTGCTAAAAAAAACAACTGAGGATAGAGAGAGATATGAATATTTTTGTACTTTTTTTTTTATCTTATCCACAACTCCAGACAATGCCAGGTTCCTTGCTTGTAACTAATAAAGAAATTTCATTATTCTTTGAATCTTTCAAAAAATATTGTAAAGATTTTATTTTAAAAAAAAAAAAAAAAAAAATTCGATTGCAGTTAAATTCTAGCATTAATGAATATTAATTAGTTGGAGAAAAAAAATCTTTAAAAATAAAAAAAAACAAATAAAATGAATCCTCGTTTTTATTATCTATTTTCAAATGCTGTACATTTTTTATATATTAGTTTTAATTCATTTTCTTTTCCTTTTTTTTTTTTCTTTTTTTGTTCTTTAACCCCTCTTATTTTAGTACCGCCAGGCAGTGGGCAAACAGGCACCAATACATCAGAAATCTTTCACTGCATTTGGGTTTGGGGCAGGCTCCACCATTGGTTCCATGACACCATCACGAAGAGGATCTCAGATCAATGTCAACGTGACTCCTTCACAGACTATGGAAGGAGTCAGTGAAACACCTGAGATCCGCAAATACAAGAAACGCTTTAGCTCAGACATTCTTTGTGCTGCCTTGTGGGGTAAGTATATATATTTTTTTTAATCATTATATGAGCGAACACAAGGTCTGCTTTTCTATTTTGTCACATAAACTGTTGTCGTTGTCTCTGTTAATGTTGTTGATCATCATTCATTTCGCATGAATTACATGATTATTGTTGGCATTTGTTGTTCCTAATATCTTTCTGGTTAGAATTCTTTCTAGAAAGACATTACGTTAGGAACCATGTGGAGGTTGCCAACATCCTTAAGTAAAAGTTTCTGTGGAACAAATTTGGATCTGAATTTGACCCACCCAGGTTATCAGTTAGTCATTATGCGCTTAGACTCCCCTCTCCATTGTAATTGTCTCTGTTAACATTGTTTTAATGTTATTGCACTTTGCAATTAAGTTATAGGTAGGGAGGCATGAAAAGAATTGAAGAGGCATTAACAATGTAAATAGTAGGAGAATAAAATAGAAAATTGAACAATTCTAACATTTGTTCAAGAAAACCAATGCATTTCATTACTGATTGTGCACAAGACCTGATATGGAATTTATGTTCAATGTTTCTGAGTTTATGAAGGAGTAGCAGCACCTTTCTCGACCATCTTTTCCCATCACTCTTTCAAAATTTATCATACAAGAAAGATCTCCTTTCATTCATAAACTTCACCTGACACTTTAAAAAGGCCCTTTCATCTTTTCGTTAAAGATGGTATTCCTCTTTATAAAGACAATTCTTTGATTCATTGTTTCCCATGTCAACATAAATCTAAAGAGCACAAACGTTTCAATAATTGATTCGACAAGTCCAGGAGCATGTTTCAGCATCAGGATATGTGCATAAAAGCAGTGATTTTCATTTCTCAACAATCGATTAAAAGTTTTGCCATCATTGACATTGTAGTCCTGTTTGTATGAATCGCTACACTGTTTAAAATCTTGAGTTAGATTTGGTCACTTTTTAAGTTTTGAAGGCAATTTACATCGACAACCTGTTTGTTCCCTAGTTCTTTTATGGATATTTTTCAGGATTTCATTGAAAAGTGTAATTTTGATTTCATGTTCAATTTTATTTAGATTCTAACAATATTCCTCTTATGTTTTCTCTCAGATAATTGGCAGAATTCATTGAGTTTCTTTCAATTATTGCATTTAGTGTTCATTCGTGTTTTCACTAATATAACTTCAGTATGGATACTTTTTTGAATTCTTAATGTCATGGTCAATTCCATTGACATTCTTACATTACTAGTGAATGTTTAAAAATGATGTATTTTTACGTTCATATTTGTATCACTTTTTTAATTATGTCATTTTTTTTTAAATACCAAAATATATCTTTTAAGTTAAATTTAGAGAGTTGAAATTTGATATCTAGGGTATTTGAACATGTAGCACATTTTGTATTTGTTTTTTACCCGGCAGAAATTGCTGCTAAGGAGTCAAAATTAAAAACAGTTAACTTGGGCAGCGTAAGTCAAATAAAAGATTACGCCTGTTATTGCTTTTTTACAAAATTAAACATTCATAGCTCAAAGTCACTTAATTTTTTAACTTTTCATATCTATTTGTTTGTAACTCAGACGGTGATGATGCTGGAGAGATAAATAACAAGTAAGGCTGGATTCTAGCGAATAGTATTCAAGTCATATTTTGTTTATAACTTTTGAAAGCATTACTATATATTAAATAATAATCAATAGAGAATTAGCTCTATAATAATAAATAAAATATCTGCATGAATTTAATATTATTTTACAACCCGATAATGCCAGGCAACCTGCTAGTTGGTTATAAATAAATATTGTCAGTTTAGTCGTTTTTTTTTTTGTTTTTTTTTTTTTTTACATAGGCATCACCACATTATCAAGGCCAAGAGGCCACTCAAGGATAAGGGTTAAAGAGTGTACAGTAGAAATTGGACAATATAGTAATCATTAGTAATGAAAATTTGGTAAATTTGATAACTTATATGGAACGGCTCATCAAGAACTTATTTACGTTAGACTTGAACACAACCATATTGTAGTCAGCCGGAAAGCAGGAAAACGGAAGACAATTCCACAGGTGTGCAGTTCTAAGAAAGAAGCTTTGTTCATGGAATCTACGTTTAGGTTTAGGCACAGATAAAGAGTGGGGGGAATTATTGATAGTGTTTACAGCTAGACGATTGTTTCTTGTGAAAGTTTGGTGAGGGGGGACCATAGATTGAAGCTCAGTCGAACACTTTCCATGAAAATAACGATACATCAGACAAACTCGCAACATCTCTTCTGTGAGATAGAGGTTGCAAGGAGGAGAAAAGGACATCTCCTACGAGGCTACGAAGTCTATTTTGAACTCTATCAAGGCAGGACAAGTCCTTTCTAGCAGCTCCTGCCCAGATGTGGCAACAGTATTCCATCCTTGGACGTACCTGGCTCTTATATAGATAGAGAATAGAATCAGCAGTGAGATATTTACCGGATCGATAGAAAGATCACACCATTTTTCCAGCGGCCTTGGCAACAGATTTGATGTACGTGTTCCATTTAAGATCAGGAGTAATGGTCAAGCCCAAAAGCTTGTCAAAACTTGAGGCCTCCTGAAGACGAGAGCCATTCATTTCAATTGATGCCAGATGTGGATTAGAATGTTGATGATGTAAAGAGAGAAGCTTGGTTTTAGATGCATTAAAAATAACCAGCCACTCCTTTCCCCATTGTACTACATGCTCAAGATCAGAGGAGAGAGAATTGGAAAGAACTTGGTCGTTTACTGTCTTAGATGTGCTACCATAAATGGTAGTGTCGTCAGCATAAATGTCTACAAATGATTTAAGGATGTGATTTGGAAGATCATTAATGTAGATCAGGAAAAGAGTTGGGCCCAGGATGGACCCCTGAGGGACACCGGCATTAATACTGTAAGCTTCTGATTTTTGCCCCTCAGCTACTACTCTTATGAACCTATCAGAAAGAAATGATTTAATAATTGAGAAGACTTTTCCAGCTATACCATAGCTAGCGATCTTATGAAGTAAACCTTTATGCCATACCCTATCAAAGGCTTTAGATATGTCAAAAGCAATTGCCCTAGAAAGATTGCCACCGCTAATCCTATGCGATATAACTGTAAGCACATCTGCTGTAGATCTAGCAGAACGGAAACCATATTGAGTGTCACTAAGAAGGTTATTTTTGTTGAGATGGTTGATTACTTCTGTATTTAACACAGATTCTAGCAACTTACTCATGATGCACAGGAGACTTATTGGCCTGTACTGTACAATATTTGTCCTTTTAACCGTGTTGTGTTGAGTGTCATCCCCCTTTTTATATTCCAACAGTAGTCTGCCAACTTGCCAGGATTCCATTTTCCTTTAAAACATTTCTCCATCACTTAAATATTCTGATGGAAGATCTCACCGTGTTCATCACTCATATCACTAAGATTCTCCGCAATAATTATCGAAAGTGACAATTTTTGCAAAAAAAAAACTGCACCTAATTTGAGAAAAAGAAGGCTAAAAATGGATTTTCCATGTCATAGTTCTCGTAAAAATGACCACAGATATCCTGTACTTTTTTGAGTGTTTCACAGTGTTATTAATTGAAGTAAACTCTTTAAAAATTCTAATTTTGTTTAGGTAATGTTTCAATCTTTTGTTTATAAAATCATTGAATGTAAATAGCCTCAAAAATGTTTAATCATATACATTAAAATTTGTTAATAACTCTAAAGTCAGTTTAAATGACTTTCTATATGACAACTTAAACCTCTTCCAAATTTCTTTTATGCTATGGAATTTTTTATCTCAATAAATATTGAATTAATATTGATAATGTGTAAGTCACATAGAAGTGAAAAACACAGAAACACAAGAAGGTGCCACACAATTTTATCAATGTAGAAATTTAAAAATGTGTTCAAGTATTTATTTCCACTCCATTGTATGACTTTTTCATGGGTATAGTAAAACACCCGAAACTATAACTTTTGTTGATATAAATTCTAATTAAAGTTTACTCATAAATATACCTTTTAAGCTTTAATTTATCACCAGCCATTAAGAAACGTTGAAGGTTCAATCCTCAGTGCAGGCAATGCAAAGAATACAAATGTGAATTACTTAAGACTTATTCCAGGTTATAGCTGACAGACCAAGAGCTTGCTATAGCCATTTGAAATTCCATGCAAATTCCTGAGTTCAGCAGAAAGATTCCAGAGTTCAACAAGATACACCCGAAGAAGGTCGGAAGTTACATTGGCTGAAATGTTGTGCGTATAAATCTCAAGATGAGAACAGTAGTTCAAATTATACATTGCAAAACAAGTCTACAACTTTCCAAAAGTCCAATTATGAACTGTATGATATTTGCATAGTATTAATAGATAAATGGTTAATATTTAAAACAACTATGCATATTTCAGTCTTGAATCACTGTGAAATTCATTGGTTCTAATACTTGAAGAGTTTGGTCTGAATGTAGCTGCTTATTAAATTTTAGATTATTTATTTGGAAATCGTGTTAATAATTTTACAGCCTCTTCATTCCCAGGCCATAATCTTAGAAATCACAAATACAATTGACTTCTTAAAGTCTGGTAAATTAAATTTGTGAATGGTTATTTGATCTTTGGCCCATGTGTGATGGTCTGCAAAGGTAGGCATTCTCTAATTAGATTGCTACTAGACCAAATAAATTTGACCTCATCTGAGCTGCTCTAATTCCTGATTCTTTTTCCACTTGAGTTGTTGGAAAAGAAATAGTGATATTCATGAATTACACATCTTGGACTTTAACCAAAAAGTTTATATTGATTCTCATAGCAATACTAGTTTCATTTAGTAATAGTAGTTTTCTAAGTGTACTTGAGTTTTACTCATTCGATAAATAATTATTTCATTAGATATTGCTCTTTAGGATACCACATTTTAAGAAATTAAAAAAAATGTTATAATTTTTTTATACGCGTAAAAAAATATTTAAAAAAATATATTTTTCAATTTATGAAAAAAATCTAATAAAATTTTAAACATTTTCTAATCCTTTTATATTTTGTTATCTTTCTTGCTAACATTTAATTAAATTAACTTCTAAGAAATTTGAACAAAATTCTGTTGCAAATGCCATTTAATACATCAAGTTATCTTTCCAGATTTTTAAAGTCTAACCCAAATAGCAATCTGTCTGAGACATTACTTGATTCTGTTGTTTCTTCCTTCTATACGTATCAAAGAGATTCTGATAAAAAAAAAACTTATCCAAGAACATTGCCAGCACATAAAGTACAGTTGTGTGAAATTTAAAAAAAAAAAAAAAAAAAAAAAAAAATCAGCCCAGCTGTTTAGGAATCCATAGGGAACAAACTCACACATACAAAGTACCTTTTATATAATAGTAGAGATAGAGATATGTATAAAATTGATTGAATCATGGGCTGTTGTTGAAAAAGATTTATATTACATAGATCATCTGCATACATAAATACTATTGTCGCTGCATATCTACACTGCCTATTATGATGTATTAAATTTTGTGAATCTACTTAAACAAACATATTTCAGTGAAGCTTAAATGTCAGAATTTCCCCTCAAGATTTTGTCGTTTTGTTCCAGTGTTTCAATATCCATTTTTCAATAGATGCGTTACGTTCTATTTCAATATGCAAGAAGTCAGATCAACTGTGAAATATTGTCCCCGCATAAAAGGTCGTTGCCACATTCTAATCAATGGACTGCACCCAAAACTTAAGTCAAATGAATCAATATCCTGTCTCCAACACACACATCTTTCTGTTTACTCTCGTCTGCTGGCATCCCTCTTAATAATACTATTACCACTACTACTACTACATTGACTTTTGATTCATTGACTTCTAATTTACCCTTCTCCCTCTTTCTTTTTTCTTTTTTTTTTTTTTTGCTGTACATTTTCTCCTCCATATTCTGTCAGTGATGCAGTGATAAATTACCCTCTTCACTCTAAACAATATCTTGATCCTTGCCCTTAGCAATGTCGAGCACCATTATGTTGAAGGATCTCTAAAAAGTTATGTTTACCATCAAGGAAAGCAACAACTGATATTTATGCTTTAACAGTTTCTTCTTTGGGCTTACTCAAGAGTTTCGTATAATTTTCATTTTTTTTTTTTTACTAAAAATTATACTCATATTTCAAGTATACAAGTGTGTGGGGTAACGTTTACTATAATGAATAACAATTTTGATTTTTAAATTGGTTAGCCTATAGTAAAATCCAGGTGGATGTATTGTTTTCATTTACATTATAATACTGTTGGGAAAAGGTATGAAGCCAAACCCCCTTTCAGCATCATCAACTTGTCTACAATTCATTATTTACATTTGTTTTCTATAGATCTTGTCTGTTGGCATTAAATAATCTCCAAAAGAGTTAACATGTCATAAAACTAACCAAATATTTTATCTTGGTCTTCCAGGAATCTAAGTATTCTTTAGACAAATGATGGCTTTCAATATAAAAGAGTCTATTTTTCATTTTGACCAAATCAAAAACTTTAGATCGGATAAGTACTCAGTGTCTTTCTAGAAAGAATTCTGACTAGAAAAATATTGTTGAAACCAATAATAGAATCACTTGATTCATGCAGGATGATGGTGATGGCAAAGGATTTGCAGAAAGCACATTTCCCAAGCACAGAGCTTATCCTAAGATTCAGTCAATTATGTTAGTACGGTCATGTGAAGCGTTCATCGTCTTGGATAAATAAACATTGCAGAAGCATGAATGTCTTGAATTGCAGGAAGGTTGATCGGTCAAGGCAAAATTCTAAGCAAGTGATAATAAGAAGACCTTACCGGGTGAAATTTGGAGAAATGTGTACTTGCTGAACTATGTGGAGTGAGAGTAAGTTTTCTAATCATCAATAAAGCAGTATTAATCCTGTACAAAGGGGGAAAGTGATGTTAAATGATTGGAGATTTTGTAAACTGTTAACTCTATCCTAGGAAATCCCATAAAATTACGATATAGGTAATGTAGGTTGGTAATAATGATGGTCTTTCTAAATGTAATTTTTTGTAGCATATGATTCACATGATGAAGGTGGTAATAATGCTATATTTGTTGGTGTGCAGAGTGAATTCAGTTGGCGTGTCATACCTCTTCTCGCCAGCTATGAGTGAAATATGATAAACTAGACTCTAAATCCTTAGACAGCAAATCACCCGAGAGAAGAAAAGCCTATGAAATAATACTATCTACTCCAACTATGGGTTAAATATTCTCACAAGTTAACTGGTTATCTTTGAGTGTAGATCAAAGTGTATTATCTGTTCTGTCTGAGTAGTAGACATTATTAGTGGCTGGGGTAATTTTTATTTTCACATTCTCCAGAGTGCCCATTTTCGAGAAGATAGATATCCCCCCCACCCCCACATAAACGACCCTATGCCTGACTTTGTGGGAAGGTAAGTAAATAGGAATCGAATATTTTGCAAAGACCATGCAAAACTTGTGATCACCGATGCCTTAACGAGTTGGCCACGTAACCAGCCCATGAACATAAATCAAACTACGTAGACTCCAACTAGATAAATTTAAAAAAAAAATATATATACATACAATCTTTTTCTATTATTGGATTACATATTTTATAGAAAGACAATTGCTGAGAGGTAAAACTCTAATGAGCTAGAACCACACAAAGTTTGGTTCATTGTAATTTTTTTTTTTTTTTTTTTTTTGCTGAACACAATCTCAAATCAGAAATCGATTACATTACTTTTTTTTTTTGAGGGATAACAGATAGCCCCAGGATATTGAGCAATCTGTCACTATATCTGGAATTGCAAAATTTAATAAACCCAAACGAATTGGTTCCCCTAAAATATAGATACAACTACCATTGATTAAAATTGCTAGTGCTAGATTTTCACGAACAAGTTTCTAGTGTTTCTCTATTTCCACATTCTGTTTTCTGCCCAATCTCTGCTAAGGTCTGTTATCCACAAGAAGGGTCTACCTCTGCATCATATTAACTATGTTATTTTGAATAAGTGTGCTCCTGGCTATCTAGATAGAATGAGTCGGGTTGAATCGTGAATATTGTTAACATGCAAGTGAAAGTTTTATCATTTAAATAATTCAGCATGCACATCCCAGTCTTTTATTGCAGAATAATCGAGTTCAGAAAAAAAAAAAAAAAAAAAGCTGAAAATAATAACAAAATTGTATGTGTGTGCGCACGCAAAAAAATAAATAAATAAATAAATAAATAAAAAATAAAAAACATATGCAGGAAATATTTTTTTTCTACTTTAAGCAAAGGTCATTCCGGTTTTCTCTTTAAAATTTTAGCAGTGAAATAACATTGAAGTCCTTACAACCTTTTCTCTGTAACCAGTAGATGTGGTTATGTTTTAATGGGATTCCCCCATAATCGTTTCCATTTGGATTCTTTTGCAAGATCTTTGATTTTATTTGTGAATCTGTCCATTTGGAGAGAGGGAGAAGGAGGGGGGGGGTTATTGAAAGAAACAAAAGAATGTTTTCTCCTTAATACAATTCACATGAAACCTATGTTGTGTATAGTTTGTGAACTTAAATTTGATATGATTGATGATTGATTTATTTTCATAAGCATTAAAGGACTTAATAAAATTTACAAACACTTCTGGGGGGGGGGGTACCCAAGCACCTGCTCCTTTTACTCCTGTTTTAAAAAGTGCCCTTTTCAGAGGAATGTATTTTAGGACTGTGCCCCACCAAGTAGAGTGGACATTACGTTCATTATTATATTTTTCCGTTTTTTTTGTTTTTTTTCACTTGAGCAAAAATAAAAGTTCTCCGCATGTGACTGCCTAGGATTGTCCAAAACTTTGCGCTGGAAAATTTAGAATCGATCTAATATCTTAGAAAATGCATAAAACTTAGAATTAAATAGCAAAACTTAAATAGATTCGAAACTTGTGTTAGATAAATGGATGCAAACAAGGTTAAACATTTGGCGTTGATGTAATGAATAATAACATATATCATAACGTGTTGGAGAAAAGAATATAAACACAACTTGTTAAAAGATTTTTATTTTTTATTGAAATCATCCCAGGCAAGGCATGAAGCCACTTGATATTCCTTACATGAAGTGGCTTTAAGACCAAAACCTTTCCATTGATGGAATAGATTCTGACCTATAAAACAGCAATTCTTCCCTCTTTGTTAGAAACATCGCTTATAGAATGTGAGGACTAAGGGACAAAATAAGGGAAGCAAGAATTATGCGGCTGCCGAAAGTAAACCTAAGATCCACTTCTTACTCTCCTTAATATAACCACTTGTTGTTTCTCGCATGTTGACTTTAGAACTAAAAATAGAAAAATTTTTAGAAATTGTGCTGTTAGAATATATTTCATCTGCGAAGGTATGAACTAGACTAATACAATGTGAGTATATCACTTTTGATAAGAATGTAATAATATGTGCTAAACTGAGATGTCTGTTCTGGCGTAAACATGTTGATAATGGTAGAATCCCTAAAGGTCATCTTTTTGGTAGCATTGGGTGATTAATCGGAATTCAGAATCAGAAAAATCAGAACTTTTTCTGGGCGTATCAGAATCAGAAAATTTTTTTTTGCCTATTTTTTGATGCCAAATAAATCGATTTTAATTCTTTCATTTTACCTTTGCTTAAAAACTTAATCTTTTCGTGACTGGTACAAATAATAAAATAATATTCATATATTTTGAACGACCAGTAAAACTAAAATCTATTGATTCAGACTAGCTACATGTACACTTTTACGTTACTGCAAAATGTATGTACATATTGCACAGGTATTTACAATAATTTCCCCATCCCCCACTCTCAAGAAAAAAATACAACTCTATAATAAAATATTTAATGATTTAAAAACAATTGGAATTTGTAATTGTATTGTAATCAGAAATTTAAAACAGAATCAGTAATTGTATTGGAATCTGGAAATATATAGGAATCGTCTTATCACTACTTTATGGCGAACCTATATGATAGAGATGTCTGCAAAGCTGATAAGATCTGAGTAACTTGAAAATTGACCAAAAAAGATGAAATCTTTGCCTTTATTAGCCATGTGCAGAGATACGCTGTGCAGCAACGTTTTGACTAGTTTGAGAAGATTATGGCAAATAATGAAATAGAATTTAAGCACCCCCATCATTGTCTCTTGAGACTAAAAATTGCCTATTGCACTTGTGACATTGATAGTTGATTTCTTTTTCCTTTTGTTTTTGCCAACATTTTTTCTGTTTAGAAAAAGACAGTAACACCTAATCTGAGAATGCATCTTGTTGGGTAATAAAAATGGGATTTCAAACCGAAGCATGATGGACAAACTGACAGAGGATCTTAAAGAAAATATTTATCTGCATCTGAAATAAGATGTGTCCAATCAATCTGAATTTACTGAGAAAATGTGATTCCAAAATGAGGCCTGACAAACTGATTAAAATGTTATCTTTTAACTTTAATGTGACAGACCAACTGATAAGCATTAGCTTATAAAGATGGTTGAATGCAGTGTTTGGTATTTCAAACTTAAGTGTGGCAGATAAATAGAAATGTTATTGTAAACGTAACCATGACAGACATACAGCAATGGTATTTCCAACTTGAGTGTGACAGACGTACAGCAATGTTATTTCAAACTTGAGTATGACAGACGTATAGAAATGTTATTTCAAATTTCAGTTTTCAAGAACTTGATAGACAGAAGCTCTTATATAGATTTTTAGTTGCATCTGAAACAAAACAGATCAATTCATTAAATGTACTGAAAGGATTTGGCAAATGATAATCGTACCTACAGGGACGTGGGCTTGGTAGTTATTGTGAAGCTCCAATTGATCTTTATCTTCACATCAGAGAATTTTCATTAATTACATCCGATTTTTCCCCCTCGTTTTGTGATTATACTAAACTTTTCTTTGCTCTTTTCCATTGATGTTTGGTGTCTTTTTTATCGCTATTATGAATCGTTGAAGTAAAAAGAATCCTTTTTTATTGGAACCAAGTATAAACACTTGGATAATTTTATTAGTTTTCTTTACTTTCACAAAAATTCTGTTTGGCTCAATGATTGTTAGACTTTTTTTTTTTTTTTTTTAGTTTTTGGCTTTTCATGTCACACACACAATACTTTCTCATGTCAACATACAAAGTGCCTTCAATACGTTTCCAGACTTTTTTCTTCAAAGTAATCTACTCCGGCTGCAATGCACGTTGTACCATTCCAATAACTTGTGGAAGGCCCTATGTTTGAGCATGTTAATGACCCTTGTCATACCCTTTTTCATCTTTTTAATTGTTTCATAACAACAGCCTCTAAGGTTTTCCTTGAGCTTAGGGAATAAGTCAAATTCACAGGGAGCAAGGTCTGAGCTATAGGGAGAATGAGGAACTGTCTTGATGCCCATCTTGGTCAAATAGTTTGTGACAAGGATGGAGCACACTTAGGACAAACTTTAGGCAAATATTTCACATTTTAAGTTCCTTGCAAATAATTGTGTATGCAGTTCTCACATTGACATCAAACTATGCAATTATTATTTCTATAGATACAAGATGGTCCTTATCCATGAACTTCTATTTGACCAATCAACTCTGGTGTTCTAACTTCCTTACTCCTCCCATACATGTCATCATCCCTCACAGCCTTCCTTGAATCTCTTATGCCACTCAAAAACTGATGCTCAATTCATGCAAGATGGTTCAAAAGCAGTCTGAAGCATTCCATGTTTCTTTGGCATTTTTTCCAAATTTAAAATAGAATTTTATTGCATATCGTTCTTCTAAAGTGTCATCCTGTCTAGATTGCATTTTTAAAATTCACCAACTGTGACAATCAGGTTTTAGTAGAATGTATTCCAATTCCTGCTGTAGCTGTCCATTTGAACCTGAAATCATAAAAATTGGTTGGTCATCTCATAAGATGTATAGCGATAACATACTGAATTTTCAAGAGTCTTATGACAATTTTAAATGCCTGTAAAAAAAAGTCTGGAAATTTATTGTAGGTCATTTTATCAACTATTTCAACATTTAAGTTTGTAAGTTCTAAGTGATTTTCTGTATGAAGCAAAGAGCTATGGGATAAGCTGATATACCTATTTCATTAATTTTTAGAAAACCTAATTTAATTTTAATCTGTATAAAACTGTGACTAGAATTAATGAAAATAATTTTAGAATTTAAAAAACACTTTCTTAAATATTTTTTATGTAAATGTCTGAATATTATTGAACCAATTTTCATATATTTTTCATTAAAATCAAATTTATCTTATTTTAGGCAATTGTAATCTTTTTTTTTTTTTTTCTCTAAGTTGCATATTTAATCCATAATGGGTTTTACTTTAAGTTTGGAAAAGGTTAGCTACATTAGAAAAAGATAACTTAAAGCTAAAAACTTAAGCCCCACACAGAGATTTCTTCTCCTTTAGCTAGTTTTATTTTATTTATTTATTTTTTTTAAGCACTTACCTAATAAAATTGTAGTCAATCCAATATCTTGAGATAACTTAAATCCCTCACGTTATGAAGCATAGTTGTTCATTTGCATTATATATATGTAATTTTGAAATCTATTTTTTTTTTTATTTTTTTTTTTGTTTAGGTGTTAATTTATTGATAGGAACAGAAAATGGTTTGACTTTGTTGGACAGAAGTGGTCAAGGTAAAGGTAAGTAACGCTTGGTTTTATTTTAATTATTTTCTCACCTTTTAATAATCATATTAATGATTCTTTTCTGTCTTGTAAATGTTGATCAATAGCGGTGATATTGATTATCGTGTATCAAATTTCTATCACTTCTTTACCGTTTTGCCTGGAAAGCAATGTTACTTGTCTAACACAATTTAATCCTAATAAAGCTCTGAGTCACTTTTAATCAAGTTATTGGGAAAATTGGTCATTTTAGCATAACTATTCGATGTTTCTTCACGATAATGCAACCCTGAAAATTTTTGTGGATATTTTGTGGATTAATCTTCTATTATATAAAGGAAAATTGCATTTTTCATGTTTTTATGTGTCCAACTAGTAGCATTATCTCTTTATTTTAATCTTCTTAAGGGGGACATAAAAATGGCACAAAAGTGTTCTGTTTGGAAAATTTTTTTTTCCCATCTTGTGTTGGCTATTCTAGTTTTATATGAACAGAGTATTTTACTTTATATATTCATATGTATGTATGCTTTGTTTTGGTCATTACTAGCTCTGTCTTTGCAAATATTGAGTACTTTTTCGGTATTTATCTTATGTGAGACTAATTTCTCTGAATCAGTTTAATAGTATGGATGGGTTCAGTGAATTGATCTGACATTCAATTTTTTATGAATAAGTCCCATTGTCAGATGGTCGAGCACTTTCAGAATTGCTGCCTTGTCCAATATTAGAAGTCGATTGGATATATCTAGGCAATGAGTTTAATTATTAATTTATTTTTTATTCTACTGATTGTTTATGTAATTGTTGAATTAGTCTATTTTAGTTTTCATTTTATTCATACTGATGAGTATTTTTAACATGAAACTCATTGTGTGGGTTTAAGGAAAGTGCAAATTATTTTGGCCCTGTACCTGTGATATTGAGCACTTCTACTAGTAACCACATTTTTTTCTAATTTCTGTGAATTTGATTTAACACATTGGTCTGCTTTTCCCTTCCTTATATATATATATATATATATATATATATATATATATATATATATATATATATTATATGGAAAAATGCACACATGAAAAGTAATATTCTTAAGATTTTATTAAACCTGGAAAAGTAAAGGACAAGAAATTCAACCTGGAAAAGTAAAGAACAAGATATTCTAGTAAAGTAAAAAATAAGAATTTTTTAGACTTAAAATATTGCAGCTAAAAATAAAATTTGAATATTGATAAATATTTTATTTATTATTTACATATGTTGTTGTTTATTGTTGAGTTAGAAAGGGTGTCAGTCGCTGGATTGAACTTATTTCCCCCCTATTATTTGCATATATTTATGGAGTGAAAATTGTTTGAATAAAATTAATTCGTTAGTTAGTAGATGGAATTAATAATTTTATAATTTACATAAAAATGAATTAAATGATCCTAATTATGATATAATAAAATTATTAATTTTTATGTAAATTATAAAATTATTAATTCCATCTACTAACTAACTAATGAATTTTATTCAAACAATTTTCACTACATAAATATATGCAAATAATAGGGGAGAAATAAGTTCAATCCAGCGACTGACACCCTTTCTAACTCAACAATAAACAACATATGCAAATAATAAATAAAATATTTATCAATATTCAAATTTTATTTTTAGCTGCAATATTTTAAGTCTAAAAAATTCTTATTTTTTACTTTACTAGAATATCTTGTTTTTTACTTTTCCAGGTTGAATTTCTTGTCCTTTACTTTTCCAGGTTTAATAAAATCTTAAGAATATTACTTTTCATGCGCGCATTTTTCTATAATCCATGATTTTTCCAGGCATTGCTATTGTATTAATATATAAATTTATAATATTTATTAATGATTGTCAAAACAAATTAGCTCTCAAACACACATTTATGCAATATTTATCATTCAATCACAGTAGTTCCGAGCCAGGGTCTCTACCGAGACTGCGGTTCATGAATTCGTGATCTGTATAGAGCGTAAACTAACAAAAAAGAAGATGGCACTCTGTGTCTTTTTAGATATCGTTGGAGCTTTTGACAACATACCCTTCAGTAGTATGTTCAAGTCGCCACGAGAACTCAATGTGCCACCAGTACTCATCTGATGGATTGAGTATATGGTGAGGCACAGAACAGTTCAAGTAGAACTACTGAGGGCAACTGTTAAAAGGGAAGTAGTTAAATGAAACCCCCAAAGTGGGATTTTATCACCTTTACTATGGAACTGTATGCTGAATCCTCTTTTAAAGGAGTTTAAAAATAGGAATATTTATGCCCAGGCTGATGCTATTGACATCGCAGTGCTGGTCGTGGGTTCAAAAGCATCATTGGTCAGACGCATTGCCAAAATGGCATTAAATATTCCTAATAAATGGTCTAATCGAAATGAATTAGAATTCAATAGCCGTAAAACAGAAATGGTCTTGTTTACATATAAAAGGAATTGCCAACTTGGTGACCTTTTTCTGAGTGGACAGAAATTAAAACTTTTGCAGGAGGCAAGGCTGTTAGGGGTAATCCTGGACAGTAAGCTAACCAGGAAAAGCCACATAGAAAAGATTTCCTCCAAGGCGACTGCAGCCCTTATGCAATGCAAACAAATTGTGGGGAAAACCTGGGCAGTTAACCCGCATGTAATGAGGTGGATATACATTGCTATGGTATGTCCCATTTTGTCGTATGCATGTGTTTCCTGGATCCGCGGGACAGAAACTGTACTTGAGGAAGAAACTCCAGAAGGTACAAAGACTTGCTTGTTTAATGACTTCTTCAGCATATCCGAGCACACCTACTGGAGCATTGGAGATGCTGTTGAATATCCCTCCGATTAAAGAATTCCTGAAGGCAGAAGCGATACGGGGATCCTATAGAATAGATCTCATGGGTCTGTGATGGTCAAGATCTGTTGAGACTACTGGAAAAACAAAGAGTCACGTGGATTTGTGTAATGAGGCTAGGAAGGAACTACCGCTCTTGCATGTGCCGGGTGACCTTATGACTAAAACCAGATCATTTGAAAAGCATTTCACATGTATGGTTTATGACAGAACAGGCGCAAGAGATTACGAAAAAGAGCTGGAAAGCAACGTAATCAAATGCTATACTGATGGATCTAAAATGAATGATAGGATTGGTGCGAGTGTTTATATAGAATACTCAAACCACCTCACCTGTCAAAAATCTTATCTTGGTAAACTGAGGACGGTCTTCCAGGCAGAAGTCTTCACCATACAGGTATCATCGGATACAACACCGAACACCAGTCATGAGCTGGCACCATTGGATGTGGTACCAAACACCACCCCCGCGTTCACCGAAGAGCAGGATCTCAGACTCAAGTCTGACAAGTCAGCTCTAACATTCGGTAAACATCACGACAAAAACCGAAGAAGAAGGAGAGATAGCGCATGTTTAAGGCTTTTGAATCTGAGGTTCTGATCATGGAAGAGGTTCAGCAACAGGAAATAGCTATCCTTTCAGATAGTCAGGCAGCTATTAAAGCATTGGAGAATAGTACGGTAAGATCCCAAACCGTACTGTGCTGCAGTGAAAATCTAAACCATCTAGGAAAAGAAAACCGCATATCTATTTCATAAGGAGAGTTAAAAAAAAATTAGTTATTAAAAAAAAGTTCAGTTTTTTAATTATAAAAAAAACCAATACACTGGATTGAACCTAAAATCTTTCCACCAACCCCCGGTACTCTAACCGTTACGCTAACATGTCATATTGGCAAAATCGCAGTAAAAAATATTTATATATAAAAAAAAGTTATGCAAAATAAAAAAAAAAAAGCATTAGTCACTTATGTATGTACTTACTCTCCTGTTTGTGAACCCACATATTTTGTTGTAACTTTTTTTCTACTGAACCAATTTTCGAAATTTTTTTTTCAAAATGTAGCTAATGAGGTATTCTATCGAACTATATAACCTGTTTGAAATTTGGTTGCGAACGGAATTAGTGGTGGGGGTTTGAATGTGTCTCGATTCATTCAATTTCGGACTTAAGCATATATTCAACCACTACCGTGGTTGAATGATATATAATGTAAGTGGCCTGGAAAGGACACATGGGAGGACAACAAAGCAAAACAAAAAAAGAAAACCTTCAGCAAAATTCAATGCAAAACTGAAGCTGACCTGCCAGAACACTATATATACAAATGTAGGCAAATTTGGGCATATTTTATTGGTTTAAACATATAGGTTCTTTTTTACTAATTGTCATAAAGTTTTAACCATAGAATAGTATTCTAATCTTCAAAAAGTCTGCAAATTTTCATGTAGTTTTGTCCCATAGAACCGAAGACATTAGTATTTTAGTATTCAATTTGGCTACCAGTATGTGTGTGTGTGTGTGTGTGTGTATATGTATATATATACTAGCAAAAGTACCCGTCGTTGACTGGGTTCAAAAACAGCCTACAGAAAATGGACTCTGATTTATGAAAGTATGATAGGTTATGAAAAGGAAGGGTTGTAAAGAGATAGCTTCTAATTTGGGGGTATCAGAACCAAAGCAAAATATGATGAAAGTAAAAATAAAATAGATAAACCCCATAATTTATTATACCATACCTGTTTACACTGAAACACTTATCACAATATTCTGTGTATCTATATTAAAAAACCTTGGTAAACTTTGTGACGTATTTCCATTCTATGGAGGTCAGGTGCGAACGAACACCCCATAATTTTATTATACCATATTTCTTCAAACAAACATAATTATCAAAGTATATTTACGCAGATAGATATGAAAAGTCTTTATTAAAGTTTATGCCTATTTCCATTCTATGGAAGCCAGGCGCGAACACAGACCCCACAATTTTATTATACCATCCCTATTTAAGTTAAAACATACTTAACAAAGTATTATGTACATCTATATCAAAAACACTTGTAAACGTTTTTTTTTTTAATTTTTAAATTTTTTATTTCCATACTTTGTGGACCAGGTGCGAACGCAGACTCCACAATTTTAATGAACCACCGTTCTGCCAGATCAAACATACCCATTCCTGTGTCTCGATACATCTTCTATCATTATATGTAATCAGTTTTTTAAAATAGTCAACCAAATAGGAGCCTATTCGTGACCAGACACACACACACATTCAGCTTTATATTATAGATATGTACACACACATACACACATATTCAGCTTTATATTATAGATATATACACACACACACATACCACTTTTTTTGTCAATTTTATAAGTTCCAAATCTCAGCGACTATTTATCAAACTTTTACAAATGAAGGCTCGTTGGAAACATAATCACCTGAATTGTGTAGTAGGCTATGTGACATTTGCCTTTAAGGTTGCACATTAAGGGGATCATCCAGAGCCTATTTTTGGTACTTTTCTACAGACACAAAATATTTCAGTCCTAGTCATTTGTTTTCCTGGTTTTACATATGAACTACAAAATATTTGATATTTCCCCAAAACCTCTGTCCTTGATGGAGGGGAGACTAAAACTTTCTGCTATGGTTTTAAATGAACTGAAATAACAGCAATGGGAGACTTGATTCCAAATATTTCTCATATGTTTTATCTCCCCTCTTTGGTTTTCATACATAAAGTAAATTTCACAGTGTATAAGGATTATTTGATACTGGAGATATTCATAATTGTACCCTATTTCCAAAAGAGGGGAGATATAACATATGAGAAATATTTGGAATCGAGTCTCCTCTTGCTATCATTTTATGATTTGAAACCATAGCAACAAGTTTTAGTCTCCCTTCCATGAAGGCCAGAGGTGTTGGGGAAATATATATATATATATATATATATATATATATATATATATATATATATATATATATGTGCATGTAATACTTAATTTCATCCTTTTATTTGTGTAAATTATTTGTACTTAACTCTAAAGACAAATAAACTTTAGTAAGTGCAAACAAGTTAATAAATTTAAGCACACACACACACACACACACACACACACACACACATATATATATATATATATATATATATATATATATATATATGCAAATTTCATGTTTAAAGAGTTAGAATGTATTTTCACTGATCGGTGCTTTGTAAAACCGCATGATTAATTGGAAAGCAAAACCTCCCCACCATCTTTCTTTGCAGGTGAAAAGACAAAAGTATATCAGATTTTTTTTTTGATTTTTTTTTAAATATTTATGATTATTTTCTTTAACATTCGTTTCCCTTGCTAATTAATTCTATTTGAAAATTTTCTACAAATCAGTATGGGTTGGGCACACATTATTTTTGCTCTCCAAAAATATCATTTTGCTATAATGTAAAAGATTCTTTAACTAAATACATGTTCAAATAATGTTATATATTAGAGAGAAGAATACAAAGGTATTTAACTGACATTTTAAAAATAATTAGTGGCATTCGTGAGGGTGCCAGATATTTTTATTTTTTTTATTTTTTTCATTATTCTTATTTAGAATTTGGCTTAAAAATATTCAGATAAAATTTAGGATTTTTAGCAATTAATGATTTTGTAATTGTTTTGAATGCAAACAAAATCTCTTTAGTTGAATGGATTTGTCGCCCTCGAAATCCTAAAACAACATGGCGGTTCCTGGCTCTGGTTCTGCTTCCTCATAAAATTTTATTTGATTGGTTAAAATAAAAACAAAAAAAAAAAACTACTAGATCAATTTGTGATTTTCGGAATATGATCACTTTGTTTAGTGATAGGTATGTACATCATAAAGATTTTTTTTCTGTATTTTTTGTTATTTTTAATTAAGCATAATTCAAAATAAGCACCATTTTTTTCTCTTTAATATTTGTACTCTATCTTGAAGTATTATCAAGATTGATTACCAAGAATAAATCTTTCAACTAACTGAACTGAACCTTTTAATTTCAATTATATTTCTTGTGGTTAACATTGGCTGTGCAGCTTGTTCTTTGCTAATGGAGTCAGAAGATGGCTTCATGGCTGGGTTCGAATCTCCCGACTGGCTGTAATCATAACTCCATGCACTGATGATTCTTGAAGGGATGAAACAATAGTGCCTGCAGGTATTAAAAAATAATTATATATATATATATATATATATATATATATATATATATTTGTAGTCATCAACATACAGTTCTGTTTCGTTGTATCACAACTCATCAGTGCCGCTAGACTAGCATCTCTCCCAAGCCAAGGATTAAACCTAGAACCGTCGTGTTGACAGTCGGCAGTTCTCCCACTCGACCATGGAGGCGACGCCCAGTAATAACTTGTCAGAATGTCTATTTAAATAGAGACTTGCCACCACTTTTATAGTGCTCAAATCTCCTGTTTGTAAATATATATATATATATATAGAGAGAGAGAGAGAGAAAGTAATGTTCATGACTTCCGTTTGTTCAAACACTCTGGATTGTCTAATGCCTGCACTCAAATGGTGTTTATGAGTTAATTCTCTTCATTCTCATGATAGTTGTTTGGTGGCCCCGGAGTTAAAGGCCTAGCAAATAGTCAGTCAAATCTCCTAACTGGCAGGAATTGTCACTCTTTACACTGATGATTGCATAAACATGAAACACTAGTGTCTGTGGATATAAAAGAATAATTATTTCATTATAATTATCAAGCCCTTTTAAGAATTCTTAAAGATGAGAAATATAAACTAAGAGTCGGTCAGTTAGTGTTTATGCAATGTTACATCTTTCACATTCTTCAAACATTCTAGGTTGTCTAATGTCTGTCCAAATTGTGCATTTATTAGTTCTTAATTCCCATGGACATTGTGTGGTGGCCCGGAGGTAAAGGTTTAGCAAATGGAGTCAAAGGTGGGTTTGTGACTGGGTTCAAATGTGCTGACTGGCAGGTATTGTCACATACTTATTTTTTTAATTATTGTAGTGGAGTCAGAAAAGGTGAAAGTAGGAACACGACGACTTGGTGAGAATAAGAAGAACATTTATATCAAGCAAGGGTTAGTGTTACAGAAAAGGTTAGTAAGTCCATGGGGAGTCGTCTCTGTACGACATCCGGATAGCTCTCATTGAGCGGTCTAGACTTGCTGATTATATGCCTAATCCTAATGGGCAAGTCCATCTTAGAGGTTATAAGGGTGTGTATGTCTCCACAATAATTATATATATATATATATATATATATATATATATATATATATATTCTCCAGTCGATTTTGATGTATGAGTTTCACACAACTAAGTTGTTCAAAATCGTTCTAGATGATTTGTTTATGATGAAGGCCTGTGTGAAGAACCATCCACATTCTTTGGAACAGCTGTCGATGCAATTAATTTCCATGGACAGAGCAGATAGATCTCAAGTTTTACATGGTTTTCTTTCTTAACAAAGACTGAGCGTGTGTGTCCCCCAGTGGTTTTAAACATATCCCCAGATACTAAACTGGAAATTTCTACATCCCCAACTAATTACATATGGTACCTAGTGGTCACCCATCTGATACTGGTCAGGCTCATCGTTGCTTAATTTCGATGACCAAACAAGAACCAGTTTGTGAACATAATTATGCGTATATATATTTACAATATAAATATTATATTGATTATGAATGATTATATAATATTTATATATATTATATCTATATAGATCTATATATATATATAATCTCCATGTGGAATCTTAGCAGAATATAAAGTTAATGCAAACATCAGACTATGTCACTGATGTTGCTAACATGATTTATAGATGTTTTCTGTTCAAAGATCAGGAATTATCTCCGAGATCAATCAGGATGAGGGTGTAACAGTACTGAGGAGAGTGGATAAGATTTTTTTATATACACTTGAGACTCAAAAGATTTTCTGTCTGGGTTCATCTTTTTCTCTCATTGTCAAGGATAGAGATTAATCTGTGACTGAATACTGATCGTTTTAGCCAAATTCTTGGAATGGATTAGCAAACTGTTAGTAAGCTTTTAATCTCACAGAAATTTAGGGAAGGAATAAGACAAATTTAAAAAGTTTAGGTTTTTGATGTAAAAAAAAAAATGGAATATATACAAAGTTAACTTTGAAAATATAACTTTTTACTTACAAAAAATATGAAGCATACTAAACAAAAAAAAATATAAAGAAAAAAATATGAAGAAACTAAACAATATCCTATTATATGTTAATCAGCCGACCACCCACTTACCTGTAATTTTCTGACAAATCTTCGGTTCTATAGGTTATATAAAATAGCCATTAATTCCAGTAGTATATAAATATATTTAACCGACACAAAATCCAGTATAGAGCAGCTTTAAAATAAACTGTGGACACAATAATAAGTTAACATATAATAATAATAATAATAATAATAAAACAAATATATAATCTGGTCCAATCTCCCTTATAAAAGAGGTAAAAACATACATTGATAGCCCATTAAAAACTCCAAAATATATAACCTGTTAACTTAGAATGAGTGCTTTATGCGAAATTGATGGTTGAATATTGTTAAATTTGTGATCATCTTTGCATTAAATACTAATCTCTATTAAATTTGTACTTCGCATCGAATAGATACTATTGCACATAACAAAGCTCCATACAAAATTTCAATTATATCGAACCAGCAATTTTCCAAGAAAAAGTGAAATGTACAAATTGAAAGATTGTTTCTCTAAAACCTATAAAAACAGTAATGTTAATAACATTAATTGTAGTACTAATGCTATTAGTGTTAATGATAATGATAAACTTATGTAATTGTAGAATAAAAACTAATTGCCCACTAAACAGCTAATGCTGTATACAAAACAAGAGTACATAATAAGATCAACAATGAACAAAAATTATACATAGAAACCCTAGAAAATAATTTAAAGTATAATTATATGATGTTCAGAAGTTGAAAAATACAATAAGAGGGGAATATTTTTTATTTTAGTTATGATTTTTGATTGCTCTAATGAACTTTTTTTTTTTTCTTCATTTTAGTTTATGCATTGATATCTCGGCGTAGATTTCAACAAATGGAGGTTTTGGAAGGCCAAAATATCCTGGTCACCATCTCCGGCAAAAAAAATAAAATCCGTGTATATTATCTCTCATGGCTGAAAAGTAAAATTTTCAAAACAGAAACTGTGACTGTAAGTATACTTAATTTATTTATTTTACTTTATTCCAAGCAAGGGATATTGCTACTGTGATAGGGGGCCAGCTATTTGAGGGGGGGGCAGTCGTGGTGGGAAGCTGGGCAACAAAATGTTTGTTTATATCACATTTAAATTTCTGTATGTTGGTATGATTTGAGGAAAAGCCAGAGTACATTTTCTGGCATCTAGAAACCTCTATGAATGGGGTGGAATTTTGCTACCATTCATGAGGGCTGGAATTAGTTACATGGAGGGAGGATACCGATTCATATTTATTTGTAGATGTATTTGTGAACATTTAGTGGTTTTTATCTGAACATCTAGTATGTAAACTGTATTACTATTTCAGAATTCATTCCTTGTGGCCGTAAGATGACTTAACGGTGAATAGAAAAACCAAATACATGCGAAAAATTCATTTTTTTTTTTTTTTTTTTTTTTTTTACACGGTGGTCACCACTTATCAAGGCCCGGAAGCCACTCAGGGATAAGGGTTATTGCAAGTACAATACGTTAGTGTGGAGATTTTGATGAAGTGTTTACTTAAGGGGGCGGTTCATTAGGAATTTGTCAACGTTGGACTTGAAGACATCCAAGTTATAGTCAGGTGGGAAGCAGGCAGATGGAACAGAGTTCCACAGGCGTGAAATTCTAAGAAAGAAGCTTTGTTCATGGAATCCCCGTTTTGATTTAGGCACAGATAAAGAGTGGGGGAAATTTTTCATAATGGATTCAGCTAGACGGGTGTTTTTCGTGAAAGATTGGCAAGGGGGGACCAGAGATTGGAGTTCATAATGCTAATTCATCTTCTCTCCAATTTTCTCATCCACTTAAGACTTATGAATTGGGTAAAAATTAATGATGTGAAAGTTAAAAAAAAAAAAAAAAAAAAATTTGAAAATACATTCATCAAGTCTATTGTGTTTAAGGATCATATTGTTTGACTTAGGTTTGTCTGTTTATTTTTTTTCTTTTTCTTTATATCGTATCAACCCTTTTTGAGTTATCTAATGTCAAATTATAATATAAGGTAACCCACTTAAAATTAACATGATGCCTTACCCATGATGTTTTGTGTGTCAAATTCTTCTCCAAGTTTTTATTTGTCTCATTCAACATGTATGCAAATAATCCCACACAAGTGTGGAATGAAAGACTTTTACTGTCTCTTTATTACTACATTCTTCTAGTCAATTTATTTAACAAAAAATAAAACAATCATGTTTCAATTAAAAAAAAGTATGGTAGAAATTTACACAGAAGAGGATACAGTAGCCCAGCATCTGTCCAAATTTACCATGATTTGTTGTGTTCTTGGTGCGTTAATTACCTAATTTTAAAGTCTATTCCATCATGATTGAGAAATTGGTCCTATTCTGGTTTAATTGAAATTATAGTTAGAATAGTTTCTTGTTGTGTCTGCTTGGACCTCTTTCTGGTTCAGGAGTGAATAATAGGTCCTTAGGTATGTCATAATGTACATTTAGTAGATTCTCGGCCAAACTGAGATCACTACATAATTATCATATTCAGTTTACCTTTAAGTGGGCCACCCTGTACTTAGAGGAAATAATTTTGATACTTATGCATTTAAGTTACCACACTGAAGCCAGTTTCACAGGCGTTTTCTGTAAGGTAATGTAAATCATTAGGATATACCGAAATATGCTTGGCAAATGAAATTCAAATAAGTAGACAAGGAAAGCAATTCAATCAATTTGTCGACAACTTTAAGAAAACATCATTAACCATGAATTTATTGCAGCTAGGAGAAAAACAATTGCTGAAAAAGGTAATATTATTTTGCCAGGGGAAAAAAAGCTTATTGGCAAAATTAAAAGTTGTCAGACCTGTGAGCATTCTTGCACTTAAAAAAAAAATTAAAGATAAAGAAAATTTACCAAACACCCTCCCCTCCCCATATTAAGGATGGGTTTCTAAATAATAACCTTCTTTCAGCACAGTATCTGCTCTGCATAAGTACCAGAAAAATAAATTTCATTAAAATATATATATTTAAAGAAAATGAAAAAAGAAAACAAACTTCATCTGCTAAAGAATTTCTGATCTTTTTTTTTTTTTTTTTTTGTCTCATTTACAATATTCTAAATATTTGGATAAAAAATAAAAATTCATAAAAATGGCAAAAAAAAAAAATTAAAGATACCAAAGTAAAATGTCTTTGACATTTGTTAATTTTTTTTTTGTATTATCATTAAAAAAAAAAAAAAACATTTAAATAAATACTCATTCTGGAAGCTTACCATAGTTTGAGTCTTTTTTTTATTCATTCTCTTAAGAGGTTTGTAACATTATCTATTAAGAAATTGTTTTTTTTTTTTTTTTTTTTTTTTTTTTTCTTCATTAAAATATTATGGTGTGCTTTTTTTCCTCATATACCATTAGCTAAGCGCTTCGGCATATCCTGGCAGTTTACATTATCTGCAGGAAAACACCTGTGAAACTGCGGCTTCAAAACAGTAACTTAAAATGCATAAATACCATAATTTTAAATGATTAGTTGAAGACAAGTTGCTTTTTTTGAGATGGAACATTCATAAACTCTGATCCATCTAATAAATGCGATGAACTATAGAATTGAAAAACGTTAAAAAAATTATGGGAATCCGTGCAAAGAATATGAGCTGCTGCTGATAATAAGCAGATTTACATTTTTGACACTTAACGAATTTCCTTCTCAAGGAGTTAATTCTTTGATGGCAAACATTAAATAATTTTAATAACGATAAAATTTTTTGTTTTTTTCCTGCCCTTTAGCACGATTGATTCTGTGTGTGTCAACAGCACTTGTTCTATTTGTTTGACACATTTTAAGAGAAAATGAATTTATATTTACTTTTTGTGTTCAAGGCAATTTCCAATTTCTAAAGTAGTATTATGAATATTTTTTTTTTTTTTTACTTTTTTTTTAAATTTAATTTGCATGTCATTGATTTTATTGATTTCTTTAATGGACCAAGATTTTTCTTTTCTTTCTATTTTTTAAATTTTTATTTTCTTTTTTTTTTTCTGTACGACCTGTTTGTTAAAATTGATCTTTTTTTTTTTCATTTTACCATATATTTTTTTTTAAAGCTTTATGACTTGCAAAATTGATTTTTGTTATTGTTTAATTTAAAGGAAATTTTTCATTTTTCTTTGTTTTTTCAGAGTGATAAGAAGAATGGATGGGTAAACGTAGGGAATTTAGAAGGCTGTGTTCATTTCAAGATTGGTGAGTAGGAGTGGCTCAAGTTTTTATGCATGGCTGACGTTTCTCCTTTTAATAGTTTTGTAGCAGAACTAAATAATATGGTCAATAATTTAAAAGATGAATCAGACAAAAACTGCTTTATATTTTTTAGTCTCAAGTGATAAATTTATCATTCCAACTTTATTCTTTACTAATAATGGTTTTGCCATCATTTCTTTAGTAGTTTTGATTTTATTTTTATTAGAATAATACCCATTCCAGGAAAACTTATTCTAACTTCATACAAAATCCATTAAATTATTTTGAATTCTAGAAAATATCTAAATTTTAATGTTAAGCATTAAATCAAATTTCAACTTAAGGGCAAAGAGTAGAAAGATGATCTTTGGTTTACTTTCAGCTAACGTGTAACTCTCGCTTCGCTTATTTTATTCTTTAGTCCTCATGTTCCATGAGCGACGTTTCTGACAAAGAGGAAAGAACTGCTGCTTTCTGGTTCCAAATCTATTCAATCTAACACTTATGATTAGCAAGTTTTTGACCTTGAAGTACTTTTTATTTTTTTTAATGCCTTACATCAAGTGACTTCATACCTTGTTTGCAGCAATTTCCTTAAAAATCAGGGAACTTAATATTCATTTAATCTGATGATTATAGATGGATCAAATTTAATACAAATTTAAAAAATTTAAATTGCGCCAATGAAACTGAAATGTGTGGAACATTTTTTAATTGATATCTAATTCTGTTTCTTAAAATTTCCTAAAAAAGTTGGAGGAATCTGATTTCGTATTAAAAAAAATGAACTAAATATAGTCCACATTATGGTCCTTTATGCCTAGAAGCTGTGTTCCAACATTTATAATGATCAGTTAATTAGTTTAGGAGTGAATCCTGTACATACAAATATAAAAATGTATGCATATACCTAACTTTATATAGCAATAACCACTAACTAAAACGCCACGCAAATTGTGGCATTTAGTCTGCATTCTGCTAAGAGCTCTTGGAGACTTCAATTAAGCATTGAAATTAGTATTCTTGATTTGATTACATCTGGCATTGCAAATGCTTATGTAAAATTTGATGCAATTCTCACCTATGATGTATGACTACGATTCATACTTGTGATCACAATCACTACCACTATTTATTCAATTGAGTTTATTTTAAAATTTGGATTAAGATATTTTTCTTGCATAACTAAAAATCATCTTAACTTTTATATTATTATCATTATTTAGAAATACATATATTATTTCGCAATCTTCACCCTGTCAGCGAGGCTGTAGAATACGCTGACTGCCCTCCTCTCCCACCCCACCCTGTAGTGAGTAAAAGTTTCTATGGGGCCATCTGTTGGCTGTAGGTGGCGACTCTTGATGTCTTATTACAGAATCTTGGAGGTCAGGTTTAAGCACCTCAACTTCCCTAATACACCACTTTAGCCCTTACTTTGGTTAGACGGAAGGTCAGAGAGGCTCAATCTGATCAATCAGCAGGTCATGTCAAGCCCCATTATATATGAACCACCTCCAACTTAACAAAATACTTATCTCCCACCCACTTAATATTATCCCCAAATATATAATGACAAGCGATGGCTAAGGGTCAATCAATTGGTAAGACTAAAATTTTTTACATCTGCTTCAGCTAAATAAATTGATATTAAATAATGTAATCAACAGAAAATGCTTGAGATTTTACTGACCAAAAGAGTATGTCTTTCATGTAGTGCCGACATAAGCAAAATGAATGGGTTTCCCTCTTGCCATGTCCCAATTATGGACTGGGGCGGGTAGGGAGCATGATAGTTGAAAATTAATAAATTATTTATGGAAAACCAAAATAAAATCTGCTGCCTTTTAGGCACTAAATATCGGAAAAGAAACTATTCAGATGTCTCTGATCTCTCCAGCTCAGAGGACGAGAAAATAAATAACGGAAAAGCCTTACCATCCACAAAAGAAAGAAAATTTCCAAGATTATTGAATTATTAGAAAAGAAAAAAGTTGCTGAGGTATCACCATTCCTAATAGAGAAAATACGAAACAACAGAAACACTCCTAAAACAATAAAAAAAAAGATGGAAGTCACCAACCAGAAAAATATCCAAAACTAATGAATACATTCCACAAATACAAATGCAGAGCCTTCCCACATGAAATAGAGCCTTCCCACATGAAAGATTGAAAATATCAAAAGGAGTGATCCGAAGCTACAAGTTATCTCTAGCAATGGAAAAAGAAACAAAAAGGGACTGAAAAAACAAGGAGTGATCAACCACATAGGCATAAATATAAAAAGATACCGTAGACTAATTGCGACTAATACGTATAAACAAACTTTTGATTTCCCAACAACACCAAAAGGAGTTAGAATTGATTATTTAAATATAAAAGTAGAGCAATATATACCAGCTCCTCTAAAATGTTACAGTTGCCATAAGTATGGATACCACAAAGAAGCCTGCGGAGGAGGGAAAAAATGTGGAAAGTGCGGGGATAAAGAGCCAGATCACTCAGGAAGAGTGTAGCAATGAATTAAAAAGTACAAACTGCATTGAAAACCATCCAGCAAAATATGTAAAATATATGCAAAATATGTAAAATATATGCAAAGGAAAAAAGAAATAATGGAGGTAAAACATAAAAGACACAGGAAGCTAGGAAAATAGTTGAAACATATTTAAAAGATGAAATATATGCTGAAATAACAAAAACACTAACAGACCACATCAACACAATGAAATATACAACAAATTTTAAGTGCTAAGCAATAAACTAATTTCATAAAACCATGAAGAATGGCCAAAATTCCAAAATAGCCTAAAAAAAAAAAAAAATAGAAAATTACCTTGGTTCAAATAAAACAATAGAAATAATAAACCAAACAACATAGATAAGAATCCGCCTACAACTTAAGCACTTAAAAATATCACAGAAACAATGCAAAACAATTAGCAGAGACAAATAAAACCAGTAATAAAACAATGAATAAGGAATGCTTCCTGGAAACAAGAAACTCAAACAATAGACATACAAAATAGCTTCTAAATATTAGAAATGATGGAAACTGATGACAATACAAAAAATATTTAAAAAAAAAAAAAAAAAAAAAAAAAAAATATCAGAAATAAAAACAAGAAAATAATGAACAAGAACCCAAATCAATTTTCCAAGATCTACTTCCAGACCTAGACAAAGAAAAGAAAAATCTCAACAACCTTCAACGAAACACACAAACTCCAACAAAAAAAACCCAAAAAACACTCTACCTTCAAAGAGATGCAAGTCAATTATTAATAATAATAATAATAATAATAATCTAATTATGCAAACAAACATAGAAAAAAAAAATAATAATCCAAGGGAATTGTTGTGGTTTGAAAACAAATATAAATGAACTACTTCACAAGAACACTCCACAATAGTTTACCTTCAAGAAACCTTCCTGAAACATCAATATCAAGAACTACCAAATATTTAATTACACTTGTAGGTCTGGAGGCAGGACCCAAGAGGCGGGAGTAGCAATTCTAGTCAGAAACAATATACCCCACAGCAAAATAAACATAACAACCAACATACAAACAATTGTCATAAACGCCACTCTATATAAAACAATGGCGGCATGTTCTTTGTATATCTCATCGAATGATGACATGGATAAAAATGAATTGAAAGAAAATCTGATCCACCAATTACCGAAATCTTTTTATCTTATTAGGGGACTTCAATCATCACAAAATCCTATGGGGATGTAAATACACTAATAAGAAAGGTAAAACATTGAAAGAGTTTATTAACGAAAATGATATATGCTTCCATAATGATGGTGCATTTACACACTTTTGCCATACTTGCAGAAATCGCTCGGCCATTGACCTAAACTTATGTTACCCATCAATACATATAGACTTTAACTGGAAAGTATATGACGACACTTGTGGCAGCGATCATTTTCCAATACTGATAGAAAGCCAATTAAACAAAATACTGCACAGCACAAACAAAATTTTAAATCAAAAACCCAGAAGATTACAATAAACATCTTACATTACCCAAATTAAAAGATTCTATTAAAAGATCCCATAAGACAGCCCTAGGATGAAAGTCTTTATGCAGAGGCTAATGAGATTCCTTTAAATATAAGGAGTCACAAACTGGGTGCCGAATATTACACTAAATTAAAAACACACCCAAATAATACAGCATACAAAATTATATTCCATCCAAGATATAAGGGGTCATTTGAAACAGAAAGAAAAGCTATAAAACACTTTAGTCTTTGAATGAAATCAATACTACAGGAATCAGAAATACCTGTTGAAAATATCCAAGAAAACATTCTACCTGAAACTCCCACTTGGATTCTGCAAAAACCCAAAGTAATTCTAAAATTAAATGAACTCCCAAAAGCGAAAATCAACCTTAATACCTCCCAAGAAAAAAACAGTGATATTCTTAAATACTCTGACCATTTACAAATTCTTACTGACAGCTCCAAAGATCACAATAGAGTGTTATGTACTGCCATTTTGAATAGAACAACTCTTTAAAAAAAAACACTCTTCCATCAGAAAGTTCTATTTTTACTGCTGAAGTATGTGCCATCGACCTCGTTCTCAATATCATAGAAAAAATTAAACATAAAAAAATTCCTAATATTTTCATATTCACACTCTGTTCTAGCGTCACTAAATAACCAAAAAAGCTTGAAAACACTCAAATTATCAAACTACTAAACAGAATCAACTCCTTATCTAAAAATAAAGAAATAACCACATACTGAATTCCAAGCCACGTCGAAATAAAAGGGAACGAAAGAGCTGACTTTGCAGCCAAATAAGCTCTAAACTTGAACCCTGATACAATTAACATTCCCTACACTGATTTTAAACGTATAATCAACTAAATCTTTTGTACAAAATGGCAGCAAAAATGGAATAACAACACAAATAATGAACTATACCAAATCAAACCTGTACTAGGAGAATGGAGATCAATTAGAAAATCAAGAAAGGAATAAGTAGTCTAGAATACATATTGGTCATACAAAACTCACACACTCCTTCATACTTAAACAAGAGAAACAACCACCATGTCCATTCTATAAGATAATTTGCACTGTCAAACATTTTTTTCAAGAATAAAAACCCCTTGCTACCACTAGAAAACAATATCTAAAATCTAACAATATGAAAAATATCTTTAAAAAACTACTGCTTGGAAGAAAGTCTCTCCTTTTTGAGAGTAAGAAAACTATTCTCAACAATATAAAAAGGGGAAAAGTGTGTTTTTTGGCATGAAATTAATGAGGTTCAAAACAAAAATAACAACTTCTCTCTATGAGACAACTAAACCCTATGAATAAATATTTGAAGATATAAATACCTTTAACCACTATTTTTTTGTTTATAGGTAAATTCAACATAATATAACCCAAAAAGATTTTGATAAGAAAAAAAAAAAAAAAAGACAACTAAACTGAACACCATAAATAGGTACTTGAAGATATAAAAAATCTAAAACATAATAAATTTCTTTTTTTTTCTTCAAAACCACTGGATCGGCATTAAATGACCCAAAAAGGGTTGATATGCCATAAACTAAAACAACCAACCAAAAACAACCTTATTTCGCAACCTAATTTGTACAATTGTTTTGTTATGTACAGATGCACATATATAAAGTTGATGACTTTTAAAAAAAAAAAAAGTCACTCATTCTCTAGATTATGAAAGACATTAAGAAATATTAGGGAATGGTTGAATCAACATAGTTAGATCGGATAGATTGCTGAGAGAGATAGATGGGTGGCTAGTAATTGTTTGTATTTTTGAGATGAGGTGTTTTCATTTATTGAGGTTGTCGGACTGACTTCCTCATCTTGGTTGTTATAGTCATAACGTTTCGGCCGTTTTGCCCTCCGGCCTTCATCAGGTGTTTTGTATCGAACTGGGGAACGTTTGTTAGGAGTCTCGAACCCAACCCTTTATTATTATTATGGGAGTACCGTGTTCGGACTCCAGCTAGGCTCTGGGACATAGTTGCTGATTCTCTGTTTTGAATGTTACTTTTCACTGCCTTCGTTCAGTATTGAACTCAGCACCTTTGGGTAACTGTTAACTTTGATACAACGTCTAGGACCACTTGGCCATATTCTTAGTTGGTTTTTGTTAATGTTAAACCTATTTTGTTATTCAAGGTTTTCTCTCTCTATTAGAGGTGTCCAAATTGCATTCAGCTCTACGCTTGGTTTGCTCAGTAGGTTGTTATGTCCGAGGCTGTGAGCTGTTTCTTTAAGTTTTCTCACTTTCCAGTGGGTCACTCTGTTTATTATTTTTACTTCATCCCATAGAGGGCGATGGTCCCCCCCTCTCCATCCAGACATGGTTGGCTATACCCGATTTTTTCCGTCTCCCTTTTAGTTACCGCTTTTCGGTGTTCTTCCTACCTTACTTTGAGGGGGTGGCGTGTTTCACCCTTGTAAACCTTTCTGCAACTTCATGGGATGATGGAGTATATGCAGTTCTTGGTCATATTCTCCTCCTTGCGGGGCTTCACTCATACCATAGGTTTAAGACATCTATATATCACAAGCCTACCTTCACCGGATAATACCTTAACTTCAACTCCCACCACCCATACAGTATCAAACATGGAAGCGCACGTTGCCTACAACATCAAGCAGAGACAATAAGAAGCGACGCCATTACATACCACCAAGAAATGGTCGGGTTGAAGAATACCCTCCGTCGTAACAACTACCCCGATAGCATACTATCCACCAGACGTGTTAATAGTATAAGAGAGGAGAATGAAACCCAAAAACCACCAACGGTCTGCCTACCATACATACGAGGCATCTCTGAAAAGATTCAGAGAATATCTGCCCCCTACAACATCAGGACAGTATTCAAGAGCGAGTTAACACTCAGACGACACCTGGTACGAGTGAAGCCCCGCATGGAGGAGAACATGACCAAGAACTGCATATACTCCATCATCCCATGCAGTTGCAGAAAGGTTTACAAGGGTGAAACATGCCGCCCCCTCAAAGTAAGAGTGAAACAACACCGAAAAGTGGTAACTAAAGGGGAGACGGAAAAATCTGGACAGAAAAGAAAATGAACCAAGAGGTATGAGAAATGGCAAACATAGAAAGATCTCTAATAAGAACAGTATGAAAAAGACAAACGAGATTCTCGGGCCATGCCTACAGAAAAAGTGGAATAGAACAGATTAGTTTGACGGGAAAGATTGTGGGTGGAAGAAGCAGAGGATGACAGCAAGAAACATACGTTGACAGTCTGAATACTTAAGCAACATCAAAAATGATGAGCAACAATGAATTTATGAATGCTTTGAGAGAGAGAGAGAGGTGGAGAGTCATAACCATCAATGCTTGTATCAGACAGGACTCCGCTTGATGCTGATGAGTACAAAAACATACTTATTTAAATAAATAAATAAATAAAATAATTGCTGCTATTTACAAATCTGACTAATGAAAAATGCAAACATTATTAAAGTATAAAAATAAAAGATAATATTTACTGCATGAAATAAATTATTTAGACATTTATACTATGAATAAATGTTTTTTAGATATTAAGAATTTGAAGCTTAAAATCTTTCACCAAAATGGCTGGATCCTCCATGAAATAATCTGAAAAGGGTAGATACGCTATAAAATAACGAAACTTCACTGATATCGTTCAGTCTTTGCAGTAAATAAAGAAAAAGATAGGCAGACATAGACTCTTAATAAATCAATGTTCAGATGTGTCTAAAACCTTTACATTTGCAGACTTTAGTCAAAGAAAAAGAACCCAGAGTTTTTTTGTTTTTTTTTTATGATTAATTTCTTTGTGAATTTTTATGTGTTGTGAATCGGTTCGTAAAAAGAAGGCGGCGAGGTGAACTCTCAGAGAATTGTTTTGGAATTGGGCCCATAGAAATAAGGGGGGGGCATGATGATGATGCTATGCACAATCTCTTTCCCTGCCTTGACGTTTCTCCTCCCATTGTCTTTCTTTTGTCTTATTGCTTGGGTGCCATTGTTTATCCGTTTCTGACAGAAGACAGCAATTACCAACAGTTTGCCTGCATACAGGCAACATGCACAATTGATTCCTTTTTCTTTTTTCTTCTCTATCAGACGATTTTCGTTTTAGTTTTCTTTCTGTTTTTTTTGTTTTTGTTTTTTGTTAAGATGCATCCTTACAGTTTTATGAGAGGTGTTGTCAGTCAAGTTTAAGTTTGAAAAATGCATTTTCATTAGTTTGTCAGAATAAAGTTTGAAAAAGCATTTTATTTAACCTATCCAGCTAATGTTTCAAAAAGTATTTTAGGGGTTTGTTAGGCTAAAGTTTTTAAAAAAAATTGGTGTGGGGGTGGATCTGTTAGGCTAAAACTTTTAAAGGCATTGTTTTGGTCTGCCAAGCTAGTTTGAAAGAGCATTTTCTTGATCTGCCATGCTAAAGTATCAAAAAAGCCTTTTTGTTTGTCTGTCAGGCTAAAATTTCAAGAGGCATTTTCTTAGGTTTTCCAAGTTAAATAAAGATTGAAAAACTGTTTTTAATGCTAAAGATCGAAAAATTATTCTTAAGGGTCTGCCTAGTTAAATGAAAAGAAAGGGAAATTTTTATTAGTCTGTCGGGCTAAAAAAACAATTGCATCACTGAATGCACTGATTTAATAAACACATTGTAAGAATATGTATTCTTGTTTTATGTGTAAATATGACTTTAAAAACATTTTATCTGTTAATATTTTTTGCTTTTTTTTTTTTTTTTTTGTATTTCTTTCTTTCCTTTTACTCTAATTTGTAAACAAAATTGAGAGCTATTTATCTCTGACTAAAGCATTCCGTCTCCTTTTACGCTCAATATCCGTCACAGAACAAAAGACAAGAAAGAGTATAAAAGAAAACAAGTTGTCATTTTATGGGGGCTTTATTTACTCATGGATGAAAAGTGGTGATGGAATTTGCATTTTTACTTTAAACCAATACGATTTCCTTCCCTTTTTTTTTTTTTTTTTTTTTTTTTTCTTGCTTCTTCTTCAAGCTCTTCTCCCATTCCACCTCTCGATATTGTGCTCCCATTTTTTCTCCATGACTAATTTGCAATGAACAAAAACTGTGCTGGAATTCATGCAGACCTGTGCTAATCTGCTTTATAAAGATTATTATTCAGTTATTCAGACTAATGGTGGATAATGTAGATTTATTTACTCATGGGTGAAACCATTATTCGCCCACCTATAACCCCTCACACACCCCTTAACCATTTTTTTTTAAACTCCTACTTTGATGTCTAAATTTTTTCTCCTCATTTCACTGCATCCTTTTTTCCGGTCTGTTGAAGCTGAACTGTCGTGATGCGTCTGCTCAGTGATGAATTACTTGATAGAATGCAATAATCCTTACGCAGGTTGCAAATATTTATCATCTGCCGTGGTGTTATTTCACAGTTCTCCTTCTTTCAGACTAGTTACCATATCAAAGCTTGAATCTTGTCCACCCTATCATCTATATTATATTTCTCTTAGCCCCTCTGTTTGTTCCACTTTTTCTCAGAAACTACTGGCATGATCTTGCTCAAATTTTGTATGGACCTTTATGATAAAGTGCAGCAAACTAAGCATTATGGTATCCATTCAGTATACAGCTAGGGATTAATATGGATTAGTATTTAAGTTTCGTTTTTTCTCAGAAACTACTGAGCTGATCTTGCTGAAATTTTATATGGTCTTAGTTCTAGTAAGGTACAGCAAGCTAAGTATTATGGTATTCATTTCATGCACAGTGAGCCATTGATTTGGCATAAAGCACCTTATTCTAAGTCAATGGTCTATAACTTTCGCCCGTTTTTAATGATGTAAAAGTCTAGTTTCACTAATAGTTCACAGCAGAAGACGCATTCATACCTTCCCCAAATTGTATAAGCGAACATGATCTAAAAGCTCTAATGAAACTCAATCATGTTCCATGCACACAGTCTGTTTCCTTAACCACTGTATCATCATCTATTCCTTATTTACTCTTGTAATCCCCTCTCCCTCTATTAGTCAATCACTTTACTTTTTAACCTTTAACCTGTAGACATCTGCTTAGTTTAATGCTAGTGATCTATTTAAGTAAAAAGGGTTCAAATCTTGCTTCTTTGTCTAATGAGTACAACTTTGACCTCGGTTCAAAGGATTAATCCTGAATTACAACAAGAGTTAACCTTCTGGTTTGAAAAGAAAATAATTATTAACAAGTTTATTTTACTCTTTTGCTGGTATCTTATTACATTTATTAAGCACTAACTTTAATGTTATTTTCATCTCTATTGCTATATATAAGGAACTTTGTATGTGAGTTCGTTTGTTCCCTATGGACTTCAAAAAGGCTGGATCAATTTTTATAAAATTTTATATGAAGATACTTTGTGTGCCTGGCCGGGTTCTTTGATAGTTTTTGTAATCCAATGAAAGGAGGATCAGGCGATTTTAACCAAAGTTAACACCTTACACAGCCTAACATCATAAGTGTGTTTGAAAAGTTTCATTACCATATAAGCCAAAAAGCCCAATATATAAAGTCAACAGTAGGTTCTTTGATATGATAGGAGCACATTCAAAATGAATGTTTCTGTTTAAAGCACAAATAAAGCATGATACTTGACTTTTTATTTTAAACTTAAATTCAACTTACAAGCAGTAAGGTCAGACATATAAAATCAACAGTAGGTTCTTTGATATAACAGAGGCACATTTGAAATGTTTCTGTTAGAGCACTATTGGAGCATGATACTTGACTTTTGCATTTTAAATTTTAATTCAAGCCATTATATTAAAAACAAAATTATAAAACCAATAGTAGATTCTCTACAGTGCAATGTAGACTACAATGTATTATAGACTAAGTCACTGCAGGGAGGCATGTGAAGTTTACTCCCGGTGCACCGCAATAGTTCCCCAACTAGAGCAGGCGATAATTGATTTGATTGAAAAATGGGTGATTTCACTGATTTCAATGACAATAAAAATATGGACATGTGAAACATTCATTAATCATCATTCAATCTCAGCTAAGGTCAGGTCTCTCTGTTAGTTTAAAAATAATTGTTAATTTTTATTATACTTCAACCTTTTATTAAGTGTAATGAAATTAAATAATGATTATCAATTGCGTGCCCATACGTTTATTATTGAAGGCAAATTTTTAAATTGTTTCTTAACTTACCTACAAATTTTAGGGTTAAAGTTTCACGATCGGTGATCTTCATACTGCTAAATATGCAGCCATTTTTCCTATTTCGTAATCATCACTTCTATCAGCTGTCCTTTCATGGAAGGAAAAGGCTCCACCTCTGAAGCTTCATGCCAAAATACTCCTCACGCATAAGACTTCAAATGTAGCTAACATCTGAAAAGCATTGTTCTCTTTGAAAGTTTAGAGTCTTTGCTTTTTAAGCTCTGTTCGTTTTTCCAAAAATCACGTCTTTTTATAAGTCTGAGTTGGCAATGTTAAGTCATCATTTTATATATCTCTCATTATATACTTAGGTATGATTATAATGTTTATCTTTTTTTTGTGTGTGTGTATATAGGATTATATGTTTTAGTTTTTAATTTAGTTTATGCAAATGGGGCAAAGATGGGATGAAAATCCTTTGTCAGAATTCAGATACCTTTGAATTAATGAAATTTTAACAATAGGTATTAATAAATATTCCCCAAATTGCAGTTACTTTGGAGTATTATAAAGAGATATTAGAGGGCATAATATGAATATTTGTATTTGATCCATGGTCTTGAGAGACCAATTAAGCAAGATTCCCTGAATTTCACTTTCTTAACATCCCATAAATTTGAGACATTTTCTAGAATCAAAATCATTTAATGGATTCTGATTAAAATTGGAAGAAGGATTTTAGACATTAGATTTAGTATCATTATATATTGATTTTAATTTTTGTAAGCGTAACATAAAAGTTGTACAAAACTGTTTTGGTTGATAAATTAATTTTACCTATCCTGAGACGAGTAATTTGTAATGGATAATTTTCTTTTTACTTTGTTCACAAGCAAAAATAGCTTTTTATATATTTATTATTATTCTAAATCTGAGATAATAAACGTTTGTTTTTCTTGAGGATTTTTTTCTATTTATTATAACACAAAATACACATTAAAATATACTTTAGTTTTGGGATTGACTTAAGTTTGAAAAATAAATCTATCTGTATTGTTTTTATTAATTGTATTATTATTCATTGGACTACTGTTCTCATCTTGAGTGTCATTTTCACAACATTTTGGTCGATGTAACCTCTGACCTTCTTCAGGTGTATCTTGTCGAACTCGGAAATGTTTCTGTTGAACTCGGGAATTTGGACAGAATTTCGAGCGGAAGCCTTTATCTGTTGTGAAAATCACACTGAAGATGAGAACAGTGGTCCGATGAATAATAATACAAATAACCAATCCTCATCTCCAAAATTCAGAAACGTTTTTATTAATTGTAATTAATAATTAACTAAACAAGCCTAGTGTGTGTATATATTTTTATATATATGTGTGTGTATATATATTTATATATATACACACATACATAGATATACATAATGACTGATACAATTGTGATTATTATAATGATTTTCAATTGCGTTAATGTTTTAGAATAATTATTTGATTTTGTTTTTCAGTAAAATACGAAAGGATCAAGTTTCTTGTGATAGCACTTCAAGACAGCATTGAGATCTATGCATGGGCTCCTAAACCATACCATAAGTTTATGGCATTTAAGGTAAGTTAGTTTTTGTATACATTTTCATAGAAACATGCAACACTCTTTATTTTATGACTTTCAATTCAACTTGAATAAAAAAAAAAACAAACCCTGTATAGTTCAAATTTTATTATCTACAAAGGATAAATACATATGTATTTCTGATGATGATTCAACTGACCAGGTTGCTGAATGCTTTACTGTCTTCATTTTGTCACAGCCAGTGCCAAATTAGAAGAGTGTAAATTCTATCACACATTTCTGAATAAGGACAACTTTAACCTTAACAGGAAAAGAAATTTTAAAAAAGTAAACATGTATTCAGATTGCATGTATATTTATATTCGCTAAGAGCATATTAAGAAACAATGAGCGATAAAAAGGAATCGGATATTATACTAGCCTGGATGCCCGGCATTGCCCGGGTGTTTTGAGGTGTGTGTTGAGCAAAAAAGAAAAAAAAAATGTTGTATAAAGCAGGTTCAAACCTGTGCCACAAAGGAGGAAAAGAACGTGAAAAAAAAAATGTGATGTCTTTGCTGTTGTGCCCATTGACAAATTGGAAGTGACATAGGTTTAAATTAAGGCTAGTCAGTCGAAAAGAGGGGATAACTTTTGAAAATATCGGCGAAAAAAAGCGCCCTCTCCTGTAGAAAAGTGCTCAGTTGAGAGTGAAAGAAATGAATGTTTTTAGCCAATTTTTCGATATTTGTCATTCGAGGGATCGAACTTCAAAACGATACCGATCTCGTGAAAATCCGTCGCCTCTGTCAAAAGTTTAAGGCAGACATACAAACATACATACATACATTTAAACAGACAGGTGAGATTTATATTATAAATAAGCAATGATTTCTAGATTCAGCCTTGGAAAACTTATGATTATGTAAGAATGTCCATCTTGCACAAAAGTTTGTGTACAATGCTGATTAATGTTGCATCATTTTGTCTGTTTTACCCCATGGTTCATCTCTCTTCATTCTCCTCAACATCTAAAAAGGTCCTTCTTAAATTTTCAACTACAATTCATCATATTATATGAGTGATACATGTTTATCTTATCTATATAAATAAACCAGATTTAAGTGTGTCTGTCTATGTGTAATACTTAACTGATAAACTTTTAAACTACTTGTCAAATAGCACTGAAATTAACAGGAAATAGTAATCATACACCAAGGATGGTTTATAATAAGTAAAATCTTTGTTTGGATGGATGAATGGGTCCAGACATATCAGCAAGTTGAAATGCAAAATGTTCATTTCAACTTACCGACATTTTTTTTACTTCTTACTGCACATGCCCAAATTCAATTCATTTCTTGCAGTCGTTTAATATTAAATCTTTCTTACCTATCTCTCAATAGCTACATCAATAGGAGAAGTAGCTGGAGCACTAAATGTTTTGGTTTTGATTCTAGCTGATGGCACCAAAGTCATTTTTTTTTTTTTTTAAGCTTTTGAAATCACTACTATATATTAGGTACAATATAATATTCAATACAGAATTGGCTCTGTAATAATAGATACGAAACCTGCATGAATTAAAATATATTTAAGCATATTTTATGACCTGGCAAGGCCGAGTGATCCTCTGCTAGTTTAAAAATAATTTGATTCCAAACTGTGATCTTCTGTCTATTAACAGAAAATGGAATTGCAATTCCAAGACATTTTTTGTTCGATCTATTTAAAGATGCAATGTTAGTTTTGAGTATCTCTGAGCAAGTGAACCTAATCTATAACTAAGACATATTTTTAAATCATCATTATGAAACAAGATCTTTTTTTCCTTTTGAAGATACGATTCATGGCAGTGCAAGACCTAAGATAGCAGCAACATCTGCCATTCTGCAAATCCTTCATTCGCCACAACATTGTGTTCATATTCATTTTCTATGAACTCTCGTCCTTCTTCTTCTTCTCTGCAGATCCTGTTTTTCCTTTTTTACTTCATCTTTCCATCTTAGTGATCTTTTCTCCTTACGTAGCATGATTGTAGAAGGAAGGGGGGACACTGCTGCTCAAAGAGACTTAACGGTAGAATATGCCTTCTTGTATAGTATTCAGTAAGCTGCTGCAGCTGGTGTGTTAATGTTATTTGATTGGCTGAGACCAAGGGTGGAATTCTTGAGACCGGATTAGGTTTATTTCTGTCTCATGAGCCATATATGTCGAAGTGATTACTTCCGGTTGATTTGTCAGAGTTATGTTGGATACTTTGCAACTTTCACACTTCAACTAACAGTGAACTGTGCAATTTGTTCAGCCTATCCTAAATTACTTAGTTGATCGTTTATAATCACATCCTTCATTCTATTCTTTTTCTAATTTGTGCTACACATCACCATGGGCACTCTGTTTTTGAGAGACCATGATCAATGTGCTCCAGAATAAATTTTAGTCTGGTCAAGAAGTATGGAAATGTTGAGTTTCTCAATCCTCATGATATCCTTTTCGACTTTACTAATAAGATCAAAAGGAAAGTTGAACATGTTTTGGTATCAGTTTGACTGCAGAAACTGCCAGAGTATTTTTGAATATCTATTACAGATGTTGATACTAGTGATAGTAATAGTATCACTTTGATTTTGTTATGACACATTTGACACCCCAAAGGCCCTTTGTGCTAAATTTGATGCAATTTTGGTCTCTAATTTTGGAACCTATCAGCATTTACTGTTTTTTAGCATGAATAATAGCGTTAACGGTTTTAAGTATGCTTCATGCCAATTTGGATAGACAAATAATTTTGGAGCCTGTAAGTGACAGACAAGAAATATTCAATTATGAAATACATTTTGAATATATTGGCTGAGATTGAAATTGTAATACATAAACAATACAGATAACAATTTGAGAACCCTTATTGAGCCCTTCCTTTTTAATGATTTTTTTTTTAAATATTATAAAAATTTAGTATCATTTATTTAATCTTTTAATTAAATCTTGGTCTCATGTTTTGTAAACAGCTTATCAAAGCTCCAAAATATTTATTCTTGCTCTCATTATTAGGATTATTAGGAGCCAAGAATGTTAGATTTTTATTTTTCATAAGAATCTATTGTTGAAGGAAATATTTTTTTTTAACCATTAAATTAAAAAAAAATCTCATTAAGATTTGAAGTTCACTTTGAAATAGTGGTTTAAATAATGGCTGATGCAAATAAAAAAAATGTAATTGTATGCTTGACACCATTTATTTTTTTCATCACCTTTCTAAATACACAGGTGCATTTTCATAATTAGTCTTTTTTACCTTTAATGCTTAACAATTTTTAAACGCACAAATGTTGGTAGAAATCAATTCAAGCCATTAAAATTATGCCAAATAGTAATTTATTTTTTTCTTTTAATTTGACCTTTCCAAGAAGACAATGTTTATGAAAGGAAAAAATGGATTTGTATGTTGTTATTTGAAAATAAAAGCACATTGTAGTTTAAAAAAAGACATCTCTCTTTAGGATATTTACAAAAATTTGTTTAAATGATCAAAAACCTTGTGACTTTTTCTAGTATTATGGAATATATAGTCGAAAATATTTTAAAATAATACTCTGTGTGTGTGTGTATATATATATATATAGATAGAGAGAGAGAGAGAAAGAATCGGTTAAGAAGATAAAAAGTGAAGTTATGTTGGAACTTTATTACAATATCAAGTCAATAAGGATTACAGAAAGAGGAGTAAAGGAGAAACCTCTTTAAGGCCATAGTATTTCAAAGCTAAATGCTTTTCATCAGAAAAGGTGAAAAAGCCAACATTGTACATATGTAAAAGTAAAAAGACAGCACTGACTTTGAAAACATTCAGATTAAAAAAAGAAAAATTTTTTCAAGTGTATTAAATAAGACATAGTAGTAATACACATTTGAAGTTTAATATATAACTAGACTACTTGTGACCCGTTGGGTCAGTATGTTAGCTGTGGAATTCATGTATGAGCGTCACACTTGTAATGTAAAGAAAATAGTTTTTTTTTACATAATAGAAACATTTCTATGAAAGTATATTAAAATGAAAAATCACGGATGGATCACTTAAACACGAAAAAGAAATCCTCCCTATTTGTGTAAAGTTACCTATTTTTCCGAATAATTGCTCAAAAATTGAAAATTAAACATGATTTTCCTATGAATCGAACGTCGACGAAAGTCATTTAGCAGCAAAAACGCACATGAACCTACCGATAAGAAATATAAGAATGAAAAACCCATGTTGGAATCCTTCAACCAAGTTATAGAAACTTAAAATCTAAAAAAAAAAATAATTAATGAAACCTGAAGCAAAAACTAAAACCTAAATAAATAAAATAAAATAAACTAATATCAAAACAGATTAATAAATGTGTCAACAAATTCACCGTTCTCACAACTATTTTGTCTCTAGAAATGTAAACAAAAAATAAAAAAAGAAGGAAGGAAGGAAAAGGGATGGATAGAGAATAGTAGTAGTAGTAGTCTTGTCTTTACTACAATTGTTCTTATGTTTGTCAACGGGTTAAAGTTGTTTAGTTGTAAGAAAATAGCGACAGTATAGTTGTAATAAAGAAGAGTTGCAAAACAACCCCACTCTTCCCATGTTGAATAATAATTTTGAAATAATAACGTTAATATTTCAGTGCGCAGGTCAAAATCTGCAAAAGAAGCGATTTGTGTTTATTTGTTTACGTTGTTATGTGTTAATGTTTATGCACGCATGTGCAACCGGATGTTGTAAACTGGAAAGTGGGTTACATCACTCATTACAAGGTCATTTGAGTTTTATAATTATATAGATTTCATAGTTATGAATGGCAGAATATGTCCTCAGGTTCACATGTCACTTCATATAAACATAGATATCTGATTGGTTTGTTTAACCATGTGACGTAGAATGTTTTGAAGTGAGATTGTAATTGCAGTTTAAACAGTTGTAATGTATTATAATAATTTAACATCCTGCTAGATCAGAGGTTTTAGACTCCCCTCAGCCTTTCTGAATATGACGACTAGCAACTTATAGTTAAGGAAAATGGATCTAAAATTAAACTACTAAGGTATATTTTAAAATGAACAGTTGTCTCTTCCTTCCTGTATAAACATGTTCCAGCTACCTGCCTGAAAGATAGGGGAAAGGTCTCAATATAGCTTTACTAGGTTGAATGTTTTCTCCAGCCAATGTCCAGTGCAAGTTGTGATATCATTGTATATGATCCATTAAATAAATTGTGGACATGAAAGTGAGACTAACCTTTGCTTTAGACATAAGAGGGTTTGTTTGTGTCTGGCATGTAATTGATTTGAAGGAAAAAACACCACCATTACGGTGAGTCGGTCTTATGGGAAACGCAATCTTGTAGCCAATCTTCAGTGCAAGTTGTTACATCATTGTATATGATCCATTAAGTTATGTGTCTTTCTGTTTCATCAGTGTCCAAACTGTTGAGCCATAGAACAAGACAGACTTAACTGTAACCAAAAAAGTTAATTTGATATCATCAGGGGAGAATTTTCAAATGGTGCACAATTCATTAACGACTCCTAAGACTCAGACCTTGCCTTTACAACTCTTGATGTTCCTTTATGCTAACTGGATATTACTGACAAAGTATACAAATTCCTGGACAGACTTGATGTTCTTGCAATTTTCAGCTTCATTTCTCTGTCTTGGTTGTAGTTGATAAATTTTGTTTTTCCAGTGTTGATGTACATGTCGATCTCACTAACTGCTTCTTGGATGAGATGGAGAAACTTACTAGTCTCATCAATAATGGTTGACAAAAGGTGTGGTCATCTGCATAATCTGTCTGTTGTCTTCCAAAAGAAGAAGCAAGACAACAATGTCATGCTGGTCGGTAAAAAAAAAAAAAAAATGGTCACACACATATTTATGACTACCACCCTCTCCCCCTCCCTCTATTAAAGACATCTTTAACTGATTACAGTGCTTTTAAGAAAGAGATAATTTAGAAAGTATATTTTAAAAGTTTTCAGGAAATCATTTGTATTTATGCAAAATATGGACCCTGCTGAAATTATTTATAACTAGCATTTCAGCCTGGCATTGCCCGGGTGTTTGGAGGTGTATGTTGAGTTTAAAAAAAAAAAAAAAAAAAGTGCTAGTAGTAAGGCAGGCTGGAACCCGTACCATGAAAGAGGAAAAGAACAGGAAAAAATGTAACGTCTTTGCTGTTACGACCATCGTCAAACCGGAAGTGACGTAGGTTTTAATTAAGGCTAGACAATCGAAAGAGGGGATGACTTTCGAAAATATCAGCAAAAAAAGTGACCCCTCCCTGTTGAAAAGTTCTCAGTTGAGGGTGAAGAAATTGTTTTTAGCCAATTTTTCGGTATTTTTCGTCTGAAAGATTGAGCTTCAAACGATACTGATCTTGTGAAAATCCGTCACCTCTGTCGAAAGTTTTAGGCAGACATTCAAACATACATACATACATTTATATATTGATAGCTCAAATTTTTTACCCAAACCGATTAAAAAGCTTGCCCTATCTCTGAATACCTTTTATGTAAAATTTCAAATGTTTAGACCAGAAATTGTCTGAGTAATTTGGTAGAGACCGCAGAGGTCAAATTTTTTTTTAACTTTGACCCCTATTATGACCCTTAACATTTATTGTTTTAGGCTCAAATCAAGTTATTAAGTTAGATCCATATCCAAGGAACCTATATCTAAAATTTCAATTGTTTATACCGAAAATTATCGGAGGAGTTTGGTAGAGTTCTCAAAGGTGAAATCGTTGAACTTTTACTCCTTAATAGCCAAATTTCTGGCCGAAAATGGATTACAAAGATTTTCCCAAATCTCAGTACCCTGTATATCAAATTTCGAGTCTGTAGACTTAAAATTGACAGTTATTATGTAGGGAAATGCACACGGACACACGCAGCCACGTTCACTCTTCTAGATATATAGAGTAGGAGGAAATGTGCTTTTTTTTTTTTTTTTTTTCAAACTATTATGTACTTTCACCTAACAATTCAATAGACCAAAACGATACCATAAACATTGAATTTAATTTGAAAATCTTATTAAAAAAATATCATCTCCTTATTCTGCAAGAATACCAAACTATTATTCAGAGGATCCTATTAAGGTAAGAGTGAAATGATTAAAGATAAAAATTTGTCTAATTTGGTCTGGGATTATTATACAAATATTGTTTAATAACGTCAAGATTAAATTGAATCAGTGTGTTTTCCCCTATACTTTTGATTTATCTATACTTAAAAAACAAGATGATCGTACAAACCAATCTGTGTTTTAAAAATAGTCTGATAAAAAAAAAAAAAATCATTATGAAGTGCAGTTAGAGATTGTGAAACTCTTGCTTCACTATAAACTCCTTATTGTGTAGACAGCCTTTTTAGTAGAGGTTTTTAAATCAACATTATAAACGATGGACTTTTTTTTTTCTTTTCGCTTGCCCCTGGAAACATCACCTGGTGTTTGTGCATCTCAATTTACAGTTCAAACATTTCGCATGAACTTTTAGCCTATTCTTATGATACTGATTGCTTTTACTTAGAAAATTAATTTTTGTTTTTCAAAAAAAAAAAAAAAAAACGATAAATAAAGATATGCCCAGACAGAAGTAATTATTAATTAACCAGCTTTGCTTTGTGGTGCATTTATTTTCCATAACTGATTCTTTAGAATATAATTGTTAGTATCCAATTTAGTCGAGCTATATAAGGAAGTATAAGGAGAGAAGTGTGATTGGTCTGGTAAATGTGTTTGTAAACTACGGAATCTGCGATGCCAAGTTCAAATCCTATTGTACCTATTGTGCTTAATTATTATTTCTCATGTCTGTGTTCCTTCCTTGTATGAATATTTTACAAAATATATTGAACAAGTTTATCCGAGGGAATACAAAATTGAAATCTTGTTTTTATATGTAGATAAATCAGTATCTTTCAAACATTACCCAGGAATAAATGAGGATGTCGCATGTACTTTCACTGGACTGTCATCTAAGCTTCAGCCTCTGTCCCATTGACGAAATGTTGCATCCCTCTGTTTTACAAGTACTTTAATGGTGAATGCTCTGGCGAACTACAAGCACTTATACCCCCTCGCCGTGAATACCCCCGACAAACCTGACAAGCAGCTAAATCCCACCCCTTCACAGTAGAGATCTTTAGGTGTAAGAAAGCATTCTACTACAGTAGTTTCTTCCCCAGAACTGCTAGACTTTGGAACTCCCTTCCGGGATTCTGCTTTCTCAACTGTACTGACATGCAGAAGTTCAAGTGTAATGTGAACAGACATCTTGCTGCTCATCGCCCTTCATAATACCTCTGCAACTTATGTCCCCTACTTCAAAGTGGCACTGTGCCTTGTTTGGGGTGAAAATTGAATTTAAAAAACAAACAAAAAAAAAAAACAACACCAAGCTCATAATATATTATCAATGTTTTTTGTGTATAAAATTATGTATGTGAATGCGTTTCTTTGTATAAGATTCACTTCTAAATTAACCGATCATTATGAATTTTGAAACGGAGCTGCTAGGCGTTGAGATGGATAATGTAGGATATATTTAGTTTAATTTAGTTTTAAGCAAAGAATGCAGAAACAGGATGAAAGGCCTTTATAAAAAAATTTAGATACTTCTGATTTTTATGAAATTTTAACAATAGGTATTAGACATCAATTAATAAATATTCCCCACATTTCCGTTTCTTTTGGAGTATTTTTAAGTTCTAAGAACACATAATATGGGCTCAACTTGTCATTTGAAAATTAAAATATTTCAGATTTGCATTAAATTTGATTCATAGTCATTAGACACCAAGTAATCAAGATTCCCTGAATTTAAGTTTCTTCTTAAGACCGATTAAGTGTAATGTTGTGTAGGGTGTCCTCACTTATTCCTGAGTAACTATATACGACATAATCACATTTACACACTGGTACTTGTTAGGTCACCAAAGTTAAGTAATGTTGAGCCTTATCAATATCATATGGGTGACCAGTTAGGAATACCAGGTACTGTATGTAGGAAAACGTCGACACTTCCCTGCAAAAAAATGCAAAACCTAACATCGCCATCTTCTCTTGACGGAGATATACAAGCAATTGTAAATTTGATATTCTCATTAAACTTTTTCCTTCGGAGGAAGCTGGTTTATTCCGTCTAGGGTGAGTGCCACTTTGGTATTCAGAGAATTCATTTCGCTCATCCTAAGACAGGTATACTAGTGTTCTATAAAAGTATTTGAAAGACTAACATAAATTAATAATTAATATTTTCGGTAAACGAAAAAATCTGGATCTTTGGTCATTCAAAGACTTTTTCGCTGTTATTAGATGAAGGCAGAACTTTCAATCCATAGAATTCCTCTCTCCATTGTACTGGAAAGATTACTCTCAATATTCACTGACATTTATTTTGGACAAAAAAAAAAAGAAAGAAAAAAACTTTGGCTTGTCGCTCATACATCTGAAAACGTTTGACAGATCCCTCAAGTTATTGAGCAATTTTCATGCTTTACTGAGTTATTTGACATGAGTGATATTGAAATATCTGTCGGCCTTTTTAGATCATGAAATAATGAAAAAAAATGTCCAGAATAAGCTTCTAGAAAAAGAATTGTTTGATGTCTTCAATTCTCCCCCTTTCCTTTCTCCCCGCCCCCTCTATATCTCTCTAAGGCAAAGAAGGTATCAAGACTTATTTGCAAGTGGAGGAGTTGATGATGTGCTTTTAGTAAGCCCACAGACATTGAATCTGCAATAAAAAAAAAAAAAAATTTAATAATGTTTTCACTGATTAGTACATGAAAATCTTCATTGGAAAGCTGCTAAATTGTTAGACTAATGGATACTGTTAGACTATGAAATCAGGTTTCGCTTTCTTACATTTTTAGTGTTTGTTTTATGTTTTACCTTATATATATATATATATAATGTAATCTCCCTTTACTTTTGTTTTTCGATTTTTTTTATTTATTTTTTTTTTTTATTTTCTGTTTGTTTTCTATTAAGGCAACTTCTTTGCAATTATTTTGAATAATAATGTCAATATTTGTTATATATGTACACATACACATATAAGTATCCACACGTGTGTGTACGTTTTTACTATTTAAAATATATGTATTCTTACATGCATCTTATCCATAATGGTATGTACTCACATACACACGCATAATGATTATATAAGTGCACACGTGCGTGTGTATAATTTTGACTTTCATATATATATATATATAGAGAGAGAGAGAGAGAGCTTATATATTTTTATAATGATTATATGTGTACACACATCTGATATAAAACTATTAATTATGAGTGTATGATGGAAACGAAGTTACCTATTCCGTACTATTTTTTTATGCATGTGAATTTCTATTCTGATATTGAATAACGTTATAGGAAACATACTCGTCTTCCCCCTCCCTTTCTTTTTCTAATCAATATGACATTAATGTTTTTGATTGTATTTACAAAATGAAAACGGAATTGGCCAATCTTTCCAATAGCTTGTAATGCAACAGGACAAGAAGAAAAGAAAAAAAGAACACTGGTTTGAGGACAGTAATTTGAATGTGTCAGCAGTTTTGAAATTGCTGTTCAAACAAAACTTGTCAATTAATTGAATATGGTAATTGAATCAGGTAGAAATAAGTGGATATTTGTGAAGAATTGGCAGATAAAACTAAATCTATATTTTAGTCTATCTTGTGTTATAATAAGAGGAAATTATGTGTTTGGTTTGACTTGTGTAAAACTGTCTTTCTATATATATATATATATATATATATATATATATATATATATATATATATATATATATATAATCATCCATAGATTGTTTTACTGTATCGCACTGTTCAGTATGGCTAAATCAGCACTTATTATGACCAAGGTTGAACTAACAACCATTTAGTATATAGTCAGTACTTCTATCACAGAGACCACCAGGACAACAGAATTTACACAGGCTTGAAAGGCCTTATTTCTATTATTACCTTGAAAATTGGATTCTTTGTGTGTCCAGTAAAAATTTGTGTTGGGATATTAAAAATGAAATCAAAATAAATACTATTAAAACACTTTTTTTTTTCTTTTTTTTTTTTTTTCAATAATAAAAATATTTTTTTCAATATTAAAAATATAATCTAAATACATTTTTTTCTGAAGTTGCATCATATTATTTCCAGTATTGTTGATACAAAAGTTACACCCCTTTATCATGAATTTACCCGATGTTATCCATATACTTTATGAATGTAGCCAAAGTGAAATTCAAAATAGAGATAAATAATATTAGAATATTAGTTTTTTTCTTTATTATATCATTCTTTACTGATCAAATTTTGTTTTTAAAACTTGAATTTTGTTTGATAGATCAACAATTAGCCATCAATAAGTGTTATATGGACATATTCTGAACCAGGAAACAGCAATACTTTCCCCTTGTCAGAAACAACACTCATAGAATGTGAGGCCTTAAGGACAAAATAAGAGAACTGAGTTACAATGCTGCTTTATACTACTGTATGACATGCTGTAAAACATATACAGAATCAAACCAGTTTCACTATGTGTAATACTAAAACTCTGACTAATTTGTTTATGCATTGAATGTTTTAGATGGTGGAAGCAAGGATGAATGGAGGCAGCAATAGAAGAGAAGAAGAGTATAAGAATAACACAAGGAAAAAAGAGGATATATTTATTTCTAACGATATAATCAATAATAAGTGCTATAATAATCAGCAAAAGTTTGGCTGGTTATTTTTAATATTTATCTGTGGTTCAGTAATTGTCTTTGGTAAGATTTCTGGCCAGTTTATTTATATATATATATATATATATATATATATATATATATATATATATATAGTTGATTTTTTGCTCTAAATTTATATTAAAAGCCTACCTTTTTCTATTTAAAAATTATTTAATATTTTAATGAAAACTTTTGCATATACAGTCATATGCGAGCGACTACATGAAGGTTAACTAATGTCTTGGAAAAACGAGCATTAATTATTAATTTTCACATTTTTTTTTATGTTAGCTGATTGGTTTCATTTCGCTTCTATACTGAATTCTATTACTATTATGTATTAGATACAGCATAATAATCGATAGAGAATTGGTTCTGTAATAATAAATACAAATCTGCATGAATTAAAATATAATATTTAAGCATATTTTCTGATCGGGCAATGTTGGCCGTCCTGCTAGAATGTGTGTGTGTATATATATAAATAAAAAACCTGTTATTGAAAATTTATTCAAATTTTCCAAAAGAACCTTATAAACCTGCAAGAAAGGTATACAAAATTTTATTTATTTGTCAAGGAGTACAAATAAACAAGAAAGACTTTATTCCATGGAGTTTTGAAGAATGCAATTCTTATCAGAGAGAAGTTTGTAAAATAGACAATAAATTTTGCATGTTAATGCATTAAAGGAAAAAACAATATGAAATTAATCATACTTGCATCATATATATATATATATATATATATATATATATATATATATATATATATATATATATATACATATCATAATTCTAAGTAGATTAGTATTAACCTAAATATTATGGTTTAAAGTTATGGCAATTTGTTTTAAGGATATTGCATGAATGATTTACATTTATTAATGAAAATTACGGCGATCTTATCTTTATTTGCTCATAAATTGGTTATGATTAAGTAAACCAAAGACCAAAAACAAACAAAATGTAATAGAATTATGAAATAGATGCTATTGAGCACATAAAAAGTTATTAAAAAACATTTAAAAAACAAAAAAAAAAGTAAAGAATACAAACTCATGCATCCAATTAGTTTTTGTGTATATTTTTTAAAGACCAAATTAAATTGATGTCATTTTATATTAAAATGTATTTTTCTGTTTTAAAATGTTCTGTTTTTAATATTGACTTTAAGTTGACAGCTTCATTGCAAATCTTTAAGGCTATTCTACCTTTTCGTAAAGCACTCAAGCACGGTCAGGCATGTAGAAAAGATTATAATATGAATTTGATGAAAATTTAAATAAAAATTTTCTACATTAGGTTTAATATTTTAATCCTTATGAGGGGACATAAAAGTGGTGCCAAATAAGTTTTTTTTTTTTTTTTTTTTTTTTTTTCAGGGAGTTAATTCTACCCGTCTTGGAATGAGTATTACTCTATGCATTTATTTATAAATACAAGTATGCATGTGCTATTGTTCTATTTGAACACTAGCGGGTTTGGGGGGGGGGTGCCCAATCATAAAATACACTTGAATATATTTTAATTCGTGCAGATTTTGTATTTATTATTACAGTCAATTCTCTATTGAATATTATATTGTACCTAATAAATAGTACTGGTTTCAAAAGATTAAACAAAAAGACTTTGGGTGCTATCAGCTAGAATCAAAACGCAAAAATTTATCGCCAGAGACGCGTTCCCTAATGTTTGAGCTATTTAAGAAGGATTTATAAGTAAACCACTTCAAGCTGTGAATGAACATTTTGCATTTCAAGTTGCCGACATATGTCTGTGCGCGTTAATAATCGATTCAAACAAAGAATTTTGCTCATTATAAATTATCTTTTGTGTATGATTACTATTTCCTGTTCATTTCAGTATTATGTGACAGGCATTTATCGTTTGATATATTCACACATACACACGTGCTCGTCTGAACTCCAATCTCTGCCTCCCCACTCGCCAATTTTACATGATAAACATCCATCTAGCTGAAACCACTCTCAATAATTTTCCCCACTCTTAATCTGTGCTTAAATCAAAACGTAGATTTTATGAACAAAGCTTCTTTCTTAGAAGTGCATGCCTGTAGAACTCTCTACCGCTTGCCTGTTTCCCACCTGACTTCAACTTGGATGTCTTCTAGTCCAACATAAACAAATTCCTGATAAACCGCCCCCTTAAGTAATGACACTTTATCAAATCTCCAATACTAACGAATACTACAACACTATCCCATTGATTACTGTACATGCACTAACTCTTATCCCTGAGTGGCTTCTGGGCCTTGATAAGTGGTGACCTCCATGTAAAAACACACACACACTCCTATTGTTTTATTTATATAGATATCAATAAATATGTTTTGCCTATCTTCATTCCAGCAGATGTTAATGTTTGATTTATGTTAGCATTTTCTTTCCACCTCCCCTCCATCTCACGTATATTATATCTTCGTTGTCTCCACATCTTCTATTCTCCGGTGTTTCTTGATAAAATAATCATTAGACAATATTAGCCATGTAATCCCTGACTCTCATCTGGCAAACAAATGATATTTGCCTCTCAGAAGTTATTGATCAACTAGATGATAACCGTGTGAATATCCGCAAAAGGTGGTGTCGTAAGGTCAAGACACAATCTGAAAGACAACCTTATTGTGGAACGAATAAATACATTTTCTTCTTCTGTTGTATCACTCTTCAAAGTATACTGTCCGATCTTTAGACCTACGGTTGACAGTGTAATCTAAATATATCTCAGCTGAACTGATTGTTGGACACTCATGAAAGAAGCATAACTAAGGCCATGTTTTCACTTAGCATATATTATACGAGTAGAGTACCTGGTGCTACTAGATCAGTCTGCTTGAAGATACTGGTTTCCTCACCTAAAATGTATCAAACATTGATGTTATTTATTTTTTTCTTTTCCCTTGGCAAAACTCAATCATGTTCTGCAAAGTCAAGGGCAAAAACAATTTTCTTCTACAAAACGACCAAACCAAACACTATGAACAAATATCGAAGATATAAAAAAAACTTGAAGCATAAACTTTTTTCCAAAATTCCTGAGTTTGACATTAAATAAACTGAAAAGGGTTGATATTCCATATGACAGGCAAAACAACAAGCAGTTATCAAGTATTGCTCAGGTGAAAAAATAAGAGTTTTAAAAAATTGTCTTCAATATACTTGGTTAAAATGAAACATTAATTCAGAAATAGCTGTACAAGATATTGATGTTCTGTCTACTGAAACAAGGCCGATAGCCATTAGTCGCATGCTCTCGTTTAATGAATGAATGCGTGAATGTAGGATTGACATGACATTCTTAAAGATAAACTAAAATGACTGAAAAATGGGCTGAAATGACTTAAATAGATAAAAAGTAAATGACTTAGAATGATTTTAATGAACTTAAGAATGACTTGAATGACCTTAAGAATAACTTGAATGCTTAAAAAATAACTGGAATCCTTCAAAAACGACTTGAATGATCTGGAGAATGACTTGAATGGCTTTGAGATTGACTGGTTGTAAAGTGGGTGATCATTTTACATTAAATTAATACAGAAAAGTGATCCGCCACTTTATATCACAAAGTTGATGATGATTGCAACGTCTCGGCAGACGAGTGCCACTCCTCAGACATTTAAAATCCATGAGCCCAAATGTCTGAGGGAGTATCTATACAAATATGATGTTACAGAGTCTTAGCTTTGTACGACAGCTAAGTCTCTCTCTCGGTTCAAAATGTTGAGATCCAGCAACAAGCAAGAGCAAGATAGCCAGCAACAAATTAAACTGCAGACCAGCTTAATGCGGGTACTGGTCTTCCGCTTTATGGTTTTTTAAATCAGAGATTTGCTTCTCCTAGAAAGGTTGCCTTCACCACGGCTTACGGGAGCCCTCTCTACCCCAATACACATATACAAATATACATGATGCTAGTTGGCCGTTGACCCAGAAAAAGAGTTACAAACATAAGTACAGCGTGTAGTAAGAACAGATACTACACTTTTTATTTGCTCCCCCACCGAACAAATTAGGCAGAAGGCCGATTTTTAATGTGAGGAGTGAAGGGGAAATGGGGACAAACTCCCTGGGGGGTAGAGGAGCTGGATAGTGACAATTGGTATGAAGGGTTGCCCCTACATTGACCAAGGTCTCATATGTGGGATTGCCCCCACATATGGTCTTTGCTAGCAGTATCTGCTGGAACAGATGGTGTTTATTTGCTCCCCCACAGAGCAAATTAGGCACAAGGCCGTTTTTAATGTGAGGTAAAAACCAGCTCCCCTAAAAGTAGGCAAAAAGGGGGCACTCTGGTTACCAAAAATAATAATTGTCCCAGTATAGAGGGTTTCCCCTCCATTGACTGGTACAAATTATCTTAAGTGCAGCATCTGCCGGAACAGATGGTATTTATTTGCTCCCCCACCGAGCAAATTAGGCACAAGGCCAATTTTTAATGTGAGGAGTGAAGGGAGGGGGAAGGGAAAAAGGGGACCAGCTCCCGAGAGGTGGGAAATGGGAGCTGGTTAAAGGTCAGGCATGTGGGGTTTCCCCCACATCTGGTCTTTGCTAGTCATAGCTAGTCATAGCTAGTCATAGCTTGCAGTATCTGTCGGAACAGATGGTATTTATTTGCTCCCCCACCGAGCAAATTAGGCACAAGGCCGATTTTTAATGTGAGGAGTGAAGGGAGGGGGAAGGGAAAAAGGGGACCAGCTCCCGAGAGGTGGGAAATGGGAGCTGGTTAATGGTCAGGCATGTGGGGTTGCCCCCACATCTGGTCTTTGCTAGTCATAGCTAGTCATTGCTTGCAGTATCTGTCGGAACAGATGGTATTTATTTGCTCCCCCACCGAGCAAATTAGGCACAAGGCCAATTTTTAATGTGAGGAGTGAAGGGAGGGGGAAGGGAAAAAGGGGACCAGCTCCGAGAGGTGGGAAATGGGAGCTGGTTAAAGGTCAGGCATGTGGGGTTGCCCCCACATCTGGTCTTTGCTAGTCATAGCTAGTCATTGCTTGCAGTATCTGTCGGAACAGATACTACACTTTGAGATATTAAATCTTTTATTCATGTTAAAAAAAATACAGAAAAAAATCAACGATGAACAAAAAACTTAGGCACATGGCCAACTCAAAAGGGGGGATTTTCACTACACTTTGATCTTGGCCAGAAGGCCAAGAAAAGCTTAAAAAGCTAAGAACAGCATCTATTAACAACAGACCTTTGATCTTAACCAAAAAGGCCAAGCACAAAAGTGTTAGCGATCGACTTATAGAGTCGCTTGCACATGACTAAAAATAAGGAATGATAAATGAGAGAAGTATAAGAGTTATTCCCCTTAGTTGATCCATCATCATCATATCCAGTTTAACCTTCACTTTACATGCTGGCATGCATTGAACAGCTTTAAGAAATTGACTTCCAAAGTAACCTCTTTCTAGACAGGTCTTTATTCCTCAGGTTCATTTTCATTACTTCTCCCCATGTTTTACTTAGTCTTCCCTCATGAATTGAACCTACTACCTCAACTGTTCTACATCTAACCCAATAATTCACATCCATTCTTTCAATGTGGCCATATCATTGTACCTTCTGCACACATCTGCCTATACTGTCCAGCTAAATCTTACTCTGAGCTCATTAAAACTAAACCTGTCTGTAAGACATAACACACATATTATTCTTATTATTTCTCACCATGTAACATGTCTCCAGCCCTAACTAGCCAGGCCTCAAAGTTGAAGTGTTTATTTAAGAATGTCTCGATATTAACAAACTATCAAATCAGATTAAGTATTTTTCAAAAAAAAATAAATTTAAACAATGTTGGTTTATTGTAAAAAAACAAAAAAAACATGGTACAACAATAACAAATGATAATTGGATAACCAGAATCAAAAACTATTTTGTCAGTTTAAATGCTATTTAGTTATGCATTTTAAAATCCAACAGATATAATTCTATATATTAGATAAACCTACAAGTTACATATCTTCTGTTATATACATTTCATATATCATTTATTTTATACCACATTTACTTTTTCCCTCTAATTAATAATAATTTTTATTTTTATTTTTTTTTTTGTGTGTGTGATTATTTGATTTGTCAAGGCATGCTCCAATAAAATAACGTACATTTCCTCAGCCAACCTTTATTATTATATATTCATCGAACGCACATCTCCCAAACTCTCATCTCTCGGAAATTGTTATTTGCTTGAAAATCTAACCCAATAATTCACATCCATTCTTTCAATGTGGCCATATCATTGTACCTTCTGCACACATCTGCCTATACTGTCCAGCTAAATCTTACTCTGAGCTCATTAAAACTAAACCCGTCTTTAAGACCTACATCACACATACATTATATTATTTTTATTATTTCTCACCATGCAACATATGTTTTCAGCCCTAACTAGCCAGGCATCAAAACTGAAGTGTTTATTTAAGAATGTCTCGATATTAACAAAATATCAAATCAGATTAAGTATTTTTCAAAAAAATAAATTTAAACAATGTTGGTTTATTGTAAAAAAACATGGTACAACAATAACAAATGATAATTGGATAACCAGAATCAAAAACTATTTTGTCAGTTTAAATGCTATTTAGTTATACGTTTTAAAATCCAACAGACATAATTCTATATATTAGATAAACCTACAAGTTACATTTTTTTTCTGTTATATACATTTCATTTATCATTTATTTAGTGTTACGGACAGACCGACCGACTGACGGAGTGACTTATAGAGTCGCTTGCACATGACTAATAAAAGGAAAGGAATACATCAAGTATTTATTGAATAAAAATAAAATTGTTTGTGCATAGTTTAAAAGAGAATTATCTTCCTTAGTAAATAGGGTTTCGTCAGAGGGTAACTTTTAGATTGATACTTGATCAATGTTCCAACAGGCAGGCATGTAGTGTTTAAAAGTGAAAACTCATTTTAAAATACAACCTTATTTTTATTTATTTATTTATTTTTTTTTTAACCTTTATATTTTGTGGTTTTGACCATGGTTGATATGGTTTGAATATTTTTCTCTCAGAAATGTTCCTGAACATCTAGCAACTGGTACCAGGGATTTCACACCACTAGCGAGTTTAAAATAAATTATGCAATTTGAGTTAGATCAGTTCTCCAACAGGCAAAACGTATATATATAAATGGAAATTCTGAGATAAATTATGTATAATTACAACAAAATTTATTGTTTGACAAAGGAGAACAGATAATTATTAAAGTCTTTTCCTTACCCCATGGGTTTTTAATAAATATATGTCTTATCTCATCAGAAGAAATTTTGTTAGCAAAATAGATATGGATAATTATGAATTTTTCTTAAACCATGGGTTTTTGATAAATAAATGTCTTATCTCATTAGAAGAAATTTTGTTAGCAAAATAGATATGGGTAATTATGAATTTTTCTTATTAGTGCGCGCACACACACACACGTGTGTATGTATGTATGTGTGTGTGTATGTATATATATATATAAAAATTACACACAAAATCCAGATCGATTTCCATATATGCATTGCTTCTTGCTTTGAAATTTCAGATTACATTGTTTCCTCGTTCAGTTTTTATCTGCAACTGTTCACCTGGCTTTAAATCTTTCAATCTATGTAACATAATGAGCTTCAACCAATGAGACATCTACTTTTTTACATGGAGACAAGCAAGCTACAATTAAACTTTGTCTAATATACATAAATAAGCTGATGTACCTATTTACTATGCCTCCCCACGGGGCAGAGTTAGACACCAGGGTCGTTTTTTAACGTGGAGAAAAGGTACAAAAATAAAAATTGTCTCAGTCGTGAAGGATTTCTCCTCCACCGAAAGAGAACAAGAAATGGAAGTGCAGCATCTGAAGAACAGATACTACACTTTGATCTGGACCAAAAGGCCAAGAAGCTGATGTAGTTGGAAAATCATATTAATTATTATATTAATACACTTGACGTCAAAAGCATAATACTGTTAAGTGACATGTGCCACTTTATCTCCATATTATTTTTAGTTGAAGTTTCTGAAGGCGTTTGTGCTTTTGAACAAATCATTTAGATTTTCTCTCCTGAAGCACAAGAAAAAAAAAAAGTTGGAAGAGTTATCTTTCTTATATTTTGCGAGGATTGCTCCTGGCTTTCCTTTTTCAATTTTTTTTTTTTTTTTTTTTTATCTTCACAATTTGAAATATTATTCTTCCTTCACCTGTGTCTGATATAAAAAAAAAAAAAAAAAAAACAAATTCAGAAAAGATCATTTTGCTCCAGGGATCCACAGGATTAGGATCATACATTTCGAATAAAGTATTTTTCTGTTTTTTTAATTTTTGGTTGCAGTTAACGCCGAATATTGTTTTGTAACTGTCTTTCTAAACCTCTCACCTGTTTCAGAATACCTGTAATCAATATTTTCTTTGTTTATAACATCTTTTGAATTGTTATGTGGAAGGTGGTGTGGATTGATTACCATTGCAAACTGAAATCAGCAAGCAGAGTTCAAGTCTTGTCAGATTCCTTGCATTTATTCATATTTTAGCATCTTCGGGCATACTATAAAACGGCTCTTTACTCTGGGTTTACGGGGGATGTAGGATTCACCTAATAGATGCAGTCAAAGACCACTTTATTGTTTACACATTCAAATCATATCGGGTATGTGGTGCATTAATATGACATGAACCTAGAATCCTTTCTCCCCAGCCATAGATAAAATAGTAACTTGTGTTTAACTAATCGTATACAAATTTTGATAATTAGTATTGTTTTTGACATCAAATGAATGAAAATGGAGTTAATATGCTGTTGAATAGACAAATTTCTAGCTATGAATAAAAAAACCTGGAGATTTACAATAGGTATTGTGCTTATATGATAGTGAGATGTATTAGATTATAGGAGGGGGGATTTCCATATGAAAATTAGATTATGCCAGTAGAAATTTAGTTAAGGATTTAAGTTGATCTGTTTGAAGAAATGACAGCATGTACAGGAAGTCTTAAGTGAAACATTGCAAATAATCTAGTCTAATCTTTTTCTTTCTCTTTGCATTTGGGTTCGAAAGATAGTTTTGGTACTCTTCTGCAGAGAGCAGGCAAGAAGGAACTAATACTACCCAATCATTATGAGAGATTTGCTATGTACTACTAATGTATACTGTAAAAACAAAATGAATCTACAAAAGAAACCCAGAGCAAATAATGATGTTGTAGTTTTTAATTGCTAATAAAAATGAAATCCATTTACACACATTACAATCAACAAGGAAAAAGAAGAAAAAGAGTAGCAGATGTATTATATACACTGCCACTACTACTACTATGAGATATTTCAACATAAGTCGATACTAGATGCACCAGCCGTATGTGTTATGCGGTTAAAAAATTCTTGATAGCTATGCAACAATCTTAGGTTTAAAATAAAGGTTTGATCTTTAGTGGCCAGTTCTTTTCCCAAGAGATGATGGATATCTCCTGAAAATGTGCCTGTGAATTGAAAAGTTGCAAGTATGGCTTTCACACTCCTTAACTGCACTTTCCATCGGTATTGCTTAGCTCTAAGAAATCGGAGATGACTGTAAACCACGCTAAGTGTAGAAGGATTGTTGTTATTTCAAAGTTTTACATCTCCAAAACTAGTTCTTCTGCCAATGCTTAATATCCTTGTCTGCTTTGTTACTTTTTCTCGTAGCTAGGAGTTGGGATTGGGGGTGGGGGTGGGGGGGTTGAATAAGAAATGAATTCATACCTTTTCCCAAGAGTACTGGAGAAAGTTATTTTAGAACTCTAACAAGAAATTGAACATTGTATGTCTAATCCAGTTTATGTTCTAACTATTACCTCACTAACTCTTTGGCTTTAAATGATCTGTAAAAGAGTGTATTGATATGTTGTAAAAGAAACCGAACATCCAGTAGTGAGTACGGAGTCACCTTATTAGTTGCTATTACTCTCAGATCCCTTCTTAATTGAACTTGTGATGATCAATAAAAGAAGAAAAAAATAAAATCAATATTTTTTTTTGTATACTTTAAAAGAGTTATCTCCCTTACTTGATTGGTTATAAAATCAGGGGCGTTTTTAGATTAAAGTGAGATCAATATTCTGACTTGAAGGGCATCTGATGCTAAGAGGTCATGACGCAACAAAAATATGGATCAAAGTAAATCTATCATTTAGATTAGGTATATGTACCAAATATACTCTTCTCCAAAAATTAATCTGTAAACCATTAATATACAAAACATGCAGGTTGGCATGCCAGAAAACAACACTTTTGGATGGTAATAGTTATGCACTATTTTTAAATATGTCGGTGCGTGTGTTTTGTTTAAGAACCCCCTCCTTTCTCTCTCTCTCTCTTTCTCTCTCTCTCTTCTTGATCTTTATTGACTATTTGGTAAAAGGGATTATAAAGAACATCCAGAACCCAATAGAACTTCGTTATAAATTACTTTGTCTTTTTTTTTTTTTTTTTTTTTTTTAAATCACTTAGGAATAAAATTGTAAAATAAGTTGAAAAAGATTTGCAGAATGTGGATGGATATTTTTTAAGTTGGAAAAAAAAAATTAATATTTGTTTCTTCTCCTTTTCTTCTACTTGAGTGCAACAGTTTTGATGCAGTATGAGTAATTTGTTCATTAGTTTTTGGTTTTAAAAAAAAATGACTCTAACATAGAACTAATGCCTATCAGCGTGAGGAAATGTGTGCATGTAAGGGAGGGGGATAAATGAATCACTTTTTGTTTTCTTTTCTGGTGGGGTAGGGGTTCTCTTTTTCTTTTGTGCTATCATTCTCTTTGGCTCTGCATCTCTATTTGTCTTTTTATCTAACAAATAAAAGGGGCTAATGTTAAGTCTCACAATATTCAAACTAAGGACTTTGAATTTTCATTTAAATGTTTATGGATGATGCAATTCTAACAATCTGATCTTTAATGAAACTGTAGTTGATATATAAATCTACTGAAATTTTACATGTAGTTCCCTCGAGTTTCTGTTAGTATGTTGATGTGAATCGAGTGACCTATTTGTGTGAGTATGTTATCTCAATTCGTTTGCAAGTTAATGTGGACCCAGGTTGGGACCCCGAAAAGACAACTATGAACACGGTATAACTTTAAAGATATATTGAGAAAGGAATTATTATACAGAAAAAGTGGTGACATAAGCTAGGCTTACTTGTCAGTCGAATATAGGTAGAGTATCCAATATCCACAAGAGTACTTGACTCTCGATCACTATAAGATTTGGAAGAGTTCATTAATAATATAAAGTGTTAAAATAAGCTTCTTTCAATTGTCATAAATTTCTATCAGAAAGGATTTTGAGCTCTTTTTGTGTACACAATGATTTATCTTCCAACAAAAATGGTCCGAAACATTATCTACCAAGATACACCTTATATATGTCCTTTATGTTAAGATCCTCATTTAATTCATTATTTGTTTTATTTGCACTTCTGATCTCATCTTGAGTGTTGTTCATGCAACGTTTTGGCTGAGGTAACCTCCAACCTTCTTCAGGCAGGTGTATTTTGTTGAACTCTAGAATCTTTCTGCTGTACTGAGGATTGAACCTTCAATCCCTAGAAGGGTGTCACTTACAACTGAATTTGACCTAGTAATTTATCCATTAAAATAGGTAAAATGACACTCTTTGTGAGGTTGAATGTTCAACGCTCAGTGTAGGCGATACAAAGAATACAATTGCAAATTACTTAAGACTTTTACCTGGTCATGACTGATGGATTAAATAAAGGTTCTGTTTGAAATTCCGTGCAAATTTACAAGTTTGACAGAAAGCTTCCTGAGTACAATAAGATGCATCTGAAGAAGGTTGGAGGTTACGTCGACCGAAACATCGTGTGAATGATGCTCAAGATGAGAACAGTAGTCCAAATAAACACATTATCAATCCTCATTTAAAAACATCCGAAATTAATTTTCTTTTGATTCATTAATAAAATAGTTTTTCACTCCAATCAAAATATACATCTAAACATATGTATATATTGATCAAACACAAGCAATCCAAACCAATGCTATCATCATCCTCCCTATCTGACTGGGGGCCTCTAAAGAGATTTTTGAGCTGTGCACTAGAGGTCTTCTTAGCTTTATTCTTAGTTCCCTTACATGAAATCAATTTTAACATGTTAGTTCAGAAGTCAGAACACTGTAGGTCTAAAATAGTCTAACTGCGATTAAAAAAAAAAATCTCTGTATAATTGACATTGGATGTCAGCAAATAAGAAAGATTTAGTTGGGGGGAGACTTTTTTGGTAGTTTTGTTAGTGTTTTTTTATTCAGTGTGGTCTCAACAAAAGTTTAATCTGAATATTAGGCCATCATTGGGATCTTATTGTGCTACCAAGGACGTTTCAGCTTTTTGCAATGACTATGCAAATAATGCAAGGCTGACGTGCTGTACGTAGAGCTACAGAACAAGTTCCAAAGTTCTATTGGCCGTTTCTAGTGTGGTAACTAGGGGATGATAAGATCTAATTCACACTGAAATCCTATCTTATCCTATCAGCTATATTGCGGTTATTTATGCACTAATACTATTGGGCAAGGTATGAATGCGTAGTCCCATCACTTAGATCTGTAAAATAGCATCATGTAATCATATATATTATTCCTTAATTGGAATTCATTTTTGAGATGAGCATTATATATATTAATTTATTTTTATTTCGGACTATTATTCTCATCTTTATTAGTTGTTGTTTTTCATCTTTTATTGGTTGTTGTTTTTTCATAACGTTTCGGCCAACTATTCCTCTGACCTTCATCAGGTGGTAACCGCGGTGGATAGGAACTTCGAATCTCCTAACTGCATTCTCAGCCATCACTGCCATCCGTAGTTGTTGTCGTCTCACCACATTGTAATCATGTTTCTGAATTTTTATGATGAAGATTGATAAGTTGTATTATTTGGACAACTGATGTAAGCTCCGACCTTCTTCAGGTATTTCTTGTCAAACTCAGGGAAGCACTTGAAATTCCGTGCAGATTCTCAAGTTTTGACATAAAGATTCCCGAGTTCAACAAGATACACCTGAAGAAAGTCGGAGGTTACATTGGCTGAAACATTGTGAAAATAACATAGAAATAGCTGTCCGAATAATCCAAAATAATACATGTAATCAATTAATTGGGCAAAATAAATGGTCTAAAGTAGTTATATTTTTAGCATTAAATATCCCCAAAAGAGTTGACTTGTCATAAAAATTAACTTTCGTTTTGTCAACTTTAATGCTAAGTCAACAATAGTAGCATTACCAATATTAAAAAATGTATAAATCTGACCGCATTCGCCTTAAGACAATCTGCATATCAGAGATAATTCTGGAAAAAATGTTACATTCTTAGGTTTAATAGTTTAAAAATAGTTTGTGAATCTACAGGCAGACACATATCTCTTATGTTAGCATATATTCTGTAAATATTGCATTATTTAATCAATAAACTTCGAATTTGTTTTCCTCTTTGTTTACTAGTGTTAACGGTTAATTATGACATGCACATCAATCATTGCTCTCATATGACTCAACGCAGGAAATGAGGGAAAAACATAGCTGAGGGCAAATAAGATGATATTAAATGTCAAACAAAATTAGAAATATTCAATTTTTCTTGTTCGTTAATTTGAAAACAATTCAGTGTTTCGTTACTTTCAAACTTGTATCAAATACGTTGAATGTGTTGAACGTACCAATATGTTTGCTGGTACAAAAGGAAGAAACAGCATGATTACTTTTTGGTGTTTTTTTAGATGTCTTATTTTTATCATTAAATTATTGCTAGATGTGTGTCTCTATTATATTTTTCTTTTCATTTTATCTATCCGTGTGACAATGAAGGGTGCTTGAGATGAAAAGTAGTGAGTATAAGGGAAGAGGGATGTATTAAACGCAACTGTCGTATTCTGAAGGTTGTGGTTTCAATTCTTATACATGGTAGTAGTTTCATTTTCTCCTTAGTTCTTCCCCAAAATAAATTGCATTAATGTTAAATTGATTTTTTTTTTTCAAAAACATTTTCTCCGTCATTTTTGATGGAATAGTCACTATAGCTTATATATATATATATATATATATATATATATATATATATATATATATATATACTAGCAAAAGTACCCGTCACTGACTAGGTCCAAAAACAGCCTACAGAAAATGGACTCTAATTTATGATAGTTTATGAAAAGGAAGGGTTGTAAAGAGATATCTTCGAATTTGGGGATATCAAAACCAAAGCAAAATATGATGAAAGTAAAAATAAAATAGATAAACACCATAATTTATTATACCATACCTGTGCACACTGAAACACTTATCACAATATTCTGTGGATCTATATTAAAAAACCTTGTTAAACTTTGTGACATATTTCCATTCTATGGAGGTCAGGCGCGAACGAACACCCCATAATTTTATTATACCATATTTGTTCAAACTGAAACATAATTATCAAAGTATACTTACGCAGATAGATATGAAAAGTCTTTATTAAAGTTTGTGCCTATTTCCATTCTATGGAGGCCAGGCGTGAACGCAGACCCCACAATTTTATTATACCATCCCTATTTAAGTTAAAACATACTTATCAAAGTATTCTTATGTACATCTATATCAAAAACACTTGTAAACGTTTTTTTTTTTTTTTAATTTTTAAATTTTTTATTTCCATACTTTGTGGACCAGGTGCGAATGCAGACCCCACAATTTTCATGAACCACTGTTCTGCCGGATCAAACATACCCATTCCTGTGTCTTGATACATTTTCTATGATTATATGTAATCAGTTTTTTAAAAATAGTCAACCATATAGGAGCCTATTTGTGACCAGACACGCACACACAGCTTTATAATATATATATATATATATATATATATATATATATATATATATATATATATATATAATAGCATTCTTGTGTGTCTGTGTGTATAATCATAACCAAACCTGACATGATGATGATCTCCTACCTAAGGATGGTGCACACTATTTTTCAAGGTCAGAGGTTAAGGTTGGGACTTTGCTGTACCTGCTTCAGAGGTACCTGAGCGTACAGCAAAATCCCATGGGAATCGCTGCTAGTATTTTTATATTTCTCTTTGTCCGTCTGTACATTCCACTTTTTAAAAACTAATGAGCAAATCTGACCGAAATTTTTATGAACCTTTGGTATAAAGTGCAGCAAACTAAGTATTATGGTATCCATTTGATGCAAAATTAGGGATTAATAGAGATTAGTATTTAATGCAAAAATGAGTCCTAATTTAACCATATTCCGCTATCAATTTGGCATAAAGCATTCGTTTTCAGTTACCGGGATATAACTTTTACCATTTTTTAACTGGTTAAAAGTTGTACTTATTTATATAATTCAGAGAGTTATCCAGCTTGGGATGAGGTAACTTAATGGATATCTTTGTAGACTAAGAGATTAACTATGCCAACTCTAAATACTTTAAATTAAATACAATCATTTATGCTCTTTTACTTTTAGGAAGAGCATGAACCCCCCCCCCCCCATATTGGTAAAATAATTATTGAATTAAGGTTTAAAGACAAAAGCCATTATGGTCATCTGTGCCTAACGTCAAACAGAATTTCCATGAACAGAGTTTGTTTTCCAAGGACTTTTCATCTTTGGAATACATTGCCATGGGGCTGCTTCCCTGCAAACTACAAGTTCAATATAGATATAGTTTTCTTTCTTTTTTTTAAATCTTATTTATTTTTAAAAGTCACATTGCTGCTTGAACTTAAGGAGCTACTATTTGGAGCCATGTCTGGAGGTAATTGAAAAGTGACATGTTTGTTTACTTTACATTTAAATGTGAATATGTTAATACAGCTAGGGAAGTAGGAATTGGGAAAATAATTTCAAAGTTTAGCAGTATGAGAAAAGAAACTATTAGAGTAGAAGGCTTTCTGACATCTAGGGATCTCTACAATGAAAGGATGGGATTTTGCTGTTTATCAGGTTAGTCATAAGAATTGAAATTTTGTCCATACAATTCCCAATTTTAATCCATCTCATAGTATTCTTCATCATTCAACTAACAATCGATCGATTTTAGTAACCCTTATCTTCTACTTGCTTTTGGTCTTGACTATTTAATAAAAAATAAATAGTTAAAAGAAAAACATTCTTGATCTCTGCCCTTATTTTTAAGTTTTTTATTAAATGGGGAATGCTTGAGAAGGAACCATGTTCATTCATATTTCAATGTTTGTCTTTTTTAAAAAGAGAGGATCATTGTTAAAATGAAGATTTTCTCCTGCCCCCCCCCCCCAAAAAAAAAACACACACAACCAAATATCCACCCATAAGCATAAACTGTTGGCATGATTGAGGCTAACAGAAAAATTGATGTGAAAATTCCCCCAATATTAGAGGTTCTCTTCGTTTTAATGTACTTTGGATGCAAGCCATTGGCCACAAATATGTCCTTCCTCCTTTCCCTGATGCAGTCTCTGTATGTGCATTTATCATTGATTTGAAGCATGAATGCTGTTCCTTCCTTCCCTCTATCCTTAACCCCTCATATTTTAAAATAACAGTTGAAGCATTTTATAAAGATTTTTTTTTAATTTTATTTTGTGGTAATTTTTATCTCTTTATTATTTTTATTTATTTATTTATTTATTTTTCTAGATTTGTTATTTTTCTCTCTTCTGAGTTATTTGAATGTGTCTAAGTGGAAGAGGGATCACCAATTGCTCTTAAGTCTCAACCTTTTGTAACTGAGAATGAAAAGAATCTCTTAACTAGTTGAACTCTCTATTGCCGATGGGGCGATTCCATTATACAAGTGGGCCTTTTGGCATCGTTCTGATAGTGAACTACAACAATGATCGGTCGGATGATTAGAAATTATATTTCATTGGATGCAAATCTATTGTAAGATTTTATCTTTTTTTTTTTTTCTTGCATCTGACTTTAGCTTTAGAAAAAGTCATGCATCATTTTTCAGATTGCGATGCGGAACAAGCATGGGATGTCTGTTCACTGCTCAACTTGATAGAGTAGCACTATCTCCTACACAAGTTGGAAATTCTGCTGTCAGAGCAAACCCTTATCAATTGCCATGGTGTTATTCAGAATTTTCCTTCTAGATTAGTTGCTCTACCAAAGCTTGAAATTCTACTTTACCCTAATATTTCATTCAAAGCTAGGAAGAAGAAGAAGAAGAAGAAGAAAAGGAGGAGGAGGAGTAGCAATGGATTATATAGAATAATAGATGTATTGGCCACGATGCAGTGAAATAATTTTTAGTTTTACTTGTTTTCACATTTTTAAACTTATACAGAAAAAGAAATAAAATTTTAGTTGTAAAATAGACAACTCATATTCTTCAATTAAAAAGGGGTTATTCTCTTTGCTGATTTGTATTCTTAGGTGATTATTTAAAAATGTTTCATATTACTAGTCATTTGGATCGGACTAAGTAATTTAAAAAAATAAACAACAGCAAAAAAAAAAAAAGTACGTTATATTTGCCAATAACAAATAAAGCATAGTTTGATTTGTCAGAGTGAATGCTATTTGGGTATATCTTTAAAAATCTAACAAGATAACTTTATATTTTAGATAGTACTTAGTTCTGATCATCAATAACTAGACCTGGGAATTAAAATCTCAAGAAAGCTAGAGACAGGTAAATGTAACACAACACGTGTATGGTGTGCATGTGAGAAGATCAACAGCAGCTATAGGATAGCTGACTAGCGAAAATATTAGCAGCGGTTGAGTCGTATTTTTTATGTCCTTCCTTATTTGTTCCTGTGACAGTACCAGACAGCATGTGAGTCAGAGTGGTTGAAATGTAACAACACAAAGTGTAACGGCCACGTTACATAAAGAGCCGGACATTTTAATAGAAATATGTTACACTTTATAACCTTTTCTATTTAATGTTTTATGGTTCCAAGCAATGCTGAGTAATTAAATTCATTTTCAATATATTTGACACCTAGCCAATGTGGGTGGGTTAACTATGCTAGCAAATAAACAAACCTGGCGGCCATTACTGTTCTTCTCAATTGGAGTGCTTAACTTTCCGAAGCCTTACCATTTGCACTGAATCATCTGCTGTTGCCTCATTATTTTTAATTAGCCAATCATAAAAGAGATGAGCTTCACCTTCCTATGGATTTAATTTACAAATATAAATTTAGATTTGTATAAATTATAATGCAATTCCTTTTAAATATATATTGGGTTGAGTCGCTATGCAGAGCGAGAAAACAATTATGAAATATTTTAAAGCAGGTGTTGTCAAATAAATTTTAATCAGTAATATGCTCACTCCACCCTTTCCTCAACCATGACCTTCTCTCTATTTATTTTGTTTGACTTCAAGTCAGTCTAGAACAAATTCTTGTTTTCAAAATTTAAGATAACTAGTCAGTAAGCAACAGGAATGTTGAAAGAGCTATGAAGATGGGAGTGATACCATTAAAATGAGTGATCTTTTATTCTCCAAAATTTATTTTTCTTCATAGTCACCACCATTTTTAATGCACTTTTGCCAGTGATGAATGTCTGCCAAGTCGGTCCATTTTTGTCACAGCTACAATTATGGCATTATTTTCAGGGAAATTCTGCCCATGTAATGAGTCCTTCAGAGATACAAACGAGTAGAAGTCTGACAGTGCCAGGTCAAGACTATATGATGTATGAGACGGCACTGTCCAGCCAAACTTTTTTTTTACACATTCCATGGTTTTCAAGCTGGTGTGTAGTCTAGCATTCTCATATTGCAAATAGAATGTTTCTCTAGCCTTACATATGCAATCTGGGTCTTCAGCTTTATCAATATTTCAACGTAATGGTCAGAGTTGACAGTCAACCATGGTCCGAAAAAAAATCCTGGAGGATGATGCCCTTCCTGTCCCAGAAGGCAGTGTACATCACTTTGCCTGTAGATGTCTGCATCAAACTTTTATGCTGGGGAGCGTGAGTGATGCCATTCAATTGATTACTGTTTGGACTCTTGTTTATAGTGATGACACCACATGTAAATCGACTCCCATAGGGCTTTTTCTGATATTTTTATAATTTTACTAATACATATATAATAGAGAAAAAAAATCAATATATATATATAATAGAGAAAAAGAATCAATATATATATATAATAGAGAAAAAAAAATCAATATATATATATAATAGAGAAAGATAAGTTTAAAGTGTACGAAAATATAAGAAGGTGTACACTATATTTAAATCAAACACTTCTTTCCCTAACTTTTGTTTTGGAAAAGGGACAATCTTGTTTACCTGCCAATCATTAATGAAGTAGAGGAAGTCATCTTCATGAATTCTATCAGGAAATAAACAATTGAGCCATGCTATTATTTCATTAATCATTTAGGTGAAATGTAAAAAAAGAAGGCTTGGCATCCAAAGAAAAAAACGCTTTCGGCATACAATGATTGATTTTTGGCAAGAATCGGTTGCAATGTGAAGTCTTCAAGATTATTTCAGTATTCGTAAGTATCTACTTATGTGTACGACATTAAAATGTGTGTCCTACCTCTGGGAGAAGAGGGAGAGTTCATATTAACGACACCCCCACAAAAAAAAAAAAAGGAAGGACGGCATAAAGGAAATGGACTAAGCATTTCTTTCCTTCCAAACTTTCTCTATCTATTTAAACTTTTGTTAGGCTTTAGACACCAATAGTTACTCTTAATTTTTTTTTTTAATTGAATTTCCAGTATTAGAAATTAATAAATGTAGAATATTTTATATTAATAAATAAAAAAAACAAAAACAAAGAAAAACCTACAGAGCGACTACTTCATTTAATGTAAGTCTTAACAGCAGAATTCGATTTTATGACCCCAGAGGAAGATTTAATCTTATATTTAAGATGTGTGCAGAACAGGAGATTTTGTTGGTCTGGTCACATTGGAAGAGTATTTGAGAGTTGTTGGGTTAATAGATGTAGAACTGTTCAGGTAGGAGGGTTAGTTGGCAGGGGAAGGTCAAGGAAAACATGGAAGTGAAAGGATACAGATGGACTTTAGATATATAGTCAGATATGTTAATTGGGGAATCAGTTATTAAAAGCCATCCAATACATGCTTAAATGGAATATGATAATGAGGATTGAATAAAATGATCTGCTTTGTGTTCTATAAGTTAATATTAAAAAAAAAACAACATGATATCATAATTTAAACGAACTTTGTTTTATTTATTTATTTTACCTGTGATCTATCTTAAAATCACTGCATTTGACAGATATGAGATCGAGATTATTGTTTGTATTAGAGTAAGAATTGCAATGAAAACGAAAGGAGAACTCGGAAAAATAAAAGTACAAAAAATATATATATTTACATTGTTTTTATTATCACAAACAAGAAAATCGATATTGTAGGATAGGTTTGTTTCCAAATTTGCTTATTTATTTTTTTATTTTTATTATTTTTTTTAGTTGTGATTTCTGCTTGTTTGCATCTCCTGCCAACGATGGCCATTAAAATCCGAGTGAAAGGGTGGGTGACGCTGAGTTCTTGAAGAGAACCATATTGAAATGTCAGTTCAATACTAAACCAAACAACACCCAATCTAATGATTTAAATGATCTAAAGTTTGTTTGTTATAATAAATCAACATGCAAGAAGATCCCCATGAGAACCAATCGGGGTACAGTTTTTATGAGAAAGATAATGATGTCATAAGAATTGGCACTCAGGAAGACTGTTCCCACATCTGGGCAGGAGCTGCTAAAAGAAGCTTATCCTGCCTTGACAGAGTTCAAAATAGACTTCGTAGCTTAATGGGGGATGCCTTTTTCTCTTCTCTGCAACCTTTTTCCCACAGAAGAGATGTTGTGAGCCTGTCTCTACTTTATTGTTATTTCCATGGCAAGCGCTCGTCCGAGCTTCAATCTATGGTCCTCCCTCACCAAACGAAAAACACTCATCTAGTTAAAACCACTATCAATAATTTCCCACACTGTTTATCTGTGCCTAAACCTCAATGCAGATTCCATGAACAAAGCTGCTTTCTTAGAACTGCACGCCTGTGGAACTCTCTTCCATTTGCCTGCTTTTCAGCTGACTAAAATATGAGTGTCTTCAAGTCCAACGTAAACAAGTTCTTGATGAACTGTCCCCCTAAGTAATCTAATTCATAAAATTTACACTACTTATGTTTATTATGCTATAATCACATTGACTAATGTATACCCATTAACCCTTATCCTAGAGTGGCCTCCGGGCCTTGATAAGCGGTGATTCCTGTGTAAAAAAAACAAAAAACTCTGGTTCATTTATTGGTTACTGTAATAAGAACACATAATAAAGTGAAACAGAATTTCAGGAAAATCTGAAACAAATATGAATATTGAAATAACAAGATTAGAATCTGAATTTAATTGATGGATACATTTTTTATATTTAATTTATTTATGCATGAGTTTTTGATAGGATAAATAATTTAAATGTATTTGCGTTTTCAGAAGAGTGAACCCTGGACAACACTAGATCAGTCAGGTAGTATAAGATATACTGAATAGCACATGACAACCAACTTGAAATCAATTTGTGAACATTGCGTGATCAAATTGTTATTGATCCCCTCTCTATATAAATCTTCAAGTCTTCCTCCTCATCGTCTTTCTCTGCTGCTTCTTCCCTCTATTATTAAATGTCTGCAGTCACCATCTTTGTTGGTTCAGAGATAATTATGAGCTTAAAAATGAGATCCCTTTCCAGAGCGTTGCTAAACCTAATATTAATCGTTTTTATTATTTTCATAATTTATCACAAATAGGTGTTTGTGTTTGCCTTTCTCAAAGAGCAAATAAAACCTATTTTACACCTTTGTTATCTCTCTTTGCCCACTCGGACATACTCAAAGTATTAAAAGAGAACATGGCTTTCTGTATTACTTGGTTCGTTCAAACTACCGTTCTCATGTTGAGTGTTATCCGTACAACATTTCGGCAATGCAACCTCATCTCCAGCATATTTCAGGTGTACCTTGTCAAACTCGGTAATGTTTCTATCAAACTAGTGAATCTGCACGGAATTTCAATTTAATTGAATCCTCTGGGGTAGCATGTTTTTATTCCACGATTAAGTAGAAGTCATAAGTAATTTGCAACTGAATTTTATCTAGTACTTTATCCATTATGCCATGGCTCCTTGTGGACAAATCTAGTATGAATTTTGGGAGATTTAAACCTATTCTTGTTTTTAGATGTACAAGCTTATAGCTTGTCATTATAAAATGACACACACACACACACATACATATATATGATGGATTCTCCTGTTGATTTCTACATATGAGCTTCCACCACAACAACTAAATTGCTCGGAAATCCATGCAGATGATTTTATTTATAATGTTGAAAGCTTTGTGTAGAACTATCCACACTTTTTGGTATTACTGCTAATCTTTGTTGATGCAGATGACTGTCATAGGACAGAATGTACAGTAGATCGCAGGTTTTTACATCAGTTTCTTCCTCCTAGATGCATGTCTTAACGAAGACTGAAGGTGGATATCTCCCAGTAATTAATGCGCCCCAGATAAAAACAGAGATTATTTTCCTCGGTTTTGGGATTGAGTCAGGTTTACGACCAAAAAAAAAAAAAAATCATAATTTTTGTTTAATTAACCGTAATATATATATATATATATATATATATATATATATATAAAATTCAAGTGACCCATCACTTATTAACTTTCTATCTATCAGTTTCACATTTTTTTTTTTAACTAAATGTTATTTGATCGCCTCTCATAATTCTATATTTTATGTATTTTTTTTCTTCTACCTCTTTGTTACTCTCTGTTTAAGACTCGAAGGTCATGAAAAAATGGAAGAACAATATATTCGAACAGTCAATTATAAGCAAAAGGCAATAAGATCAGTTGTAGTAATACTATTAAAAAAAAAAAAAGAAAATGGTAAGGGACATATAATAAGCAGAAAAACACTAATTTGGGATTTTGACTTTATTTTCTTTAATATTTAACCGGCTTTGTAATCTCACTTTTTCTTGGTTCAAACGATCTAACGGTAGGTCACATTTTTTTTATAGTATGCGCTCATGCATGTTTATGTGCGTTTCAGCACCACCATATTAATCTTAAGGAAAATTAGATTTTAATTTAAGAACAGAAGTTAAGAGTCAAACAGAAAGGATGCAACCAAATCAGATGAGAAAATTAAATGAATCAAGAAAAGATACAAAAGGTCAAATGGTTACAAGGTCAAACAGCAATGAAGAAAAAAAAAATTGGATGGAACCATCCAAGAACAATGGACAAAAAAAAAATACAAGGAGGATTGCCCCCCCTCCCTGAGCAATGTTGTACTCTAGCAAGCAAGGCCTGCAGCCATGCATCTTATAGTCAACATCAACAACGCCATTTTTCTTAAGAATGGAAACATGTTAGAGAAAATGATAGGGAATCCGAAATGAGAAAATATTTTAGATTCATTGGATATTTTTTTTTTTAGTCTGGCTGTGAATGGTACAGAAAAATGGTTTAGACATTGACAGCAAATCTATGAAATAATCAGAAGAACGGATACATTCTCAATAATTAATTTGATATCTGAACATTTTGCTGCAGTTTCATGGTTATTCAAGTCATCAGGAGTAATGTTGTTTAATGGTGTAATACATTTGAATGAAAATTTTAAACTGTTCAAAAATAAATCTTTTCTTTTTAATCCTTAATCTCATAAGAAAAATTAGATTTTCACAAGTGGTCAGTAAATTTTAGTTACGCTGATAATTAAATTCAATAAATATCTATCCTTTTATTATTAGTATCAGCAATGGAAAATTAAGTTTTAAACAAAATAATTGTTTTTGAAATCGGAAGTTTGGCACAGATTATTTTCAATACCAATTCCGATGCACCAAAAACTTGTTTTTGCTGATTTCAAATTCAGATTAATCATTCCAACACTAGTTTATAGTGACTGTTCCTGTATACATTTATTCCTGCAAGTAATTTTGTTTAGAATTAAAATTTTCTTCCATTTTCTCTTTGTAGACTAAAAAATCTGTGACTCCTACAATGTTTTTTTTTTTTGTGTGTGTGTGTGTGTTTTTTTTTTTTTTTTAATCAAATATTTTTTGAATGAATGTATAAGTTCATAGTGAATATTTTTTGCTTCTAAAATTCAAAAAACTGCACAACAACATGACGTTCATCTTCATGAAAAGATGAGATTAAAAAAAAATCTTTCTTTTTGATTAAAGCAATTTATTTTTTAAACATTTTTTTTTATTTTGGAAAGTCATTCTAGAAACAACAACAAAAAATTGTAGAACTGCTGTCATCGTTGTCTCATTAAAAGAAACCGATATTGTTCATGATGGCCGACTAAAACGATTATTTACAAGATTACAAGAACATTGCAGTTTAGTTTTGAAAGTGGAAAAAAAAGAAGTATTAAGAATCAATTAAATTTAACCAAATTGGTTTTGTTCCAAGACTTTTGTCTGCAACCACACAAAAGAGAACAATGTTTTCTGCTGGGACAATACCGAAAAGAACATTGTGTTGTTCTTCATAGTTTGGGTTGTTTTTGTTTTTTTTCTATTTTTTTTTTTCTTTTTGTTTGTATAATACGACTCCAGGTTTCTGAAGCTACATAAATAAATATATATATATATATATATATATATATATATATATATATATATATATATATATATATAAATAAATATATATATATATATATATATATATATATATATATATATATATATATATAAATTGCAGACACTACCTACCTTCAAATTCCCAATCAGATACTCTCTTTCTTCCTTTGAAGGGATGTGTTCAACAGTGCTCTGGAGGCCATAGATGTGTACTTCATTACTTATTACTGAAAATATTGGAAAATTATCTAGAATCGTTTATTAACAGTTACATGTTATGATAAGGAAAGCATTACTGTGCATGTGCAGTAAAACTTTTTTTCATACTTAACGAGTCCTCACTGACTAGGGCCAAAAGCTACTCGAGGTTAAATGTTGATGGGATTGTCAGTTGGATGATGAATAATACTATGAGGGTAACTTATGAAAGGAAAGAGCAGAATTTAGTTATTTAAAATCATAAAATTTTAATTACTGGAACAAAATTCAAATTTTGTAAAACGTTTACTTTTTAAAAATGATGCTTCCTTATAAAATTTGATTTATCAAATAAATGCATAACATTTCATTAAAATTAAATTATTCCCTAATTTTTAGTGATTATGAAAAAAAAACAAAAAAACCTTATTAGTGGATTGATTTTTATGTCAGTCACAGTCTCTAGAAAAGGGGTCGATTTTTTTTTTTTTTAAAGTATTTATTTTGTCTGTGATGAGGAATTTTTATCATTGTTCACAATTTCAGACTGGTTTCCTCATCTTTGTTATTGTTATGAACAATGTTTCAACTGTCCCCTCTCCACTTCCCCTCTCCTTCAGTCTTCTTCAGGTACCTTCAAACTTTGAAACTGTTGCAGAAGTTTGAAGCCAGCCCTTCTAAGGGAACGCTGTTTTTCAAGACTTTTGTCATATTTTTTTTTCGATTTAATCATAATCCTGCTTTTGCACAGGATTGAACTGAACCTCAAGACACTCTACACTTAAACAAACGCATTAACCAGAAACTACTAGAACATTGGAATAAATAGAAATAAGTTATCTTTGTTCATTTGTTATTTATATAAATCTTTATTCAGATCAATCATTGATGGTAGTTAAGTGGTTAATGACATGGACTGATGATTGTGGTGTGCCAAATTCGAATCCAGGTCCTTCCACAAAAACACTTTATTAAGATGCAATTCTGAATTTTTGAGATGAGATGTGAATGCTTGTGTTATGTTGATTAATCAGATTATTATCCTCATATTGGGTGTTATTAGCACAACGTTTCGGTCGCTGCAACCTGCGACATTCTTTGAGTATTGAGAACATGCTTCTTTTCCTACTAAGGAAAAAAAGAGGGTTGGCTTTGCATTACAAGAATTCGAACCGTTTGTTTGAGGGTGAGCCATAGAAAACCTTTAACAAATAACTAAGAAGTGACCCCTGATGATTAAACCTTCTTTATGATCTATGGACCCACCCTCTAACAAACGGTTAGAATTAGTCAAAAAGTATGTGAAATTGTTTCATGTATGTATTTAAATTACCCATCTGAGTGTATTTTAAATATGTGTTGTATATTCACCGTCCTTGCAAAGGTAAAATAATTTCATATACATGCTGTAAATTATCTAGCCTAGGTAAGATACAATTATTGCATACGTCTAATACCCGTCCTAGGTAGGTAAAATATTCTTTTGCTCGAAATAGCAAATGATATATAGACATTAAAAATTCCTTTCTCCTAAGAATAACAAATATATTCAAAATCAAATTCAATTTTCTCATTGTTTATATGCTCCCGATCAACGCCGGGTAGCCCCGCTAATCTATAATATAAATCTCACCTGTCTGTTTAAATGTATGTATGTATGTTTGTATGCATGTCTGCCTAAAACTTTCTATAGAGAGCACGTATTTTTACAAGATCAGTATCATTTTGAAGCTCGACCCTTCCGATGACAAATATTGAAAAATTGGCCAAAAACATAAATTCCTTCACCCTCAACTTGGCACTTTTCTACAGAGAGGGATCGCTTTTTTTGCTGATATTTTCGAAAGTCATCCCCTGTTTTCAGTTGTCTAGCTTTAATTTAAACCTACATCACTTCGGGTTTGGCGATGGGCGTAACAGCAAAGACGTCAGGGTTTTTTTTTTTTTTTCACATTCTTTGCCTCCTTCGCAGTACAGGTTCGAGCCTGCCTGTCTACCTTCTTTTACTTTTATTTTATTTTTTTTTTTGCTCAACATACATCTCCAAACACCCGAACAACGCTGGGCACCCCTGCTAGTGATCTATAAAAGGTCATTAGTATTTACTCCTCATCTTTAAAATTGGTTTTATTTTAAGCCCTCAAATACTTGAATACTTGTTAGTAAAATAAGTTTTTAATATTTATCTGTTTATTAGCACTATATCACTATTACTTGCACATATGCACACATACGTACGCTAGTATTTCACAGCATGTTTAAGAGAATTAAGCCGCAGCTATTGAGAATCACTGATCGAAGCAATAGAAGAATCTGTAAATTGAGATCGTATCTGCTGTTCCCATGAAGTGGAGATTTGCAATTGCGCCTCTGTGGTTTATGCGATAAAGGGCATTTGAGATCTCGAGTCAAAATTAATGTCGATATCATTAAAAGATCATCAATGTCAAAGTGGAATATAGTGTATCATAGCCGTAATGATGTTTTCACTTTGACGATGTAAATATTCTTCAAGGACAGAAGGCGATTTACATGGAAGCTGGATCAATTTAATTTGCATTTTATAAGGAAATTAAAGATTCATGATCCAAATTTATTTCTCTTTTCGACATCTTGAATTTCAAATAATTTAGGGTTTATTTTAGAACATTCTGGATGCAAACATTGTACAAACCATTTTGTTTTGACAATTATTTGCACAACTTTTCTCATTTTGATTGTTTTACTTACGTTTCCGCTGGTATGACCTCTGACCCCTTTTTTTTTTTCCAGCGCATCTTTTTGGATTTGGAAACCTAGATAGTATTTGGAACATAACCGTTTATTTAATCCACATAGGTAAATTGTTCTAATTCTGTCAGCCATGACGACGGAAAAGTATGTTATTCTTAGTTAAAAAAATTCAAAATACAAATGATAATAGTCTGTAATAATTATTAAATTTTCGATCTTGGGATGCTTGTTACTTAGAACTGATTGTTAAACAACGTTTTTAATTATTAGGCCATGGATCGACATGTTTAACTTTAACGTTCCCATATTGGGAAAAATATATGTGAAGAAGGTTAGGGGTTACATCAGCTGAAATGTTGTGAATGCAACAGCTAATATATGAATGACAGTCCAAAGTAATACAAAGATTCCCAAGTTAGATACATTTGAAGAAAGTTGGAGGTTACACTGGTCGAAACACTTCAATTAGTGTTGAGACAATGACAGTATTTTCCCCAATTCCGATACAATTACTGATTCTATTCTATATTCCTGATTCCAATAACAATCAAGATTAGAATAGCAGTCTAAATAAAGAAAATAATATAAATTATCAATCCTCAGCTTAAACTGTTATTGTTGCTTTGTAATTTTGTTTCTTCAATGACATCCAAAGGAAACTGGGATGGAAAGATGAATCCAATGAATATAGATAAAATATGAGGGATGTTCTGATTATAATGCCTTCTATTTTTTTTTATTTCATTCAAATGCTTCAGAGGGGATTGCAAGTTTCATTGTTATGATGACTGAACTTATGCATTCGTGACCTGAAAACTTCATCTCTCTGTTGCATATATTGATGATGTGAGACTCTAAGAAAGCAACCCTTGTCATAGATGTGCATCAGAAGTAGAAATGCAGAAAAAATTTAACCAATCAACATTCATCGATGCCTGTCAAACGTTTATGAAGCTGATGCAGTTGATTTCAGCACAGTTAGATGAGTTCGTCAATTGCAGAGTGGCGACAGAGATATGAGTGACAAAGTGCACTGTGGACTTTTACGATTGAGGCACCCAAAGAGATTGGCAAAAATGCATTGAGAATGGTGGTGAAAATTTAGAAAAATAAATTCTGGAGTGCAAAAGGTCGCTCATTTTAATGGTGACAATCCCATTTTCATAGCTCTTCAATGTTTTAGTTTCTGAATTAAAAAAAATAGGAAGTTTGCAGCTTTTAAAATACTAAGAAAAAAAAAAGTCCGATCAGAATATAGTAGATGCTGTATTGTAGGGAACAGTACTCACTCTTTCCACCAGGCAGGTCATGACTGCACAAGGGGTTGCTGCCTCTGTTTTTACTTTCATAAATTATTATTAGATTTGGACCCCTAAATTCAATATATCCAATAATAGCCTTGTTTTTATGTTATCTCCGATTTCTTTCTATTTTGAATTGTTCAGGTGTAAATAAAAATGATCTGATGTTGCTAGTTTTTCTTTTTCAAACCCAACCCGCTTCAGGAAGTCTTCAGCAATTTGTTGTTCAGATATCTCGTTATAATACATCTTTTTATTCCAGTAGCTTCTTTCTAAGAGCTGCAAAGTTGTGTAGTTTTCTTCCTGGTGGCGGTTTTCCAAACCAGTTTCGATAGACATCCCCTGTCTTTGTGTTATACATCTTCTTTTTTTTTTAGTTCTTTACATTAAGTGGCTTCACGTTTTATCTGAAGTGGTTTCCATTAAAAAGAAGCTAATATTTATCTTTCAAAATATCTTTTAATCATTAGGTTACAAATATGCTGAATATTTTGAAAACAAATGTAATATGAAAACTTTTTTTATAAAATATAGCTACAACCATGGTAATCAAACGTATTAAGTTGACAATGAACAACATTTTTTAAAAAGGGAAAAACAAAAATTTATAATGCCTAGTAATTTAGACGGGTCTACTCAGAATAGATTAAGAAATGGCAATTTTGTTACAAAACTTTAACTCTTTTATTTATTCATTTTTTTTTTTTTCTTTTTTCAATTCTTTCCTCTCAATTTATTTCAATTGTATTCCAGTTCTTTTTAGAAATTTTCACAAATAACCACCACTCCCCCTCCATTCATATTTTTTCTTTCTTTTTATTTTTACTATTTTTTATTTGCTAATTTATTATTTACCTTTTAGTTTGCACTAAATTCCTTAGGGGTATTATCATCGAAAGAATAAAAAATGATTGGTCTTAATTTGAACCGATTTACTCCGACCAATAAAAGCTTATAATAAAACCTTTATTTATTCTATTCTTGCGATTGCTTTAACCATTGGTTGGGGAGAGGTTTGTGGTGTTATGTGGAAACCAACATATATTCTATGCAATGAGCTAACTGAATTCAACATTCAATGATCAGATGAACCAAAATGAGTTTATGTGCCAACAAATCAACCCAATTATGTGTGGTAATTTCAATGGTACTATTTTTGTAATTGAGTTTTCATTCTTCCTTTTGTGGTGGTTAGCTGTAATTATAGAATTAGAATATTTTCATCCAGCCTGATGTGCACTGCCATCGGTTAATTACAGTCATACTTCAAACGATTATTAGCATATGGATGTTTTAATGCCTTCTTTTGTATAATAGAACTCTTCTCATTAAAATGTTAGACTCAAAAACAATTGTTAATTAAAATTGAAAACTACGTTTCTGCTTAAATTCTTACCATATATAATATAAATCTCACCTGGCTGTTTAAATGTATGTATGTATGTTTGTATATCTGCCTAAAACTTTCAACAGAGGTGACGGATTTTAACGAGATCATTATCGTTTTAAAGCTTGACCCCTTGGATGACAAATATCGAAAAATTGGCCCAAAACATTAATTCCTTCACCCTCAACTGGGTTCTTTTCTGCAGGTCACTTTTTTTGCCGATATTTTCAAAAGTCATTGTCTCCTTTTCAATTGACTAGCCTTAGTTTAAACTTTTGTCATCCGGTTTTGCGATGGACACAACAGCAAAGACGTCACGTTTTTTTTCCCTCCTCATTCTTTTCTTCCTTTATGGTACGGGTTCGAGCCTGCCTGCTTACTACCACTTTTTTTTTTCCTTTTGCTCCATACACACACCTCCAAACACCCGGGCAATGCCCGGGGGGGGGCACCCAGGTTAGTCATATAATAAGACATTTATGATCCTATATTAAGAGAGACATCTTATTTTTCATAAGATTATGGAAAAAAACTGATATATATCTTGAATGTAACTTAGAATGTCAGAAAAAATATATTTCATAAACTTATTAATTTTAATTTAAAAAAAAAAAAAGATAATTTTTTTTATAATTATTTTTATTTTTCATGTTTTGGACTATTCTCTTTATCTTGGTCTGTTAGTGGGACCTCAATTTGGGAGCTTTGGAGAGTGTGGAGTTGCCTAGTATTTGCCATTACTCTTAGGTCCACTCTGACCTGAAGTTGTAGCACCTGTCTGGCTCCCATAAATGGATTAAATAGAATTGTTTACACACTATTTATTTACAAAATATATATCTACAAAACTACAGAGCAAATTAATCTACAAACCATTCCTATCAAAGATGGTTTTCATATAAAATGAACCTTTTTTTTTTCTTTTTTTTTTTTAACACACGAGTCACCACTTATCAAGGCCTATATGTCACTCGAAGACAAGGGTTATTAAGTTTGATAGGTAGTGATGGTTGTAACACTGGCCAGAAACTATTTAAGAGGAAGATGAATTTATGCTTTGAGAAAATATTTTTCCATTTTAATTGATCTAACTAGCCATGATTTGTGATTAATTGATCACGTGATCCATCGCTTACTACGTTTGCATCTATCGTTTTGACATCGCATGTTTAATCATCACACTTTTCATACACAGTCTATCACTTCTCCCTTCTTTATTAACGGTAGAATGTAATAAAGAAAGGAAAGAATAAAAAGATTGAAATAGCCGAGAGGGGGGGGGTATGGACTAATTTGGGATTTTGTCTTTATTTAACTGGCTTCAACTCACTTTTCATGGATTCAAGGACTCTAACTAGAGATCAGTGGGTGACTGAACATATCAAATTTATTTTATTCTATCTACCTCACCTCTCTCTATCTATCTTTCTCACACACACACACATACACACATATATATATATATATATATATATATATATATGTGTATAGGACCTAGTCATGTTGACACATCGGTTCCCGTTAGATCACGGAAGGTAATCAACAATGAACTTGGTCAGTACTAAAATTCATGACCATTTGAGAATTAAAGGTGTATTTGCTCTCTGATTATCTCGGCATTGTTTCCAATCATTCTGGACTTCTCCTTGCCACTGGACTCTGTGCCAATTCAGGAAAAGTATGGTTGAGAATTGCACAACCCTTGCCTCACAATTACATGTGCAGCTACCCTTACAGGGAATTATTCAATGAACAGAGGCTACAATATATATATATATATATATATATATATATATATATATATATATATATATTGTCTAGCCGTAGATATAATTATATAATTATATACACGGCCAGGCAGTGTTGTAGCTCACAAGAGTTCGGATGTGTCTAACTGATGAGCCCAAATGAGGGCGAAACTCGAGTCTTGGACTTCCGGTTTGTTGGCTGTCATGGCTCTTGTGAACTGCAATGTTGTCTGGCTGTGAAAATAATTATATATTCTCTCATATTCTGAAGGTTATATATATATATATATATATATATATATATATATACTGAAATTTTACTGTTGCTATGCAGTTGATAGTTTAGGTTGGATGAAATTGTATAATGTAAAATCTATGCAATGGTACAGGGATGCATAATGGTCCACACTAATGCTATCGTGGATTATGGAATTGGTTATGCTAAATTCTAATCCTAGTAAATCTATTGTGGTCATTTATGCAGTAATAGTGATTTGAAAATGACTCTTCTCATTCATAGGTAAAATACCAACTTGTGTTCAATTAATCATATACAATTGCTGCCGTGTTTCTGCATTAAATAAACCACAACCAGTTGATTTTCAATAAATCTTGCAAAGCAAATATTATAACTTATAGGCTGTACCAAATCGAACAGTAAATTATATATTTCTAAGTGAAAAAAATCGTGATATTTGTTTGAAATTTTTATTTATTATTTTTCTTCATATTTTTATTTTATGGTGTAATCGATCATAACAAAGAATGTTTTTATTGTAAGGAAGATTTATACTTGTAAAATGTTATTCTTGTCTTGGTTGTTGATTTTTTTTATGAGTATCTCTATTAGAAAGTACGTTTATTTATTCAATCACACTTAGGTGATAAACTGCATTTGCATCTTCAAATGCAAAAATGTGCACACACACACACACACACATATATATATATATATATATATATATATATATATATATATATATAGTAAGTTATAAAATGTATATGGCAATTAAGCTACACTGAATATTCCGCGTTTCATCCACTCTAGGATTCTTCAGGCTTATGCGCATAAGCCTGAAGAATCCTAGAGTGGATGAAACGCGGAATATTCAGTGTAGCTTAATTGCCATATAGATTTTATAACTTACTAACTAGCTCTACCTACGTATTGAGCACTTTTGAAGTAAATACTTGAAGTTTATGCATAAATATATACTTTCGTATATTAATTTTATGTGAGTAAATTAAGTAGTTATATATATATATATATATATATATATATATAAGCTTTGCTAGAGATGCACATGTTTAAAATAGCATTTTAATTGTTCTGCCATACTCAAGTTTGAAATAGCATCTATATAATATTATGTTTATTCCTTCCTTGGTTAGTCTGTGCGTTACGCTTAGAAAAAGACTAAATATAATTCTTGAAGGCCAAACTGCTTTAAAAAAAGACAAACAAAAAAAAATCAAAGCAAATTTGCAAAATTTAGCTTTAAAGAAGGTCAGTCTGGCAACCCCAGACGAGAATATGAGAGTGACTTCCCTTTGATATAGCCTCATTGTTGAATATCATAATAATGATCATTGTTGTAATGGTGTGAGAAAGAAACTCATAATTTCAGCATGCAGCAGTTCTTCACTGAAGAAAGAAGTCAGGGATACGTTACATAAGAAAAGGGAATATTCAAAAGAAACAAGGTAAAGAAAAAGAACATTGTCTACCAAGTAGTGCTGGACTAAAGGAGTAAATTAAATATCGTCTCTTACAATATGATTTTATTATTTGTATTAAACGACGTAGCACAATATTATTTTCTGAGTATTATGTATTAATTTATCTCATTTGGTTAAGTTTTCCGTATATTTCAAGTAAAATGAGTACTATTTTTCATAGAAATGTTAATACACTCATATTTGCTGCATGCTATTCATTTTAGTTCTGTCCAAAAAAGCAAAATTTTCGCCCTATCCAGAAAAATATCAGCTTTATCAAAATACTAGCAGTTCAGCCTGGTTTTGCTTGGGCCCTATGTACTGTTCAAAATTTTGTGTGTTTATATACACATATTAAAAAGTTTGCCTTATGTCCAGGTAACCTACATCTAAAATTTAAAGTTTTTAGACCCAAAATCGCTGAAGGAGTTTGGTAGAGTGTGCAAAGGTCAACTCTTTCAACTTTGACCTCTTGGCAGACAAATTTTCGCCTAAAAACTGATTAAAAAGCCTGCATGTCTGAATACCCTTTATGCAAAATTTCTAACATTGGGACATAAAATTGGCTGAATAGTTTGCTAGAGATTGCAAAGGTCAAATCTTGTGACCCGTTAGCGGCCAAATTTTCAGCCAAAAACCGAATAAAAAGCTTGCCCTCTGTCTGAATACACTTTATGCTTAGACCAAAAATGGCTGAGTAATTTGATAGAGACTGCAGAGGTCAAATCTTTTAAAAAAACTTAAATTGACCCCAATTTTGACCCCTTAACATTTATTTTGTGTTCAAATCAAATTAAAAAGTTTGATCCATGTCCAAATAACCTACATCTAAAATTTCAAGTGTTTAGACCCAAAATTGGCAGAGGAGTTTGGTAGAGCTTTCAAAAGTCAACTCGTTGATCTTTGATGCCTTGACAGTGAAATTTCTGGCCGAAAACTGATTAAGATTTTCCCAAATCTCAACACCCCTTATGTCAAATCTCGAGTCTGTAGACTGAAAATTGACAGAGTAGTTTGGTAGGGAAATGTACACACACACAGACAATTTCATTTTTATAGATATATAGATATTTGTTGATTCGATACATTTCTTATTCTGTGGAATTTCCACGGGTCTTGCTAGTTTTAATCGTTCTGTCATGCTCAAGTTGGAAATATCATTTTAATCATTGTCGTGCTTTAGTGTGAAATTGTATTATTTTTTTTTTTTTAATAGACCTACACATTTTTCTAAAAGGCTCTGTTTCTTGGTGCACCACAACCTTGTTCAAGATAATGTTCAAATTGAATGGTTGTATCTTTATAATATTTCTTGTTTTTAGTCCAAGTAAGAAACTGTTATCTTTGAGGCATTTCCTTTTAATGTTAAAGAATTTTCTTTTCTATATATTTTTTTTGTTTCTTTTAGAAAGTAAAATAAAATTCACTTGCCAATATTGCCAATGATTAAAATAGTTTTGTGTCCAGTTTAATGCTTCTGTTTTAAGCTTGAATTCCAAAAAGCCTAATTTCTCGGCTTTTAACCACGATTGTAAACGTAAAATATAATTCATAAGAAAACACTGTTTTTGCTCACATGACATTTATTGCCTACCTTTTATAGCGGAATATCTTGGCTATTTAAAAGGTGTACACACACACACACAACGTTATTTCTGTTATGCATGTATACACACACCCTGTGCCTATCTCTTCATTTGCATCAGATTTCACTTTTTGGAATAGAATGCCTCTTAAAAACGTAATCATGCCAATCCAATATTCTATTGTTTTTCGCTTTCAGGTTCGCACTTTTATTACCTGTTGTAAAATTTCAAAACAAAATTTAATCAAAACTTTTATGTTGATGAATTTCAGTTTTATTTCCTCTTAAAATTTCACTTTATTTTTCCCTGTTTTAATGAACGTTACATTTCTTCACTTTATTTTACTTTTTTTTTTTTTCTTTTCTAAGGCGATTTACTTCCTCAACTTGCTTTTAATTTTATCTTTTATTTTTCTTATTAGAAATGTCAGCCATTTTTTTTTTTTTTAAATATATTTTTAATTCTACATAGGTTAGTAATTGACTTTGTTTTTATTGTATAAAATTTTACAATTTTAATCTGTCACTATATTTTACTTGTCTTTTCTTGATGTTTTTTTTTATTTGGTTGGTTTCTTTGTTTTTACGGTGTATCAACCATTTTGGAGTTCATGTTAAGTCTTTTTGGTGAAAGCTTCTATGCTTCAAGTTTTGTTCTTTTTTATAATATCCTAATGGCTCATTATTTATCAAGGCCAGAAAGACACTCAATAAGGGTTAAGACAGAGGATGAATTGATAATTAAATGATGTTAGATACTAAAAACGTACTAAAAATTTCAATATACCAGCAAGTCATAACAAGAGTTAATTCAGAAAAATAGCGATTCTTACTGTAAGAAACATTGTTCATGGAATATTAGGGACTAAAGGATAAAATAAGGAGCAAGCAATAGTTAAGAGGCTGCTGAAAATAAACTTAAGGTTCACCGTTTTATGTCATAATCAGAATGGAATAGATGTCGCCCTGGCATGGTGAATCTGCAAGAAATGGCGACTAAGGGGTAGATCGTCATCACCAAATATAGTTTAATATCACATCCCTAGCACAATAATTAAAAAAAAGTAAATATATCTTTCACCCTTTATGACTTGGTTGAACTAATTTGTTCAGTTGTAAATAAATGAATATAATGACATAAATAAAGTGGGAATTTATTCAAACACGCCTTGTACATATTAGTTCAGTATCTGGGTAAACGCCAGATACCTTCAGATTGCAACTGTCCATCATATGCCACTATATGTCTTAGAGAGTGGAGGATTTCGTTTGTTGCCATAAAGACACTTTTTTCAAGCACTATGGATAATAATGAAGGTAAGTTTATGAAATGCAAATTCTCAGTGGTAGTTTAACTATTGAACTTTGTGTAATGAAAGATCGTTATAGTGAAATAGTCTTAAAATCATAGTATCATTAACCTTTAAACTAATTAAAATTAAATTTTTTTAATTATCTATATCATAATTAAGGTCATAAAGGGTTAAAGATCATAGACTACTGTATACCACACTATTAAAATGTTGACGTGTTTATCAAAAAATGTCCATGCATTTAGATGATGTATGTTTAACCAAACTGTGAGTTCTACTGCCTTGTGCAAAATACTCTACACATCTTGGCATTATAAGACACTGCCATACACACACACTCACTCTCTCTCTCTCTCTCTCTCTCTCTCTCTCTCTCTCTCTCTCTCTCTCTCTCTCTCTCTCTCTCATCGTATGTTGTTCGACATTCATGCTCTTATTTTTTATGTGATCAATCACTGGTTTTTCTTCTCTCTCTACCCCCACCCCCGATTATTAATACAATAAGTTAATAAAGAAAGGAAAGAATAAAAAAAGATTGAAATAGTCCATCATAAACAAAAAAGGAATGTCACCAGTGGCACTAATTTCATAATTTATTTAAAGCTTAAGAGAAAGAAAGAAGTGTAAAAAAATTTTTATCAATTTTGTAAGTTGTTGATGCTTGTTTAGATCATAAACGAAAATTTACCTCAGTCTTACGAACTTCCCAACTGAAATGATTTATATTCTTTAGTGTAAATAACATGTTACAGGCATAAAAGAACATGCTAGACTGAATCAAATATCGATTTACCAGATGTGTTCAAAATTGAGAAACGGTGATAGTAAGCTAATGTATTTCCTAACTTCCGGTGTGGCTGCTACCGGAAGCTGTGACACATAATCTTTATTTGCACTTTTAATAACAAAATTTAAAAAAATAGAAGTTTTTATTTTATTTGAAATTTTATGAGAAATATGTTTATGAAATTATAAAAATACGTTTTTTTTTTTTTTCTTTAATTTAAAAAAAAAGTTTTTTATTTGAATTTATATAATAAATATGTTTATGAAAGTATAAAAACAAAATTATTGCAATCAAAATAACAAATGAAATTGTTGAAATCAAAATAACAAAATTTCGGACATAAAAAAAATGTATCCAATACATAATATTCCCAAAATAGTTTTAAAAGATTTTAAAAAGTGGGTTCAATAATTCTTAAAGAAAGAAAAACTAATTTAAATAATTCTTAATTAAAATGAGACCAAAAAACCTTTTTAATGATCATTAAGTTAAAAAACAAAAACAAAAAAGAACAAGTGGAAAAACGTAATAAAAAAGAGTACATGCACAGGGGAGATATACGCATGAGAGAAAAAAGTGAAAGAACTGATTTACCTTCTCCCCACTTCTGGTAGCAGCCATGCTGGAAGTACGTTAGATGACTATAACCCGAGAATTTCATGAAAATATAGACTGTATACTTAGTGCCATACCTACAACATAAGGCATGTTTTTGTCTCATATATATATATATATATATATATATATATATATATATATATATATATATATTTCTAAATTATAAAAGGGAAAATGTGTGTTAGTTTGTGTGTTTGTATGTCTGCCAGAAACTTTTGACAGACACATCGGACCGTGACAAAATTGGTATTATTAAAAAGATCAATCTCTTAGACGAAAAATATGTAAAAATTGTCCAAGAAGATTAATTCCGTTGTTAGTCAACTGGGTCGTTTTTTTGCAAGGAAGGGTTACTTTTTGCCTAGCAATCTCAGTGTATGTTTAAAAAATGTTATTTTGACCCCCTCATGGCATCAGTCGTTGTGGCAGTGACAACTAGTATGTTAGCTTTTTTCACCTCCTTTTCCTCTTTTGTGTTACAGGTTTGAGCCTGCCTACTGCTGCTATTTTTGCTTTGATTCATTTATTTTTATTCATTTATTTTTATTTATTTATTTTTATTTATTTATTTTTATTTATTTATTTTTTTTTTTTTTAGGATTGGCTGTTGCTCAATATTCTTAGTATACCACCTCTCCCCATCTCTGCAACGCCGGGTACCCCCACTATTATATATTTATTAGGTTGGTGCAAAAATAATGTTTTTTTTTGTTTTTTTTTACTTTCAACTATATAAAAAAATGACATTATTTTTGCACCAACCGAATATAGGAGACAAAAATATGTCTTATATTATGGATAATATGGACGTAAGAATACATTCTATATTTTCATGACATTTTCTATATAGCTAATTATGATTATATTGTATGAAAAACAAGTTTGTTGGAAATTGTTTATTTTTACATGGCTCTCTTTATTATTCATCAGAATCCATTCACAATGGAATCTATTAATTATAACTGTAGTTAACATTATTAATCAGCAATCATGAAAAAAATTATTAAAAACCAAAATGAATTGAAAATCATCCATTTGCTAGAATTATGAATATTCATGCAGCATATGGAAATTCCACTGATTGAGATTACAAATTTAAATGTTTTCTACATTTTAATTTATTGAAATGCCTTGTAGATATTTAATATCAGTTAATTAAAGTTACTTCCCAGATAAATTTTACTCTTAGCCGACACCATTGTTCACTAGGTTATTTATCCAGTAAGTTGTGAGTTCAATCCCCGTTAAAAGAACTAAATTAAAATGAAATAATTGTAAAGTTATTAACTGACAAAAGGTACTTGAAGAAAGATAAAAAGCACAAAAATTAAACATTCTGAAAGATGTCAGTAAGCTAAGTGTTTGTAAAATATTATTAATAAAAAAAAATTTATTTTAGTTAAATCACATTAGTACACAGTCTCTGTAAGATCAATGAAGTTAATCAAGATTAAGTTTGGTCAGTACTTAGATGGGTGTCTATTTGGGAATACTCATCTGTATGAAGCATTCTATCCAAATGTATAAATAAATTGCTGGTCAGATAACCAGCAATAGACTGACATCCTGTCACAGATGGTTTGTATTATTATAGAAAAAATTCAAGAACTTTTTTTTTTTTTTTCATGTGTGTGCGTGGAAGGGGGGGGGGCATAATGTGTATCTTACTTTCTATCTGAGCTGCTTGAAATTATTAATTCCAGTGACTCTACTTTTTGTGTTCTTGATCTTGAAACAGAATTTCTATTTTATTTAACTTTTTTTATTTTTTATTTTTCCATTTCATCATATAACTCATAACTCTGAATCTAATATTCGATGGGTTGCCCTCTTTGGCAGTAATGCAATAAAATTCTGGATTATATCTCTTAAGACACCTTAGCCTAATGAGCTCCATCTGCTAGTGACAATAGCAAGAGGGATGCTCTCTTGTACAAATTAAAGTCCAGCTGTTCCATGCTGATGGCTTCTTCACTACTTTGTCATACACCTGCGCTCGACTGTCTAACTAATCAATTATTTCCGTCAGTCTCTCGGCCATTAATAGGATTGCAGTTCAGTGTTGCTAGCTCGTTTCAAGACAGCATTGACGACCTCCTCCTCAATTAATCACCTTGATTTTTATCTCACTTGTCTACTGAATATATTTGTGTGTGTGTATATATATATATATATATATATATATATATAGTTTTCAAGATCTTTCCACTGATCCATTAGCGTCAAGCCACACCACACATTTGTCATGTTTCTTCTGCAAATAAATGAAGATGTAAAAAAACATAGATAATATTCTTCTCTTTCAGAGAGATTTCTTTTTAGCTTCAGTGACAGTAAAGACTTCTGGACTAGTTGGCACTTATTCAATATATATATATATATATATATATATATATATATATATATGTGTGTGTGTGTGTGTATAATTATAATAGGATTTTTTTTGGAAAAGAAACCCAGCAGAGTGTTCAATTATAAGTAAAATCCGAAACTAAGAGCATATTTATATTTTGTTTACAGAAAGTTTTTAGATGAGACAAGTCATTGGTACCGTCAGTTTCAAACTATCAAGCTCTCTTCAGCCAATACTCAGGAGTATTGGCTGCAGAGAGCTTGATATGGGTATCTAAAACGGTCCTAATTATCGGACGACCGTACCAATGACTTGTCTCATCTAAAACCTTTTTGTAAACAAAATATATATTAGAAGTGTTGTCCATGGCAAAAGTATAACATTTTTCTATTAAAATTGCTGTGTCTCTACCTTTTCCTATCCATCTATCTAATTTTTTCTAGTCCCCCCCTCCAACCCCACTTTTTTTTTTTTTTTTACTCTGCCTGGTCTATTCCTCTTTAACTGGACATATACACAAACAACTGTTCTTTGTATGTAGATTCCTTGAAGAATGAGCGGATGCTTTCTTTTCCAATTAGTAAATAAAATAGCTGAAAAACTAACCTGACGAAACCTATCCTATTTATTCCTTAAAGAATGAATATTATTTTCTAAATTTTAGATATTATTCATTTGGGGTAATATCGATCAATAATATACAAAATTTATGAGGCTTTGTTTAGTAGTTTTACTTTTAGCTGGCGATACATACACACAGGCAACTGCTCTTTATATAATAGATGAGCCTTGCAAAACAGATTGACTTTTTCAGTGTTTTATTGGCAGTTGTGTTTGGAAATATTTTCAGCATTATTGTGGCTAGAGCGACTTTTAGAGAAGAGAGCCTAGAAAATATTTCTTGAAGAAAAAAAAATTTAAATTTATCGCCTGCACATAATGAACAAACTTCATTATTTAAAAAAGATAGCATAATTTATTTTTGTTTGTTGTCAGATACTGTGCAATATAAACACAGACAAAAAGATGCTGGATTATAAAATCTTGTCTGAAATATAATGGACGTAAAAATAAATGATTTAAATTATTTTTTTAAATTAAATAAAAATATCAATGCGAATATCAGATGAATAGTTTTTCTTTTTCTTCACATCTCACAGCACACACACACACACACACACATAAATATGTGTCTCTGTTAGTATTTTATATATATACTAGCATGGATACCCGGTGTTGCCCAGATGGACATGAAGTTTGGTTTGGACACAGCTGTTATACTGAGAATAATGAGCAACCCCCAGAAAAAAACAGAAATCGGTGACAACTTCCCCACTAGTTATTTCAGCAGCCCATGCGTTTGGGGGGGGGGGGGCTCCTTAAAAAAATTAATAAATCAATCGAAACAGCAGCGAGTGCCCGTGTGATTGCAAAAAGAAAAAAAAATTAGCCACAGTAGACAGGCTCGAACCTGAAACTAGAAAGAAGGGAAAAAAGTTGCTGTTAAACACTTTTGCCCATTCGACCACAATCACTTATGACGTCATAACCCTGCAAAATACCGTTTTTAAACATAGTTTCAGTTTGATACGCATGCGTTACTTGCAAAAATTGCAATTCTTTCAAGGAATGGTCCAGTTGACCACCACAGAATTCTTTTTTTTTTTTTTTTTTTTATAATTTTCACTTATGTGTCTGAGGCATTGCTCTTTCAGAGGGTGTGGGTTTCGACCCAGTCCCATGTGGCTGACGAAAGTTTTTAGCGGACATACGAACACCCAAACACGCACAAACATGCAAACAAACCGACTTTGAGATTTATATAACAGAAGAAAATATATATATATATATAAGAAAAAAATATCCTTTCAGAACAGAACTGAATTAAGACGATATATCTTGGATAAAGAGAAGGCTCTGTATCATTTAAGATGAAACTATATTAATTATATATGATAATAAATTGCACTTAGCTTAACACTTTACTGCAATTTCAGAGCATTACCGATCCTCAGATGTGTATCTGACTGATTTAATTATGCTAGACATTAGATATCAGTCAAGTACATTTCTGCAAATCAATAATATTGTGAAACTGAAGTTAACTGATAAACTTTGTGCGTGTATGTATGTATATATATATATATATATATATATATATATCGTCATCCACATACAATACTGTTTCGCTGTATCACAGCTTATCAGTGTGGCTAGACATATATATATATATATATATATATATATATATATACATACACTAGCGGGGGTTACCCGGCGTTGCCCGGGTGTTTGGAGGTGTGTGTGTGTGTGTGTGTGTGTGTGTGTGTGTGTGTGTGTTTATTTGGGTAAATGAAAACAAAAATCGTTGGCCGGGTGTTTGTTTTAAAAAAAAACAAAAAAAAACGAAGCCTTGACGCGCAGTTGGAAAATAATAAAGTGTGAAAAAAACGTGCGACGTTTAACGGCAGGTGCCTGTTTTTGACGACTTAATGACGTCAACTTTGAGTGCGGGACAGTGTTTTATTTACCGCGAGTCTGTTCGCTACTTTTTTTATACAAAAAAGTTTAATGCACATGCGGCGATCGAAAAATCTTGAATATTTATCTTTTGAAAGTCGAGCAAATTAAATAGGCAACCCCGGTTAACTCGTAGATATTATCATTTACGCGTGATATAAAAAGTTTTAAGAAGAATTGAGTTGACCGATCGTTTCCCTGGAAAAAAGCCTTTCTCGGACATACACAAAAAGCGAACATACATACACACATTTTCGCTTTTATATTTATAGATTACCAGGGAGACCCGACGTTGCTTAGGATCGAATGAGGATCAATGAATGTTTCACACTCCCATATTTTTATTGGCATCGAAATTGGTAAAATCGTCCTTTTTTTTTTTTATAAATCAAATCGACTGATTGTCTGCTCTAATTGGAGACTTAACGCAGTGCACTGGGAGGAAGCTTCACATGCCTACTCGTAGTGACTTAGTCCACAATACATTGTAGTAAACATACTGTTCGTTTTATAAACTTATTTTATATATTATATATATATATATATATATATATATATATATATATATATATATATATATATATATGATTGTTTGAATTCAAGTTTAAAATACAAAAGTCAAGTATCATGCTTCAATTGTGTTCTAAACAGAAACATTTTGAATGCGCTGTCATATCAAAGAATTTACCATTGATTTTATATGTTGGGCTTTTGGCTTGTGTGGTAATAAAATTTCTCAAATACATTTGTGATATTAGGCTATATAAGGTGTTAATTTTGGTCAAAATCGCCTGTTCCTTATTTCATTGGATTATTTCGATTATCCATACTTATCAAAGATATTCTGGTACAAAATGGTATATTTATGCAAAATTTCATGAAAATCGGTCGAGCCGTTTTAAAGTCTGTGGGGAACAAACTTACAGATGCGCAAAGTTCCTTTTTATATAATAGTATGTACACACACACATACACGTCTATAATAATACAGCATCTTTTTAATTCTTTTTTATTCTGAGATATAGCCTTGTTCTTTCCTCTGCATAAAGATTTTTCTTTTTGTTTTTCATTAACTTCACTTAGAAATAAAAACAAAATTCTTTTTTCAACACAAGAGTTGCACTTTTAAATTTTTATTTTTTTATTTTTATTTTTTATTTTTTTGTTACAAACTCATAATTTTTTATTGTTTTTCTTGCATGGGACTTTAGCGATCCGCCAACAAAAATAACTCTCTACTGCAATTGCAACTTCTCTCGGGATTACACCATTTTTCTTGCAATTCCTTCATAAAAATAAGTTCAGTATTTTTACATAAAAATATATTCCCTTTTTTTATTGACTTCAACTGCAAGCGAATAACCTTTTTAAACAATATCCTTTTGTTTTTCCATTTATGAAATAGCAATAACGTTTTGTTTGATTTTTATTATTTCTATTTGAAATTTTCTAATTAAACAGTCTCACTCAACACGTTCGGATTTTCTGTGATTTGTAATTCATCTATTGGCAGTAGAAGAGTGGTTAAAGAAGAACGCCATTAGAAGAAGAATGCTTATTAAAACCACCGCCATCCTCTCAGCCAACTACCAGCTTATCGTCGGCCATGTTTGTTACACACTGTATATTAAGGATTCTTTTTCACATCCAAAGTTTCCCTTTTCTGCTTGAAATGCAAGCTAAATTGCAGGGTGATTACTTCCGTTTCTCCATTCTCCATTGACCCCTTTCCTTCCTGCCTCTTTTGCATCTGTACATACACGAACATATATATATATATGCCCACACTCCTTTTGTTCATTACGGTATACGTTTCCTCTAATTACTTATCTGACGTGTTTCGGGTTGCCAATACTGATAGGAATTAATTTGAAACAGGCAACCAAGTGTAGGATATTGCATTGACACACCAGTAGACGAAGAGATTTGCCTAATTAAGATGATGATGAGAGAAGGCCTTCTATGAACCATTAATGACAGCTTCCATGTTCCATTCCTCTTGTTCAACTTCGATACAGAGTTTATTTACTTTTTAATCCTCCCTTATTTCAAGGAAAGTGCTCATGGTAAAGGTCCAACCCTGGTTTCCGATGTTCTTTATACAGGGCTCTCCCAGAAGGAACAATAGCCATAAGCTAATATTATAATAGATATCAATTTTTTTCTAAAAACAACTTATATATTTATACTCCTACAAAATCCAGTTTTTTTGTGTGTATTGAAATTTATATTAAAAATCTTTTTTTCTATTTATTTAAAAGGAAAATACAACTTTGTTCTATATGGGTCATGGATTTGCATTCATCTGCAAAAGATCTAGCTAATTTGCATATTTTTTAAACATTCATTTTAATTACTTCCCTATTTTTTTTTTTTTTTTTTTGTCAGTTTTCTCATGGGACGATCATATTTAGTTAACTATTACGTGTAATTATATTCATGCAGATATTCTACATGATTTATACTTGTGTAATATTTGCATAAAAAGGTTATAGTAGACACAAACTTCTTTCTATATATATTTATGCATGTGTATATATATTTGTTTAAAAATTTTGCCTTCGAAACTCTTGTCAGTATTTGGTTTACAGACATGAAACTTATGAAGCATATAGGGTATTCAAACTCATGCAAAACTTTATATTTGGGATTTAGCCGGGGAAAATCCATGCAAGTGTGAAAATTAAAATAAATGGAATTTGCCAGGTGAAAGTCGAACAACGGCATTTCGAATATGCAAGCATAACGTAATAGCTGTTGGTTCATATTTTAATTTTTAGCTTTGCAGCAAACATGTCTTCATAGGTTAGGCATTAATGTCAAAGGAAAAAGTAAATTGTAAGCTAAACGTTTTGGTTTCGATTCTCAATGGTGGCACACAAGTCATTTTTTTTTTTTTAAGTCATTACTATATATTGAGTCAAATATTATAATAATAATAATAATAAATATGAAATCTGCATTAATCAAAATATAATATTTAAGCATATATTATGACCGGGTAATGCCGAACGACTTGCTAGTGTGTGTGTGTGTGTGTGTATATATATATATATATAATGTATGAATGATTGTTCTTAATTTAGTGTAATCATGGTTTTAAGCACACATGTATGATATTCAAATATGTATTCATGATGTTATGCTTGTTTTATTCTTAATTTTAATATCATGCTGTCTAAAGATTGTGCACATGTATAAAACTATGATTAAGGTAAATTAAAAAACAACTTTTTTTTTTGCAAGATTAAGTATGATTTGAGCTGAAATATATTTAATGTGGTTAATTCTACATTAAAAATTTTTTTCTAGTCATTATATTATCTTTTGTTAGATGTTTCTTCAGACATACATTCTATAAATAAAAGATAGACTGCTTGTACAGATATATATATATATATATATATGGCGATTAAGCTACACTGAATATTCTGCGTTTCATCCACTCTAGGATTCTTCAGGCTTATGATTTACTAACTAGCTCTACCTACATATTGAGCACTGTTGAAGTAAATACTTAAAGTTTACACATAAATTTATGCTTTTGTATATTAATTTTATGTGAGTAAATGAAGTAGTTATATATATATATATAGTAATTTATAAAATATATATGGCGATTAAGCTACACTGAATATTCTGCGTTTCATCCAACTATAGGATTCGTCAGGCTTATGCGTGAATTCTGTCGTTGCTTCTTGTTTTTTAGTCGGCCAATCAGCTTTCTAGTATCCACCGCGCCCCTTCCTACCAGCCAACGACAGAATTCGTGCATAAGCCTGACGAATCCTATAGTTGGATGAAACGCAGAATATTCAGTGTAGCTTAATCGCCATATATATTTTATAAATTACTAACTAGCTCTACCTACGTATTGAGCACTTTTGAAGTAAATACTTAAAGTTTACGCATAAATCTATACTTTCGTATATTAAATTTATGCGAATAAATGAAGTAGTTATATATATATATATATATATATATATATATATATTAGATTTTTGGACATAATTAATTGTATTTGAATGAGATTGAAAATAGAGACTGAAATCGGTTGGACATGTTAAGAATAAATGATTTTAATTAAAAGTTAATTGAACTTTTTGTTTAATTGATGTCCTAAGTAACTGTTAGAATTTGTAACATTTGTTAATTGAAAAGGTGCAAACTAAGTTGATTTCATATTTATCTCGGTGTTTGTAAACTTATTTACATGCTTTTATATTTCAAGTTTTAAGATGCGGACATCACATCTATACAAACCGCTGTGTATGTTTCTCAGCTTCTCGTCCTTTGACTTTGACCTTGACAATGAAAATTGATCGGTTAAGCTGTTCCTATTTACAATGCCTCCCCATGGGACAGAGTTAGACACCAGGGTCGTTTTTTAATGTGGAGAAAAGGAACAAAAATAAAAATTTCTCAGTCGTGAAGGATTTCTCCTCCACTGACAGAGAACAAGAAATTGAAGTGTAGACCTGAAGAACAGATACTACACTTTGATCTTGACCCGAAGGATCGGTTAAGCTGTGATATTTATTTGCTTCCCCACTGAGCAAATTAGGCACAAGGCCGTTTTTTAATGTGGAGATGGAGGGAAAGGGGTACCAGCTCTCGAGAGGTGGGAAATGGGAGCTGGATTAGAAACTGTTGGTATGAAGGGTTGCCCCTTCAGTGACCAAGTTTAGATATGTAGGGTTACCCCCACATATGGTCTTTGCTAGTCATAGCTGGTCTTTGCTAGTCATAGCTTTGCAGCATCTGCCGGAACAGATACTACACTTTGATCTTGTCCCTCGTGCCGCCAAAGCGGGGGGGGGGGGCTGTGAAGGATCGGTTAAGCTGTTACCGTTTACTTTTAAGTTTTGAACTAGTTTGACTACTTCTGCATTTTTGAGATGAGGAGCGATAATCAATAGAATATAATATATATTGATTATTCAGACTTCTGTTCTCACATTTCGGCTGAAGTAACCTCCAACTTCTTTCCAACCACAAGGACCCGTGGCATACTAAAGTACTAGGTAAAATTCAGCTGTAAATGATGCTTTTTTGGGTTTTGAAGATTTAATCCTCAGTGCAGGCAATACTAAGAATACAATTGCAAATTACTTAAAACTTTTACTCTGTCATGGCTGACGAAACATGAGCATGATACCCTTGGGGATTAAGTAAAGAGTTTAGTTTGAAATTCCATGACAATTCCAAAGTTTGCAAAGATAGATCTGAGGAAGATCAACGGTTACATCGGCCGAAACATCCTGAAAATAACACCCAAGATGAGAACAGTAGTGGGAATAATCCAAATAATACAATTTTACTGCATTTAGAAAAAGTAATTTTGTTTTAGTTTTAAAAACGAAATTTTGTTTTCATCAATCTTTTTATTGTTACAAAATACAAGCTATAAAAACATTTTTACAATAAATGAAAAAATAAAGTGTGCTCAATTATTTGATTAAAACATTGTATTAGAATATTGGAGTATTGAAATTTTTTTTTTGTTTTTTACAGCCACCGTTTTTATCAAAAATGATAAGATAGACGGACACTCTCTGCTTCATCACCTTAATGGATGAAATGAGTATATATCTTCATCTAGAAAATTATTCTTTTTTTTTACTTCGTATTAGCTTTGATTTAATATTTTCGTTAGAAATCATTTAAAAGTCAAATCCCTCATTCAGCTTTCTAAATGGACTTATCTTTAATGTCGTATACTTTTTGGATAGTAAATAAGATAAAGTTGTTCATTTATTTAAAAAAAAAAAAAAAAGAAAGAAAAAGATTAATACAAACTCAAGATGTCAAGAGTAATGTTTTCGGGGACAAATTAGATTTTCCACCGATATTGGACATATTAATTCTGATTAAATTGAAAGCTTTTAAACTGTTGGATAAAATGATAATTTAAGTTAGCTTTAAAATTCTTAGCAAATCTCGAAAGTTATTTCATCAAATAATTTTTATAAAGATTAAAACATCACCTTAAAATTAGTTTTATAATAATTTAGTTGAATTATTAATTTAATTCATTTATTAATTTAATGACCAACTAACGCATTAATAATTAAATTTAGCTTTCAAAACTTTATTTAAAAGCAAAAATAATATTTTGCTTTAAACAGAAAGTGCATAAGTTTTTTAAAAAAGTGAAAGAAAAATCCAAGTAAAACTGTTTCTGGACAATAACTGATTAGGAACAGCTGGTATAGCTATCTATCTCTCTCGATATATATATATATATATATATATATATATATATATATATATATATATATATATATATATAAGCAAAAGTACCCGTCATTGACTGGGTTCAAAAACAGCCTACAGAAAATGGACTCTGATTTATGAAAGTATGATAAGTTATGAAAAGGAAAGGTTGTAAAGAGATAGCTTCGAATTTGGAGGTAACAAAACCAAAGCAAAATATGATGAAAGTAAAAATAAAATAGATAAACCCCATAATTTATTATACCATACCTGTTCACACTGAAACACTTATCACAATATTCTGTGGATCTATTTTAAAAAACCTTGTTAAACTTTGTGACATATTTCCATTCTATGGAGGTCGGGCGCGAACGAACACCCCATAATTTTATTATACCATATTTCTTCAAACTGAAACATAATTATCAAAGTATACTTACACAGATAGATATGAAAAGTCTTTATTAAAGTTTGTGCCTATTTCCATTCTATGGAGGCCAGGCGCGAACGCAGACCCCACAATTTTATTATACCATCCCTATTTAAGTTAAAACATACTTATCAAAGTATTATGTACATCTATATGAAAAACACTTGTAAACTTTTTTTTTTTTTTTAATTTAAAAATTTTTTATTTCCATACTTTGTGGACCAGGTGCGAACGCAGACACCACAATTTTTATGAACCCCCGTTCTGCCAGATCAAACATACCCATTGCTGTGTCTCGATACATCTTCTATCATTATATGTAATCAGTTTTTTAAAATAGTCAACCAAATAGAAGCCTATTCGTGACCACACATACAGACACACACAGACATTCAGCTTATATATATATATATATATATATATATATATATATATATATATATATATATATATATAAATATATAAATTTATCTGTCCATTCCACTTTTTTTCTCGGAAACTACTGAACAAATTCGGATAAAATGGTGTATGAACCTTTAAGGTACAGCGAACTAAGTATTATGGTACCCATAATATACACAACTAGGGATTAATAGGAATTAGCATTTAATGCGAAAATGAGCAAATGTAACCATATTCAACCGTCAATTTGGCATAAATCATTCATTCTAAGTCAATGAGCTATATAATTTTTGCCCGTTTTTGATGGGTTAAAAAGTATATTATTCAGTATTTCAACAGTGCTCAATACAGGACTAAGGTTTATTAATAGTATGAAAATATACTTATAGCAAGTAAGCTACACAGAAACTTTTGTCTTTTATTTCGGTTAATTTTTCATCGGCATAATTGCGTGTTTGTAAAGGACTTTTTTTTCTTTTTTTTTTAATGAAAACTGATGTGCTTCCCTCCCCTCTCCCCTGTGAACGACAGGTGAACTGATTCACTCTGTGGGATGATATAATCCACGAAATAAATAAGCCGCAACTAGCAAAGCCAAGTATTTAGGTAGGTTCTTAAAAGGAGAACATAAATAAAACAATTACAAATTGACTGACATTGACTAATCAGGCATTTACTTGAGATTAATGAATATAAAGTTGATTGCTTTCGATATATCTGAGCTCAAGTTGTTAATCTTTTGTCAGAAGATATTTTGTTTTTCCTCTTTTCTTATCATGAACTTGAAATCGCAAAGTTATTTTTACATCACATCTTTGTTGTTAAAGTGGCAGATGGTTGACTCAAATCTTAGACCTGATTATAAAGAGTGTCGTACTTGTAAAGCAACGTTTAGGGTTTTTTTAATTTTTTTTTTTTTCTCATTACGATTAGTAATCCAGCCATGTGCCTCCGTATAGATTGGATGCAGCTTGCTTTCATATTAAGCCCCCCCCCTCCGCGCTTTTTCCCCCTCCTTTTTATTATATTATCGTCTTAGAAGACACGTGTGCACTTCATACACGATGACCATAATTTGTTATGCTCTAAAAGTTTATAGCATCCTTGTATCTATATTGGAGAGACATGACATCGCTACTAACACTTTTTTTTCTGTTTTTTTTTTTTTTTTGTAACTTTTTCTTTCTCCGTTTTTCTGTTTCGTCTTTTTTTTCTTTTTCCGTTTTTTTTGTTGTCTTTTTTCCGTCTTCTACGTCGTCTTCGTATGTTATTTTTTCTTCTTCGTCGTCTCCTTCTCTTTAGTTTTCTCCGTCATTGTCTGCCTCTGTTTCTTTGTCTCCATTCTTATTCTTTTTGCGCTTTTTTTTTCATCTGATGATCTCGTCACTATCCCATGTTAAACGGCCTTCTTGCCCTCCCCCCAATCCCCCGCCATGTCCTATCGTCCACCTTGTTTCCCCTCATGTTCTATTGTCCTTACTCTTTGCAACCTCTTTTTCTCTTCGCTCCTTCTTGTATCTTCTTGTCTTGTCCACATACTTCTGTTCTGTCTTTTCTTTTTTCAGTTCTCTAACCCCCCCCCTTCAACACACACACACACACACACACACACACACAAATCTAAAGAACATCTAAGGAAATGCTGCCTGTATTGTCTGTAAACTATTAGGGGAGCAAATGGAGTACACTCGTACACATTGAAATTATGAAGAGTTTTCTACTCAGAATTTTGACATGAAAAAACACATCAACTATAAAACACATCCCATGATGCACATTGGATATATGTGTACATTTATGTATTCAATAAGTTTTGTGTATATCAATAAGTTTTGTGCATATATCCTTGTGTCTGTAGGTTTGGTTCTCCTCAACTGAATTGTAGGCATCAAATAAAAAGAATTCTCTTCTGCAAGGCAAGATAGCTGTTCTGCCTTGCAGCTGACATTTCTATTCACACAAGATGCTTTCTTCCATTCCTATATAAAGGCTGGCCTCAAGGTACTGACCCCCATTTTCTAGTTCTGTCTCCAAACCCAGCCCTTCTCCCCCATCTCGCACACTTTTAATATATTTCCCTTTCGCATTTTTTTTTTTTTTGTTACATGTACGTTTTTTTTTTTTTAATTTATTTTTTTATTTGTTTCCAATAAAATTCCACCACCCTACTTCTCTGTCCTCTTAATATCGTTGTCCATATCATTACATTCCTTAATTACGACTGGAAATCACTCTTATTTCTTCCTCCTTATGTTCATTATGAACAATTGTCAGCCGTTGAGTGGAGAATGTGACTTAAAAATTTCGCCCATAATTATTATTAGATTTCCCTCTTATTTAATTATCAGTTGAGTTATATTAACAAAGAAATCCATTTTTACGTGACAATTTCGAAACGCGGGATTTTCACTAATCATTTCAGACATTAATTATAATAACTTGTTTAAGTATTTCCCATTTCAAACATTACAATGTGTGTGTACTTATATTCATTTATACTTTTTTTTTTTTTAACGTTTTGTTTTCAAAATAAATATGACACTTATTTTGGTTTAAAATTTCATCGAAATAACATTGGTAAAAACGATGATTGCATTTTTATTGTCGCCCAAATACAATGACAGTGTTGGGTTTCGCATTCTTATATTTGTATTAATTTTTCTATCAGGAATTAAATATTTAAATATTACTGCAAAACCCAATAAATGCCATTCATAATCTGAAGTCTTTTAGTTCATTACTCGATCAACACCCCCCCCGCCCCCACAACGTTTGTCATATCCATCTAATCTTCTCGTTTTCAATTAAAATAGGCTTAAGGAGTCAAAATCTAGATTTGAAATCCTCGTCCTTTTATTAATAGACGCATTCTTCAGATGATGATATTGGATTTCTCACGTTTTCTATTTGTATTCTTTTTATATTTTAATATTTTTCTTTGTATTTTTAGTTTCTCTATTTTATAACACATCACCCAACCAACCACCATTTTTTTAAAATCATTTCATGCCAAAATGCAGTACCTATTGTCACATATTGTATATGATTAGTTAAATAAAAGTCATTATTTTACTAAAAAATGAGGTAAATTATGAATTCATCAATTCCCCTATACTATTAATGCATAATTAAATAAAATAAATTCAATAGGATTTGAACTCTCTGTAGCCAATTCTATAACTCCTGATGGTAGACATTAAGCTAGTTATCTCCTTGCTATCTTGTTTGTAGTATACAGTAATAAAGATAGACCTGCTTAAACATACATATATCTATATGTATTTACTAGCAGGCAGCCCAGCATTGTCCGGTTGTAAGATACTCTTAAATGATATTTTAATTCATGTGGATTATGTTCTTATAACTAGGGCTATGACAAGAGAATATTTTTTTCATTATTTCGACTCTCGGGTATATATCAGTTCATATCTTATTTGTTTTTAGATAGTGATGTGGTTCTCAATTGATTGACTGTGTCGAATATATACTCGAGAGTCAAAACAATGAAAAGGATATTCTCTTGTCATAGCCCTATTTATTAATATAGAAACAATTCTCTATCTATTATTGTATTAAACCTAATATATAGTAGAGAGATAAAAAATAAAGAAATATATATATATATATATATATATATATATATATATATATATATATATATATGATTTGGATGGCATCAGCTAGAATCGAAACAAAAAACGTACAACAGTCCATCCCCATTCTTTAGCCTCTGCGCCACACACGCACACATATATTCACCTGTCATCCCATTTTTAAAAGATGGAATCACTCAATTGTTAAAGACAAGATGCAAGCAAGGTGAGCAGATATCATTTGCAGACAGCTGTTTTGTCATCTGGGACTCTTCAATCAGGCTAGATATAGTGAGATTAGAAACCTAGATGCTTGTGGTTGGTATCTGATGCTATACTTAGTCATTAAATCTGCTACTAAAACGAAGGAAATTAGTCATTTGTTTACATTTTTTAAAAAATATTGATAAATGAAAGGCCTCGATTCTTTTTACAATTGTGTATTGCATTTACGCTGTAAAAATCATTTTCTACACTAGGCTGCTCAACTCATTAGAGCACGTGCGCGCATGTGTGTGGTTACACATTTGTGATTAAGTCGACTAGATTCTGAAACCTTGTCAGGGCAATTTGTTTTGTTAAAGGGAAAATATAAAATCATGCTAGTTCTTAACATCTTACATCAGCCATGTTTTTGGTTGTCTTGGATTTCTACTTTAGTCACTGACCTAAAAAAAACAATGCTGGGTTACGGATTTTGCAACCCTTGCTGATTGTCTCTCTAGCTCTGTATGATAAATTGTAAATGTTCGAATGAAATTATCATTTGGCATGCAAAATATTGGAAAATTCTTCTTTTGAGTTTTTAAAACTAATGTACGCATGTAAAAAAAAAAATAAAATGACGTCATACATCTGAGGACGCACTTGTATCAAAAATGATTTTTCCCTGTTAAGCGACATTTATTTCCATTTATTGGATATAAAAATATGCCTAATGTATAGTTTTATTGCTAAGTAGATCATTTTCATCAATAAGTATAAACATAGACACAGATTAATACAGAAAAAAAATATATAAGTTCATTATAAATGCATTCAATATGTGAAATGTGCGTAACATAAAACATAGATATAATTCACTTTGCTAGCAAAAGGTGATTACTCGCTTATCTTAATAGCTTCCCCCAGAACAATATATTTTTATATACATTCGTCGTCACTTGTTCTACTCAAAACGACATAAACATTGCCTATTTATTATTATCTGCTACGTTTCTCAATCCCATATGTTCTGGCTATTATTTCTATAATAAAACCACCAAACAGATAAAAACCTAAATGCAATTTAATTAGTAGTTAAAAGAAAAATGCATGGCTAGTTACGTTTTAATTAAATTCATCTGCACATTACTGGTAGTATGTTATCTTGCTTGTTTGTCACCGTGCACATTTCATCTGTACACAAATGGTTTAATTAGATGGGGAGGGGTGACTAGTGTAAATAAACGGCAAAAATGATAAGACAAGCGGTGAGACGAATGGAATGGTGTAAATAATCTATATCTATAAAAGGGAACGTGTCTGTGTGTCTACATTTCCCTACACAATAACTCTGTCAATTTTAAGTCTACAATCGAAATTTTTATATACAGGGTATTAAGATTTGGGAAAATCTTTGTAATCCGTTTTTGGACAGAAATTTGGCTTTTAAGGGGTCAAAGTTCAACGATTTGGCCTTTGAGAACTCTATCAAACTCCTCCGCCAATTTTGGGTCTAAACACTTGAAATTTTAGGTATAGGTTCCTTGGACATGAATCTAACTTAATAACTTGATTTGATCTCCAAACAAATGTTCAGGGGTCATAATAGGGGTCAAAATTTAACAAATTGACTGCTTTTTTTTTTTCTTTTTCTCAACATGCACCTCCAAACACCCGAGCAACGCCGGGCTGAAATGCTAGTTAATAGAGAAAAGAAGAGAAGGAATTTATTATGACATCACGATCCTAACCCTGACTACTAAAACGTACATAACTCAGTTTTTAAGCTTATTTGTGACTTGATTTGTAACTTTCTTGCAGGACTTGTTTCCCCCCTCTTTATTTTTTTATTTTTATTTTTTTCATTATTTTTTATTTGCATGTTTATTTTCTAAATTCAAATATAACATACGCTGATGATTATGAATATCACATTTACTTGAAATTGATTTGTAAACCAAGATTATCGTGCATTAAACCATTCCAGTTACTTTAGATCTATTTTCTAATCGTTGAGATTACGTTTCTTATAGAGTAATGAATTTAAATTTACATAGAAAATATTGGCATGGTTTATATTGTGAAGATAAAAAGTGATGACTACTGTTCAAAGAAGTGATGGTTGATCACTAAAAATAAAATTTAACAAGCTGCAAGCTTTGCTATGGTGTCAGAAAGTGGGATGGTCCACAAAGAAAAAAAAATAAATAAAAAAAGCATTCCAGCTTTTATATAAGCAGCAACAGCAGCTTTTATTGGCACTAGTGTTGATTTATTAGAGCCTAGAAAAGCTAAATAAGATTACAACCAACTGTATCCTTTTGGAATGGGAGGGAGTGGCCTGCTTCAAAATAATACTTGTGGCATACAGTGAGGATTGAAACATAGTAGCTTTACATGGTGTCAAAAGTGGCATGATCCACAAGAAAATACCACGAGGCATACAGTGAGGATTGGATTCATTTGTTATAGTCTGTTAGCCTGACTTGCTGCCTAATGTACCATGCCAGATGGCTTCTGGTCAAAATGTTGCAAATATTGGGCATTTTGCCTATCTCTACTCCTATAAATTTGGGTTTATTGTGTATTAATATTAAAAACCCTTTTTTTCTATTTACTAGCAGTTCAGTCTGGCTTTGCTTGGGCCTTATGTACTGTTCAGAACTTTATGTGCATATGTATATATATATATATATTAAAAAGTTTGACTCATGTCCAGGTAACCTACGTCTAAAATTCCAAGTGTTTAGATCCAAAATTGGCGGAGAAGTTTGGTAAGTTTCAAAGGTCAAATCCTTGAATTTTGACCCCTTGGCAGTCAAATTCTCGAGTCTGTAGACTGAGAATTGACAGAGTAGTTTGGTGGAGAAATGTAGACACACACATACACAATTTTACTTTTGTAGATATATAGATTTAAAAAGAAAATACAACTTTTGTATATGCGAGTCATGGATTTGCATTCATTTGTAAAAAAATACCTAGCTAAATTGCATATTCTTGTAACCATTCATTTTAATTAATTCCCTATTAGTTTTTTCAGTTTTCTTCTGAAATGATCATCTTTAGTTAACTATTACGTGTAATTCATGCAGATATTCTACATGATTTATACTTGCGTGATATTTGCATAAAAAGGTTATAGTAAACACAAACCTCTTTCTATATATAGTTATGAATGCGTGTATATATTTGTTTTCAAAAAATTGTCTAACAAACCCCTCAGTCAGTTTTTAGTCTACAGACATGAAACTTAATATATAGGGTATTCAAAACAATGCAGAACTTTATATTTGGGTTTTAGCCAGGGACAATTCGTGGAAAAGTGTAAAAAAAATTTAAAATGAAATTGCTAGGTGAAGGTCGAATGACGGCATTATGAATATGCGTGTGTAACATAATAGCTATTGGTTCATGTTTTAATGTTTAGCCTTGCAGCAAACATGTTTTCATAGCTCAGGCATTAACATCAAAGGAAAAAGTAAATCTTAAGTTAAACATTTTGGTTTCTATTTTTGGTGGTGCAGCAAGAGTAATTTTTTAAAATTTTTAAAAATTATTACTATATGTTGGGTCCAATATGATATAATAATAAATCTGCATTAATCAAAGTATCATATTTATGCATATTTTATGACCAGGCAATGCCGGGTGGCCTGCTAATATATATATATATATATATATATATATATATATATATATATATATATATATATATATGTTTTATTTTCACGGACACTATTGTGAAAGTTATGTTATAAAAGAATAGAAAAAAGTGGTCTTACTTGATGTTTCATTTTACGTGAGTCGAAGTTCTCAAAAATCAAGGGAGCCCCCTTCCTGAAGATAGCACTTGATCTCTGTATGAGATATATAACTATTTGAATATTTCATTAAAGTTCTTTACTTCTCAAACACTGAGTGAGTTAAGAAGTTGCGGGCATAATTTTCTTTTTCTCAATTGACCATTTTAATGTGTTATAGTATACAGTTCTTGTGGTCTTAATGGATTCTAAGACAAGAATTCATCTAGTCTGGTAGACTATCCAGCTTCGTGCTATTGTTTGAGGTAACATCACTTGAAGAAAGTGCACCATTCCTCATAAAGCTAGTGTTGGTTAGCTCTATTGATGAGATCTTATTTGGGCTGTGAATATTTAGTCAGGGTTTACTTGTTGCGAAAAATATCTTCATGCCGGGTTATTCTGACAAACCCTGTACAAAGATCTTAGATATTTGAGGATACGTATATCAACATGGATGAGGGCAACGTTCATCGTGAATCTCTTACATTATACATGAATAGCATTGTGGAGATTTAAGAAAAAATTGACTTTATATTAAAGAATGTAAAATGCAACAGATTGAATACTTCACTTCCTTGTTCAGTTATCAACGCGCTTTTTCCTTCGCTAAATCATTTTCAATAGTTATGAAGATCGGTAGTTTGGTCTTATGTTTCAGAATTTTTGAGATGAGGATGATAATTCGGATTATTAGGACTACATTTCCCATTTTTGTTATTTTCACAACGTTTCGACTAATGTAATCTTCAACCTTCTTCAGGTGCATTTTGTTGAATTCTTGAATCTTTATTTTTTTTTATTTGTATTATTTGGACTATTGTTCTCATCTTGTTTGTTTTTTCCACAACGTTTCGGCTGATGACACCTCCGATTGTCTTCAGGTGCATTCATAGTGGATGTTATTGATGAATGGTGAAAACTAGCACCAAGTTTACTTTTTTTTTTAATAAATCCGAGTCCATTCCGTTTTTTATTTAAATTTTTTATATGTTTGTATGTTTTGTAGATGAGGCTTGATAATTATTTTTTGTATTATTCGGACTATTGTTCTCATTTTCATTAGTTATCAAATACAGAAATTTGTACAGAATTTTAAACAGAACCCATTACTTATTCCATGGCTTTTGTTCTGTCAGTCATGACAGGTTAGAAGACATAAAGTGTTAAGCAATAATCAGTTTCAAATGACAGTTTTCTGGAGGCTGAAGGTTCAGTTCTAAGTACAGACGATACTAAAGACTACTTAGGATTTCTATTATGTCATGGTTAATGAAGTGACAGCAGTCTACGGTACAGATTCCCGAGTTCGAGAAGACACACCTGAAGGTTGGCGGTTACATTGGCCGAAACATGTGACTAACATTCCAAAATTAAAAAAAATTTGTGTGTGTACTTCTGGGTCATTTATCGTTGGCAAGTTTATTTCATGTTCAGTTCCTTACCTAAAGTGGCTTTATGCCTTGTCTGTAGCGATTTCCATAAAAAAAATCTTATGATGTATCTACATATAATGCACTTTTAACATTTTGTTTTCATGTTAAGTGACCCAAAGAAACAATATGCCAATAAGCAAATATATTTTTTATACAAAACATACATAAAGTAAAATCTGTATTTAAAATCTATAATAATAAACAGAATTTAAGACATCTTGGATAAATAAATAGCTCAATATCCGATTAGATAGAGCTATATGAATGAATAATGATAAAACGTATCTCAACAACTTACTGCAGTTTCACTGATCATCAAAAGTGTACCTGACTGATCTTTAACATCTGGCATCAAATTTTATTTACTAATATACACTTCTCTTGTACTGTGAAATTTCAATAGAGTATTGAGATTAGTACATTTTATCATTTTATATATATATATATATATATATATATATATATATATATATATATATATGGTGCAAATGGTGTAATGTAAGCAAACTATAAGGTATTTGCAGCTTCTCTTCCAATTTTCGGATTTTTTAATAATGTCCAAACACATTTTATTTTCTTTTGGTGGATTGATTGTTGCTATTTCTTCTGATGAGTTAAGGGCAAAATAGATTCCCTGATTGATATAATAATTGATTGATTTTATGATACAAAACCGATACTGTCAAAAATTGTAAGTGTCAACTGAAATAAAGGAATAAATTGTAAGATGGTCAACATCATGAAATTTGGAATATAGATTTTTGTCATTTATTATATGCTCTGTAATTACATTGAGCTTTTTAAATAAGGATTGGTATATATAAAAAGGAAATAATTGAATAAAGAATATTTCCACAGAAATATATATATTAGTTAAAACAACTTTTAATTTTTTATTTAAATTAATCAAACCTCTGTCCAAACTTGAATAATGTTTTATATTTGTAATTCTTATTTGTTCTATTTGTAATATCGAGCATCTACCATTGTGTGGGGATTTTCTTTGGTGTATGAGAAACTACATTTTCTTAACTATTTTTACACATCTATCTCTCTTATATATATATATATATATATATATATATATATATATATATATATATATATATATATATATATATTCATTCTTATATCTACTACTAAAAGGAACGTTGTGTATGAGTTCATTCCATATGGACTCGAAAACGGTTGGGCTGACTTTTGAAATTTCACGCAAAGGTACTTGATATATATGGAAGTGTTCTTACATAGGTTTTGTATCAGAATGTGTCTGATAAGTATCAATAATCGATAAAATCTGATTAAAGGACTTTTACACAACCTAATATCTCAAGTGCATTTGAGAAGTTTTATCACCATACCAGCAGAAAAACCCAGCCTATAAAATCAACTATAGATTCTTTTATAAGATGGTGTTGTGTTCAAAATAAATGTATTTTAGAGCACAATTGCACTATAATACTTGATTTTTGCATTTTGAACTTTAAGTGAAGTCATTAATAATAATGTTATAAAATCAACAGTAGATTCTCTACAGTGCAATGTAAACTAAAATGTATTTTGGATTAATTAACTGTGTGGAGGCATTTGAAGTTTCCTACAGGTACACTGCGAGGGGTGGGGGGACTAACTAGAGCAGGCAATAAATCGATTTTATTAAAAAATAGGCGATTTCACTGATTTCAATGACAAGAAAAGTATGGAAGGGTGGAACATTTGTTGATCCTCGTGCAATCTCGGGCAACGTCGGGTCTCCCTGGTGGATATATATATATATATATATATATATATATATATATATATATATATATATATATGCATAGATACAGGAAACAAAATATGAGAAAAGTGAAGAAATGTAACTATGTACGTATGCAATAAATGTTTCCGCATGGAGTGAACTAAGTGGGGAGGGGTATACTGTAAAACGAAATATATATATATATATATATATATATATATATATATATATATACACACACACACATATCAAAATTATTATTGATAATAGTTTCAGTTTTGAAATGGGGAGTTTATGACAGTTGCCTCCTCCAAATTGGTTTTCTCTTCTTTTTGATAGTTATGAAGGGGTAGGGGGCGAGCAGTAAGAAAATGTCTATTGTGTGGGTGAAGATGTTATCAGTCATAACTATTTTACATTAAACATATTTGCTTGGCTTCTTTAAAATAAGTATATATATCAATCACAAAACTAGATTGTGACAAGGAGACGGTTGATATAATTTAATTTAATAGTCGTTTTTTTATTATATTTTCGTAGTGCCTTGTCTTTTAATAAAAACCGTAATACAAGTAAAACACACACACACACACATATATATATATATATATATATATATATATATATATATATATATGGATAGCCAGCTTGTTGTTATTTTTGTTTCTCTTTGTACTATTATAGTTTTTGTAATAACATTAAAATATTCTAATAGCATATTAAAATAAAAAATAATGGAAATCGCTTCAGACAGGGTATCGAAAAAAAAAATGGAAACTGCAGTTTAACCAGCTTCCTCCAATGGAGGAAATTCCATGAGAGTATGAAATTCACAAGCAGTCCCCAATTGCATGTATATGCCCGTTAGAGGAGATGATGACGTTGGGATTTTGCAACTCTTGCAGGGAGGTGTCACCCATCTGGGTAATGACCAGGCTCGATGTTGCTTAATTTCAGTGATTTAACGAGAACCGGTGTGCCAACATGATTGTGCCGTACATTCAGACAGTGCATAAAGCCACTTGATGTAAGGAGTGCTAAGAATACTACTTCAAGGTTAAAAACTAGCAAATGAATAGATTTCAACCCAGAAAACAGCAATTCTTCCTTTATCAGAAATGTCACTCATGGAATGTGAGGACTAAAAGACAAAATAAGAGAAACGAAAGTTACAAGGGTGCCGAAAGTAAACTCAAAGATCACATTCTACTCTCCTTGTGATAACATGTTATCCTATGATAACAGCTGTATTAAAACATTGCTTTAATAAGAAAGTATTAATTATTAAACATGGGATTTCTTTCTCTTTCTTTCTCTCTCTCTCTCTCTCTCTCTCTCACATACACGTGCGTTTCGTATTAAGATATTTTTTACCATAATGACCTTGTTTAATCAAACCCATATTTATTTTTTGCAATGGTTTCTTTTGTTTTTCGATCAGTTGCCAAAGTTTGTATTTGAGAGAGACGAGAAGTGGGCAAGTAGGTGATCAGTGAGTGGTGTTTTCACAAAGTAATGTAACTGAGAGAGAAGCTTTTAATTCTATTTTCTCAGTGAAGACTCTCTGTCAACATTGAGTAGTCCTGCTATTTAGAAATGCACAAGGCATGTGCTTGAGTCTGGTTGCTGTTCTCGACTGACAGTCGTTTTGATAAACAATAACTAGCTGTCAGATATAAGCGGCTGGGTTGGTTGACAAGTGTCAGAAACGGAAAAGATAAGTTAGTTAAATGATGATAGATTTGAGGGCCAGATGCGGAAGCTGCTGTAGATACATTATTTCTATTCATCACGCTTGATCAATGATTTTTTTTTTTTTTTTTTTTTGTAGAATTGAATTAAATATAAGTTTTCAAAAGTACCACAGGGTTTTTATTGAGAGAAATAAAAATCACAACCGCCAATCATCTTCATGATAATTGAAACCAACAATGAAAAATCTGGTATAAGATAACACATTATGGAGACATAGCTGTTTATACTCATATGAAGCATGTGTTATTTTTGAGTGGACATTATTGTAATAGAAAAAGCTCCCCCCCCCCCCCCCCGAAAAAAAAGAGGATGACAAAAGAAATAACTGTCGTAGAGAAAATTATCCGATTGTAACGAGTATGCATTATTCCAAGCAAAAATTGATAGCATCAGTTGGAGAGGCTTTGAACTGTTAAGAATTTTGGTTAAAACATGGTAATTTGAAATCCAGTTAGGATCAGCGGAGTACTTCACTTGTGTCAAGATGAAAAGCTATGACTGAAAAATTTTAAGAGATTTAGTAGGTTTTATGCAGTGATTTTGATATTTGATTGATTCGTTCTTATTACTCTTGGCTATTAATATAATTGCTCAAATGTTTGTGATAATACCCATTATATCATGCCAGAAATATGGCAACAGTTATGTCATAAATAATCAGCTACTCTGAAACAAATTCTTATTTAAAAATCTTAACTCTTTATATTTACACTATAAATAACTTTTTCCCTTTTGCAATGTGGTCATTAATTTTCTTCAGTGTTATTACATTTTACCACTTGAACCCAACACGTTGTCTGAGACATTCACAAGGAAACAAACTAACAAACAAAAGGAAGAAATTCGACTTTGTATTTTTTTTTTTCTTCAGTTTTAACAAAACGCATGTATTACCTGTGCTTTCCAACAATGCATTGCATTTTGTTTTAAAAGTTCACTATGTAATTAACAAAATCTTACCATCTCAATAGGGGCGGCTTAAAAGTCTTTTGACGCTATGGGCCACGCGTTCATCTTGTGCCGGCATGTGCTTTTTCTGATAATCTGCCGCCCACGTGTGCTCACTGTAGCTTGCCGTCAATGTGTCCCCCCCCCTTTTTCCTTTTTTTTTTTCCGTTTTCTTTTTTTTCCTCCACTGTGACGTCACTTTGAGCACTGGCTATGTGTCTGCTGCACTTCCATCTCTTAAGAGTAGACAATTAAAATACTCTTGCTGTTCATCATCAATGGTCTTCCAAATCACATCCTTACATCATTTGTAGACATTTATGCTGACGACACTACCATTTATGGTAGCACATCTAAGACAGTAAACGACCAAGTTCTCTCCAATTCTCTCTCCTCTGATCTTGAGCACGTAGTACAATGGGGAAAGGAGTGGCTGGTTACTTTTAATGCATCTAAAACCAAGCTTCTCTCTACATCATCAACATTCTAATCCACATTTGGCATCAATTGAAATGAATGGCTCTCGTCTTCAGGAGGCCTCAAGTTTTGACAAACTTCTTGGCTTGACCATTACTCCTGATCTTAAATGGAACACATACATCAAATCTGTTGCCAAGGCCGTTGGAAAAATGGTGGGATCTTTCTATCGATCTGGTAAATATCTCACTGCTGATGCAATTCTCTATCTATATAAGAGCCAGGTACGTCCAAGGATGGAATATTGTTGCCACATCTGGGCAGGAGCTGCTAGAAAGGACTTGTCCTGCCTTGATAGAGTTCAAAATAGACTTCGTAGCCTCGTAGGAGATGTCCTTTTCTCCTCCTTGCAACCTCTATCTCACAGAAGAGATGTTGCGAGTTTTTCTCTGATGTATCGTTATTTTCATGGAAAGTGTTCGACTGAGCTTCAATCTATGGTCCCCCCTCGCCAAACTTTCACAAGAAACACTCGTCTAGCTGTAAACACTATCAATAATTCCCCCCACTCTTTATCTGTGCCTAAACCTAAACGTAGATTCCATGAACAAAGCTTCTTTCTTAGAACTGCACGCCTGTGGAATTGTCTTCCGTTTTCCTGCTTTCCGGCTGACTACAATATGGTTGTGTTCAAGTCTAAAGTAAATAAGTTCTTGATGAGCCGTTCCATATAAGTTATCAAATTTACCAAATTTTCATTACTAATGATTACTATATTGTCCAATTTCTACTGTACACTCTTTAACCCTTATCCTTGAGTGGCCTCTGGGCCTTGATAATGTGGTGATGCCTATGTAAAAAAAAAAAAAATCTACTCTTTTAGACTAGTTTTTAAGTTATTCTTTGCAAGACTTACTATTAAAGAAAGAACAATTAGAAAGAAGTCTTTTATTTATATTAATTTTTAAGTTAACAATTAAGTGTCTGCTAAATGTTAAACCCATGATACTCAAAGCTGTGGGTTGCAATATCTTTAGTAGAGTATATAAGGCTTGATAAAATACTGACACAATTTACAAATCAAGTTTAGATCAGGGCAACAGTTTCCACTTAAGAGATGACTATTGTGGCTGCGCTTGATTCGTCTGTGTTATCATATCATATATATCGGTCCTTTGGGTTATTTAATGCCGAAACACAATACTTATTGCAAATCATCCATTAAATATAAACTGTTTGTTACCCAAAGCTCGACAACCTATGGAAATCGCAGAGGTGAATGTGTCTTTCGGATAGGTGCCATATTGAAATAGTAATCGAACACGTTTCCTGCTCTACATTGTCTATTTCACACATAATATTATTAGAATACATTTGCAGTAAATCATTTTCTAGTTAATGATAAGTGAAAATTGAGTTTTGGGACACCAAATGTATGGACTTTAGACAAATGAGGTTGAGAATTAATGTGTGGACACTCCTCCCCTGCCCAATGCAATGTCGCATTTTTAGATTTAATTCTCATATAAATGCATACTTTCTTTTTCTTCTACTTGGTATATTTCTCTCTCTCTCTCTCTCTCTCTCTCTCTCATTTTCTTTTTCTTTCTCTACATTTTGTTGGTCTTTCTCTCTTTTCTTGGTTGGTCTCTTTTTTCTGTCAATGTGTATGTATATCTATATATTTATAAAAATGAATGTAAAGACACTTCTCGACCTATATACTAAGCGAATTTATTTACAGACTTGAAATTTTGTACATATAGGGCATTTAGACATGTGGAAAACTGTTTAATCCATTTTCATCCGGAAAAAAAATGGCTGTTAGGGAGTCAAAATTTAGAAATTGGTACGTGGGAGTGATCGGATTTGTATCTGTTTTTCAACTTTCATAACTGCATGCGCGGCCATGGAACATGACAGCTCCTTTATGTTAAGAATAAGTAGGTTTGAAAACACTTAGTAAAGATCGTGTCAAGTTGGTCTAATTGTTATGTACTTGTCTCATTGTCTTTAGGTTTTGGTTTCAATCTCAGCTCGAGTATTGTTTTTTTTTTCTTACAAGAAGTGAACTGTTTAAAACAATAATTGTATACACATGTCTCAGTTTCTGTATGAAGTAAAATATAATATTTATGCGTATCTTACAACTGGGCAACGCCGGGTGGCCTGCTAGTATGTGTGTGTATATATTCTATTTTATCTCTACTTTTTCTTTGTATTCTCTCTATTTTCTGTTTGCTTTGTTTAGTTCCTTCTTTTCTTGGTCTCTCTTTATATATTTTTCTTGTGTATTTCTGCTTATTCTCTCTTTACTTTGTCTTTCTCCTGCTGCTTTGCTTCTCTTTCCTTCTCACACCCCATCTCTTATTGATCTCTTTCTCTCCCTTCACTTTCGCGCTCTTCGTCTTCTTCTACCCTTAATTTAAGTTGTTGAATGTGTTCAGTATTCCAAATCGAAACCACCACAATGTTCCCAACTTCTGTCATCATTGATTTTCAAACTACATTTTTCAAATATGGGGTAAAAACTTGACAAAAATTCCTCTTTCCCGTTCCCTCCTCCGCAAAATGTTGAATTTCACTATTTTGCACAATTTGGTTGCATGCTTTTAGTCAGTCTCAAATTGCTAAGTGTAGCATGATCTCGTGTTCAAATTCTGAGAAAGTGTGATTGAGCTGTTCAATAGCTCACGCCTATTAAGTAAATTCCAGCTTCCCCCATTTTAACCAGGCTGAGAGAAGAAGGGGTGGTATTATTATTATTATTATTATTATTATTATTATTATTATTATTATTATTATTATTATTAGATACTTATAAGTTAAATAGTCCCTCTCTGATATATTTTATTTAAGAAAAATGTTTTTAAATCTCTTTTGCTTTTCAAGGCCAGTCCATACAATTTCCTTCCCTTTCATTATCCCGTTTCCCATCCCCCCTCTCTCTCCTTCAATCCCCTTCTACCTCTCCCCGCTTCTCCCGCTACCCACTCACTTTATTGATTTTTCACTTGAATAGCCACACTGTTTAGTTTCAAACCAACTGAGTTTACTCCTTGGGTAGAGGAATCCTCTTCCTCCCATTTGGTGTTCTGCTTTCCACCAGTGTTGGTGTCACCTCTTATCTCCTTAAGAATATCCTTTCCTAAACTTGAACTCTTTTTTTCATTATTAGTATTGAAATCTATGCTAGTATTTTAGAAGCAATTAGGTTACAAAAGTTATCATAATAGTAATAAAAATTATAGTAATAATGCCGATAACTGTAATAGTGGTTATGATAATAATAGCCGTAATTAGCGAGAAATCACTGAAGATTGTGTGTGAATAATAATAATAATAATAATAATAATAATAATAATGGAGCTAAAACCGGGTAAAATCTGTCGATATGTTAACAAAAGCATGTTTTCCTCCACCCCCTCCTCAACATCGTTTGGTATCACAGAAAGTGTCTGCTGAGTATTTGAGAAGATTAAAAGACCAGGATGAAGGAGTGTTAACATCATCCAAAACTGTAAACTAGAAGATAAACAGAGACTACTTGAATATTGAGGAGACTTATTCTCACTCAGATTCCAGGAAAGAAAAACAACCGATAATAGGAGAAATCTGATAATGACTGGTCTAAGACCACAAAATGAATTAGAATAAGAATGGAACTGGAAAATCCATAGCGAGTTGCTGTCACTCCAGAGAAAGAATTTTTTTTTTTACAGTTGTAAATTACTAGGAACGTATGTGAAATCTGAGTGCTATTAATGAAACTAGACTTTTTAGCCTATTTAAAAAGGACAAAAGTTATAGCCCGTTTACTTAGAATGAATGCCTTTTGCCAAATTGATGGTTGGATATGGTTAGTTTTGTGCTCATTTTTGCATTAAACATTAATCTTTATTAATTTCTAACTACACATCTAATGCATACCATAATACTTTGTTCGCTGCACCTTATGATAAAGGTCCATACAAAATTTTAGCCAAATCGGACTGTAGTTTCCGAGAAAAGGTGGAAGACAAGCAAACAGACTAAGAAAATTTATATAGTAGTGTAGTAGTGGTGGTGGTAGTAATAGTAGTAGTCGTGGTGGTGATGGTGGTGTTTGTATGATTAATGATGTATTATTCTATTTCCCTAAAGGAATGGCAAAGACAACTTTTATGCCTAAACCTTTTTTGAGCTTCAAAAGATTCTTTCGTTTCTTCTCCTCCCTCCTTTTTAAAGAAAACAAAACAATTTTATTTTTATTTTTTGTTCATTTTTTTTCTTTAGCATTTGTTTTTATTTATTTAAAAGGTGTTTTGAACTTGTTAAATAAATATTATTTGTATTCTTTCATCCCGCCATTCTTTGTTATGCCAGTGGCTGTTGCTTAACATGTCTTCTTGGCAGCGGGGTTTATAGTTGACCTCATGGATACTGTTGCTAACTATGGAATCTAAATTCTGTCAGATCTGTTGTGGTTATCTGTGCAATAATACTATTAGAGAAATGTATGAATCCACGATCTGTCACTTTTCTATGCTATGGGTACCAAAAAAAAAAGCAACTTGTGTTCAGTTAAATGTATGTAATGCATCATTTACAATTAGTATCGTTTTAACATTAAATAACTATGAACAGGTTTTTATTTGCTGTAAAGCAGACAAAACGAAACTTCCATGCAGTTTTTCACTGTGCATACATACTGATGCAATACATAACTTCTTACTTGTAAGGCCTGGTCAGTGGATGGATGAGTAGATGTAAGGGTTGTCCAATGGACCCAGAGTCATAGCCTGTCCCTGCATCCCCTTCCCTTGCTTCACCCTCTTCTGTCCCAGACGTTTCTCATTTCCACATAGTTACACACATAAGTACTGACCATAATCTCTCTCTCCCTATTTTACCGTTTCTCTCTTTCCCTATTTTACCGTTTCTCTCTTTCCCTATTTTACCGTTTCTCTCTCTCCCTATTTTACCGTTTCTCTCTCTCTCCCTATTTTACCGTTTCTCTCTCTCTCCCTATTTTACCGTTTCTCTCTCTCTCCCTATTTTACCGTTTCTCTCTCTCTCTCTCCCTATTTTACCGTTTCTCTCTCTCTCTCCCTATTTTACCGTTTCTCTCTCTCTCTCCCTATTTTACCGTTTCTCTCTCTCTCTCCCTATTTTACCGTTTCTCTCTCTCCCTTCCTTATTCACTCACTAGGATCCCCTTACCAACTGTGTAATGCCTCTCACCATTACTGTGACCCATCCATCATTTACTCCTTTCCTTGCTCGTTCATTCATTAGCGAATGACTCATCATTTTACTACAACTCCGGCCATTTTTCATTCTTTTGTTTAAAAGGGGGAGAGGGGAGGGCGTTCTCTACTCCACCAAACACAGATCATCAGCACTAATAAGATTATATTATCCGAATTTTATTGTTAATTCAATTCACATCTGTTACTTTGGCTGCCATGTTAAAGGAATTCATTCTTCATTCCAGTTCGCTTCCCCTTACTCACTTTCTGCTATTTTTCTGGTCCTCATTCACAATGTGTGCAAAAAAAAAAAAAAAACTTAGACTTTTCCTCTTTCTTTTTTCTTGCTTTTTTTTTCCCCCTCATATAAATTGAAATAAATGCTAAAATGCTATTTGTTGTGCATGAATCAGTTTTGAAGCACACACACACACATGCACACACAGAAAAAGGGGAGGGGTAGTATTTATTTTTTTATATTCATAATTTAAAATTATTATCTGTGATGAAAATAAAAGTTTTCTTTAAATTATCAGCTGCATCAAAATCATATCTTGACGCGTTTATTTTTATTATTTCATTCTCCGCTTGGTTGTGATGTAATCCTTGCCATGTATTTATTATCATGTAGTTGTGAATTTGATTGAAATGCAAAATATGTAAAAGTTCTTGCTTTGTTTGTTTTTAGATTCAATTTACTGTAATCTGACCAGTTTACATCAGTGATTCAGAATGTTAATCTCTTAGAAATTGTGAAATGTTCACAGAATTTATTTGAATTAATTTTCTATATAATACTTCATTTAACGTTTCACGCACGCACGAGCAGGGAGACTCGACGTTCTCCGAAATTGACTGAAGATCAGCAAGTGTTCCAATGTTTTTATTGTCATCATAATTAGTTTAATCGCTCATTTTTTCAATCAAATCGATTGCTTGCCTGCTCTAGTCGGAGATCCATTACGGTGCACCGGGAGAAAGCTTCACACGTCTCTCCGCAGTGACTTAGTCTACATTGCACTGTAGGGAACCTACTGTTGATTTTATGAAATTATTTTTAAGTATTACGGTTTAGTTGTGCTCCAAACACAAACTTTCAGTTCAAACGCATCCCCGTCTTATCAAAGAATTTACTGCTTGTGCAATGAAAAACTTCTCAAATGCACTTGTGATCTTAGGCTGTATAAAAGTGTTAACTTTGGTTATAATTGGACTGTTCCTTCTTTAATCAGATATTTCGATTTTCGATACTTATCAGATGTATTTTGATACAAAACTTATCTAAGAACATTCCCAGACACATGAAGTACATATGTGAAATTTCCTAAAAAATCAGCCTGCCCATTTTGGGATGCGTGCGCGCACACACACACACACACACACACACACACACACACAAAGTGCCTTTTATATATAAGTAGATCTAACTAATTATCCAGGCCTGAAGGCCACTCGAGGATAAGGGTTAATGAGTGTAAAGTGGGCAATGGGACGATAGTATAGTGATATGTAGTGGTGGAAATTGAAAATATTGATATCGTCAGGAAAAAATTTTAGACATGTATCTTTTCAGGTTCTTTTTTTTTTGAGTACAGATATTTTTTTCTTACTAATAGAATAAAGAAAATGTTTAATTGAAAAAAAAAAAAGATGGAAGAAATCGTTAGAATTATACAACAACATTTGTTCTCCCTTTTACTTTTCGACCTTTTTTTTTTCTTGAAACTTATTTTATGATTGTCATGCAATATTATCCTTCCCGAATGTTATCCCTGAATTTGCCAACTGGAGAAATAAATTGTCGTAAGCAAAGAAGAGAAAAAATAAAGCAGTATGATGCAGATATTTATAATCTAATAAAGCATGTTAAAGTCTGCTAAAACTCTTATAAAGTCATTGAGTGTGAATGAGAAATGAGTGTGCTTCAAGAAGCTCATCTCTCTTGAGCAATAAGCTTGTCCTCTTTGTTCATCTTTTCCCTCCTCTCATAACTTTTTGCATCATATTCGTTACCATCTTCCGTGACTTTTCCATTTAACTTCTGTCGCTTTCATTTATTTATGTAGACGCCTTCAGATCGGTCGGTTCATTCTTCCGTGCAAAGTAATTCATTCCGCTAATAAGCTGACATTGCCAAGCGAATCGATTCACCCATCCATCCATCTTGACGTACAACGAGTATATAGCAAAAAAATGTTAGCGTGGCTCAAGGAACAACATAGTGACAAGCAGGCAATTTATTTCTAGTTTCCTCCTTTTTGACAAAACCTGGCGACCAATGAGCTCTTCATCTTCTTCCTTGTTAAGATAGGCCCTTTTCACCTTCATAAATTTGGACAAGCAAAGATATGTTTAATAAACAGCCACATGCCGATTTATTATTACTTAATCATTGACTGGGAATGGAGGGACTTATTGGCTTAATGGATACTATCCAACGCGATACTTATAACAGGAGGCATGTAAGTAATGTTCATGGTTTACGGTGAACATGTGGTAATCTATATTACTTATCAATCAGTGTGATCATTTTTGGCAAGGTACTTAACAATTAATTACTAAGTATACTTATTAGGCCGCTCTTTACATCTGTAACAATTATGAACTTATTTCAATAAATAAAAACCTACTAGACTGTTAAACACTGGCAAAAGTTATATTCTGTTGACTTAGAATGAGTGCTTTATGCCGAGTTGATGATTGAATATGGTTAAATTTGTGCTAATTTTGCATAAAATATTCATCCCTAATGTGCATTGGATTGATACCATAATACTTAGTTCGCTATATATTATAATAACAAAGGTCTATGCAAAATTTTATCCAGATCGGACCAGTAGTTTCTAAGAAAAGTGTACAAAGAGCAATATAATATAGAACTGGAAAACAAAGCAAAAATAACATTACCTCCTGTAACTAAATGCACAAAAATCACTTTATTTATTGATCACAAATTAGAAACACATAGTTTTGCAGAAATAATGAATCGATATTTGTGTTATACCAATTGATTAAAAGTATAGAAAATTTCATTGTTAAATCAGTGAGTGGATTTTTTTTTCCAAAATAGTCTATCAATAATCTTTTTAAATGCTTTCTAAAAACAATGTATCTCGACCCCCCCCCCCAAAAAAAAAACAGAATAAAACAATAATATAGGTATTCATCAACTGTTTATTGCATAATACAGGGTGACCCCCCCCCCCAAAAAAAAACAAAACAAAAAACAAAAAAAAAAAAAACAAAAGCTAAATGGAGGACATCTAGAACATATGCCGTAGAACGGAGAAAAAAAGGCCAAAGACCCCAGTGTTTTGATGTGATGTTTTGAATATAATGAACTAGTTATGACCAAAGTTTCATTTCATTCGGACAAAACACTAGGAAACGGGGCCTAATTAGAGTTGGGACCCGTTTTTTGGGGTCACCCTGTATTAACCATTTACTGCATAATATTAACAAATTCCTTGCAGTAATTATCAGTTTAGTAATAATTTGGGGTCTATGTGTTTTACTCTCAATGGTGAGCTAACTTTGGTGACTGTTAAGCTTTTTAGTACCATCGTCAGCATCCCATGATAAACTTTAACTTTGACCAGATCTATTGTCATCAATTAGACATGAATAATGTTACTAAAGGTATGAAAGTGTAATAGGTGTTGCTTCAGCATGAAAGCACCCAAATCATGTTGATCTGCTATGAAACCGAGGAAGCCAGCCAATCATTGTCTGATATAAAATATTTAAAAAAAATGTCCATTCTGTCACTTATACTGTTCGGTCGTCAATGATTCTTGATTTGGACTGAAGTAATTTCATTTCACAAAATTACTAATCAGACATTGTGTCCTGTCAGTGTGTTGTGATAATTTTATGTTAATCTTTGCCAATTTCACTCTTTTTCTTTCTTTTCAATTCTTACTTTTTATAAATAGCCCAATTTTTGGTTTTATTGAAACCAAGAATTCTTAGCAATGATCACTATTGCCAAATTGTGGCAAAATTAGGAACTGAGGAGGATAAATGAGAAATCAATAATGGCAAGCAATTAGTTATTAAACCCTGCCCTTCAAAAATCATTATGTAAATTAGATATCCCATTTACCGATTACAGCTATTATTTACTATATAACATTAAACAGCATACTTTCTACATATTAAGAGATCAATATATTTTCAAATTAGTGCCTTATAAGAAATACTAATCAATGTTGCATATTTTAATATTGTATTGGCTTCATACGTTTAATTACAAATTCAATGTATTAAACGTTCCTTAATGTCTTAAAACATATCCAAAGATTGAATAAAGTCTTAAAATAAGTTTCCTTTATTATTATTATTATTATTATTATTATTATTATTATTATTATTATTATTGGTGCTACCAGATCAGGTTGTCTGAAGGTATTGGCTTCCTGAGACGAAATGTACCTAACATTGACGCTTTTTGTTTTTCTACTTCCTTTTGCAAAACTTAATTATATTCTGCAAAAACAAAAACCCACCTTTTCTCCCTTTTTTCCTTCCCATTTCCCCTTTCTCTTTCTACCTCCCCCACTTCCTGGCTGGTTTCCTAACTTAAAAATGTACCAAACATTAATACTGTAACCTTTTTCCCTCTCTCATTGCAAAACTCATGTTCTGCAGGGCAGAGAACAAAGACGATAAAATCCACTATAAAACAACCAAACCAAACCAAACACTACAAACTAACGATTGAAAATACAAAGAGTTGAAAAATAAAACATTCTACAAAATAACTGGATGCAACATGAATACTATTTCCAAAATAACTGGATTCAGCATTAAATAACCGAAAAAGGGTTGACATGCTATAAAGCAACCAAATCTATTATTTACTAGAAGGCCACCCAGCGTTGCCCGGTCGTAAAATATGCATAAATGTTATATTTTAGTTCATGCAGAAGCTAACATATGTACATGCGAGTATTATGTTTTTCTTAACAGTTCAACTCTTGTAAGTAAAAAAAAAAATACTTTCTCTGAGATCGAAACCGAAACTTAGTGAGTCAGATACAATAACCATTAGGCCAGCTTGACGTGGTCTTTAAAAAGTGTTTTCAAACCTATTTATTCTGATCATAAAGAATCCATCATGAGAACAATTCATGTAATTGCGTCTATGAAACAGTTGACAAACAGATAAAAATCCGATGACTCCCTAATTTTGCAATTTTGACCCCCTTAGCAGCACCTTTTCTCGATGAAAACCAATTAAACGTTTTCCATATGTCTGAATAACCTATATACCAAATATTAAGTCTGTAGATCAAAATTTCGTTGAGTATATAGGTTGAGAAGTGTCCTCACACAGTTTTTTTTATAGATATACAGATTAGTGTTATATATTTCATGTAAATTATATATACTAATGTGTTCGTTTTGAATGAAGCCGAACTTAGTGTGTATATGTTGATAATAGGCCAAATGAGACAATAATTTTTAACATTGCAGATAGTTAAGAAAAGTATATCGTTCAGAATATGACATAACAATATGAACCGTGACGGGTATACACTCTGAATTGCTATTATAATAAGAGCATGTATTGCTAATGCTCCCACAACATTATTGTGGAATGGTTCTAAATTGTATGTATTTTTTTCTCTTAACAAAATTTAGGAATTGACCTAGTTATTAATTGAACTTTTGTTCAATTAATTGTATACAATAAGTATTGTATTTCAAGATCGTTTCCCCAAAATGTTTGATTTGTCATTGAAAGCATTAACCAAACCATGATATATAATGACAATAGCATGAAAATCAACCTATCAACATTCACAACCAGCTGTTTCACCATATCACTGCTCATCAGTGTGGTTAGATGTGTAAGTATTTAAAGCCAAGATTTGAAACCTCTAAGCACTTCTTGCCCCTATGCTATCATTTACTGATATGTCGTATTGATAGTTGAAAAGAGAGAAAAACGATGTCTCTTTTTATAGGAAATCTCTCTTCTATGCTAATAGAAATGAAAAAAAAAAAAAAAATATCCAAGCAAGTAAAATTTCAAATCGATACCGTTGTATGTTTCCTGTTTTTTACCGTATTTAAATTTTTTCTTTTTACCTTTTTGCGTTCCAACTGACAAAGTAAGGAACGCATTATTACCCGCCAACAGAAATCTGTGTATAAACGTAAATTTGAAATGACCAACATTCTAATTATTTCTCTTTATTATTTTTCCCCCAACTTTTGTTTGGTGTATTTTCTTCCAATTCTTTCCCCTCCAAATTACATACTTTTTCTTTTGTCGTCACATCAATCCATCAGTGATCTAAGTTCTTTAATTATAAGCGTGCGTGGTGGTGGAGGAGTAACTTGTACAACCACATAATCCAACAATGGAAGAAATAACTGCTTATTTCTTATTCCATGTGTCTTATTTGTTATCCCTCTTCCCCCTCCCCTTTTTCTTTCCACTTTTCACTTTCCCTGTGTATGGTAGCCTCTAATAACAACTATTTGAAAAGCTGTTGACAATTGGAGAGGAGAAACCTTTATAATAAAAATAAAATAAAAATAGAAACAGATCAATCTCTCTAATTTGTATCATTTTCCTGCATTCTTTGTCGCATTATAGGACTGAATTAATCCGAAAATTACGAGTTGTTAAGGATGTATGTTTGCAAATAAAATAAACCCTTTACAAAAATCACATTTTTTTTATTTTCTTTTTAATGTGTGTGTGTGTGTGTTTTTTACATTCCTCCCCCCCCCCCGCTGTATGTCATATCGAGCCTTTTTAGGGTTATTTAATGCCGAAACACAATATACCTAACACAAATGATCACTGAACATGAGAACAAAAAGAAAAAGACCAAATACGATTTTTGATAATTTAATTATTTTCTAGAAATTACGAGATGTAGGCTTTCCTTCCTCAGCTTACTGGGAGATACAACAAAATGGAATGATAGAAGGATGTTTTTGGTGTATTCTGTTATCTGTTAGAAATTATCAAATATCAAAGAACATTATTAATCACTTATGGGGAAAACTTTTTTATTGCTTGAATGCAACAAAGAATATGAAAAATGAATAACAATTTTTTCATTGCTCATTTATGCATCTCACATATTCTTCAGAATCAAATAAGTGTGTGATGTATACTTGATGCCCCCCCCATATATATATATATATATATATATATATAGGAAAAAACAATTATTTGTTCATCAATGTTTCTTCTTTATTTTAAGACTTCCTTGGGATGATTGATTGGGAGAAATAAAATACAAGTACAATATTTGCAAATATTTGGTGCGATTATGACATAAGATGTGTTAGGTTCCTTTTTTTTTCTTCAAAAGACATATAGTCGTTAGAATTTAAAAAAACAAAAAACAAAAGTAATTCAATTTTGACATGCAAAGAATGTTTTTGATATTTTTTTTTAAGTTAACCATAGTCGTTAGAATTAAACATGTGTAATGTGGTTATGGAATGAGTATGCTTTATTTAATTTTATCAATATTATTCACGAAGTTTTGTTGGACTCTCTATAGGTAACCCTCTTATTGGAATATTAGCCTTTATTTATGGAATTCTTAGAATCTGACTCCTTCAAACTTAGATTACCTCTAAACAATGACTACTTTAGATATATTGACAACATTTAGAATTTTCTTTGAGCAAACATGCAACTAGAGCATCATAAATACGATCTAATCCGCCATAAAGTTTAACGATGAAGCAGAAGAAAAAAAAAAAAGGACAAAACGTTGATGAATATATACAAATAATTTTGGTTTTTCATTTTTCCGTCATGTTGGAACATTATTTCCATGGGCACTCAAAACATTTTAGTCCAAAAATTTCAATTTTTTGATGTTTAGGAATATTATTAAATACATGTACTGTTGATGTTTGATTACTTCTGACTCTCTCTCTCTCTCTCTCTCTCTCTCTCTCTCTCTCTCTTACAAACACACACATACGCATACATAAATATACACACACACAGATATGTACGTACACACATAGATTATATTGCAGCATCTTTACAAATGATTGCCGTCTCAAGATTCCTGTACTGTATCCTCTTATGTGTCCTCAGATAACTTTGAAGGCCTGCAGTTGACTTACAGGGACGATGACATACATAACACACAAAGTTCAATGTCTGACATACATACACACATACATACATACATACACACATACATACTAGCAGGCCACTCGACATTACCCAGTCGTAAAATATGCTTAAATATGATATTTTAATTTATGCAAATTTCGTATTTATTATAATAAACTCAATTCTGTGTCAGTTATTATATTGTATCCAATACATAATGATTTTTTAAAAAAATGGCTTCGTGCCATCAGCTAGAATTGAAGGCAGAACGTATAGCTCTGCAGCCTTAGTTATTACCGTTTGAGCTATAGTCAGATGGATAAGAAAATGCTAAAATTTAATCGATTTTAACACATAAATGTACGTTCGCACATGTGTATAAGAAGACTCGGAGTCAACTTAACCTACCAACTTTCAATTTTTTTAAAGTTTGACTTTTTTAGCAGCTACTTTTACCGGCTAAAAACCAAATTGAATTTGTTCCACATGTCTAAATTCCCTATATATCAAGTTTCAATAATGTAGACCAAAAATTGACAAGCGTTTGATAGACTGCTTCTCAGACAGGCAAAATTATATATATATATATATATATATATATATATATATATATATATATATATAGAGAGAGAGAGAGAGAGAGATTTATATTCCGATTCTGTTCATGAATGCATAAATCTCCTAAAAATGTTAGTTTTCGTACCCTTTTTTTTTTGGCAATGTTTCAATCTAATGTTATTTGTTTTTATTTTTTAATCTATGAGAATTAATTTGTTTTAAAAAAATTCCTCAACATATAAAAACAACTTTAGAGACATGGAAAATATTTCAATAAGATTCTGGGCCAATAAATCTGTTAAATTTGCAATCTAATCAAAATACACGAGTCTTCAGCAAAATATCACATTCTGAGAATCATTTCCATACAGAAACCGGTGTTCTTAAGATACGCCTATACAACTTTTTTTTCTTCTTTATTAAAGTGTGACAGACCAATGGTAATGCGGTTTCAAGTGTAAGCATGACAGAGGTATCAACAAACGGAATTTCTGATAGAGATGCTTGGAGACATCTTGAATAGAATGTGTTCATTTTCACCTTTACATTTACAGATATAAGTCCGATTTTAAACAGACTGACAATTGCATGAAAAACTGGCTGGTGAAGCCTTTTATTATTTTGTATTTTGCTATTTTTATTTTTTAAATCAATAATTTTAATATATTTAAAAAAAATACATTTTCAATTAAAAGGTATCAATAATATTAATAGTAATCGCACTAGAAAGAAAAAAAAATATAACCAACGAGACCATTCGACAGAATGGATAGTATTCATTAAAAGGCCTGGAGATCAGGGTTCAATCTTCTATAGTTATAGTAAAGACTCAAAAATCATACTTTGATGGCCTTCCCCACATCAAGGTGCTGTAGCACATGAAAGGGGATCGTTCAGGTCACCCTGGACTATGGTTAATCCATTTATATTATACTAGTTTGCTCAGGACAAAAATTGTAACCTGTTTTTAAAACTTTTACCTCTCTCTCTATCTTTCTGTTTTCTTAATCCTCTTTTTCTTCCATCCAGACCATTCCTGAACATGCACACAAACTACTCACCTTTATATAATAGATTCCTCGAGGAATGGGACAGCATTTTCTTTCCAAATTAGTACATTAAATGGATGTGATCCCCTCCCCACTCACGAAAACTGGCCTATTTGAACCCTAAAGAATGAATATATATTTTTTTATTATAGGTAGTATTCATCCAGGACAACGCCAATCAAAAATATATAAACTTTGTGGGTGTTTGCTTTGTAGTTTTTTACATTTATATGAACATACACATGCATAAAACCGCCCTTTTGCATAATTTATTATTTTTAATCATGTGTTATTCCAGAATTATTATATTTATATAACAATCTGAATCTCTTTGCTAAAAATTGAAAATGTAACTAGAATAAAAACATAGAATAAAAAAAAATAATCATAAATAATAATTAGGATGAAATGTCTAACATACCTGAAATAATAGAATGTCTAACACACCTGATGCTAACTAATCTGATTTTAAGTGATAATATTAAATAATAGTAAGAATACTTCCGGTTGGTAGTGGGTGTAAGAATTCATTAATGAGATTTAATTTGTAAATACGCTCAACTAATCTAATCCTAATAAATTGTGCATTTCAAATGGTTTCTGTTTTGGTATTGGTTGATTCTAGAGGTTTTGTGTACTGTGAAAGAATGAACTTATCCAACCGCCGAATTATTCGGTCACTTTACTACTCAGAAAAAAAAAATTATTTCAGATATTTTAATTAATGAATTTTTATAGAAAAAAAAATTGTATTAGCTCTTGACGGTGAGTTTTAATTTTTCTTTTAAGAGGATTTTGGAAGTTAAACTTCATTATTACAATATCGTTTGGTCATTAGATTACTAATTGAACTAAATTGTTGTACAAATATAACAAATTTGTTAAGCTAATGACGCTTTAATTTCCATTATAAAATAATTGGATGTTAACAGCTTTTAAAACTTTCACATTTTGAATACATGAGAATTTGCTAGGAATTAAAAAAAAATCATTTATATTCAATAATTTAAATGCTTAAATTTTAAAGTTATAAAGTAATTTTTTTTTCATCCCTTAAAATATAAAAATGGTGAATTTCTTTAGGAATAAACTGAGATGCATTCTGAGAGATTTCATTTTTGTAATTTTTTTTTAAATAGGATTTAAAAAAAAATATTTAACACTATTACATTTTTGGTACCCCGACAAAAGGAGGGTGGACCTGTAAATTCACCCTTGTCGATTTGTCCGTCTGCACTTTTCTCAATCACTATGCCTTGGAATTTTTTTTTAATTTTGCACAAACATTAAGCATGATATGAGTAAAAAAAGTAACAGAACGGATTTTCCAGAAAAACTCCGGTTGCACCCCCCCCCTAGCAAAGAAAGATCCCCAGGGGTGCTTTTCAGGTTAAAATGGCTAAAATTGACATCTTTGTGCTTATTAAGAAAAATGAATTCCTTCTATATAATTTTGTTTGTCTATACTTCACGATAACTCTTGGGTGTCCCCTGAGGGCTCTTTTAGGGCTAATAAAAAGATTCCCTTTTTGGGATTTGTCTAAAATTTTCTGTGTATGTCTATTTCATAGATTTGTATGGTGCTGAACTCAAATTTAAATATGTTAAGGCCTTGGGGACTTTTGGGGCTAAATGGGATGGGAGGCAAATCATTTCTTTTTTTGCATGGTGCAAAACTCAAATTTGCATATGTTAAGGCCTAAAGCTGCACCGTTCATTTTCACCAGGATTGACGTCCCTGGGGAGTTTTGGAGCTAAATGAGGAGAGGGGGAGGGGGCAAATGCTGAACTTAGTCATTTTTTTTTTTATGCCTCGGTCACTGTGCACGTACGAGGGACCATGCACGTTTCACTTGTTTATTTCGATATTTGATATCAAAATTAAAAAAAAAAATAATAAAATGCGCATAATTATCACAGTTCTGTTAATATAAAAAATACAAAGACACTCTGAAAGTGGTCACACAATTTTATTAATAGAAATGATGGACGCGATGCATAGATAGTAACTGAAACGAAAAATGTGAGTTTGATATAATGAAAGAATACTTTTAAATTTTGCAAACATTTTCTAATCACTTGCACAGATCTTCCGTTTGATTTAATTTTTACTTTATTTCAGTGAATCATTTCCATTATCTGCAAAAACCGAGTATTTGTTTATATGAAGTGTACGATGAGCACAAGAGATAAATCCCCCAGTTGTTCTGTTATGATTTCTGTATCAAGAAAAGTCAGGTATTTGAGTATCTCAAGACTATCTTAATTTAAAAGCTGCTCACGTGTCTTCCGTTGGTTTAAATCAATAATGGATTACAGTTAATAATACTGTTACCGTTTTTATCTTCTCCCCCACCCACGCGCATATACTACGCATATGTGATCAAGTACATCATTACGTACAGTACGCACACCGCCCACACAGGTTGCTTGTTCGTTGCATACGCTTCTGGTGGTATAAGTTGATCGTTATTCCATATTGATTTCATCAATATGGAATTCCCCCCCCCCCCGCTTTGACTGCATATTGCTTTATCATCACTGACATCATTGTCGTTTGCATATCATCTGAAATGTTGAGGTAAAATTAAAAAAAATATTTCTTGCCTTCGAAACTGGGCCAGTGAAAGCCAATTACAAATGTAATATTTCATCATGGTAGATAAAAGTGATTTCCAGTTGAAATGTGATTAGATTTTTCTTTCATCTGTTTCAGTTTCATTACAACACTTGTGTTGCGGCTGTTTTTGAATTTCTCGGATGAAACCTTGTTATAATTATTAATAATTTTGCAGATTGTATCGCTTGAAACAAGGATAGTGTTTGATTTGCATTGTTTTATGATAGTGAGTGTTCAGGTTCCCAAAGATTGGAGAGAAATCAAAATGCTATGGTTTGATGAATATGCAGTGTCTAAATTTCAGGCAGACCTCTGCCCCCCCCCCCGGGCATTTCTCTACGAAAAATTAAAGACACCAGCATGCAACTCTGTTTTAAGGTCATGCTAAATGTCTTGGTTTGAACATGTGTATCATGGTGTTAAGTTAAACATAAGCAATGATGATATTATTTTCATCTTGTATATTTCCATCCTGTTAATTCCCAGAAAAATGGATATAAAATAGATCTGAAATTATTGGCATGAAAACATCTTCAAAAATTTGGTATGGATTATAGATCTAAAAATATAGAAAACCATTCATTCATTCAATATATATATATATATATATATATATATATATATATATATATTGACTGTTTTGTTTTGCAAATGCATCCAATGATATGATTACTGTGACAGTTTGTTTTATTTTTTTTACTATGTAGGCTTTCTGGTAATGGCTAGTAAGGGCAAACATGGAATCCATAGTACATGCAATATATATATATATATATATATATATATATATATATATATATAGCAAGAGACATTATTACTTAACAGTAAATCTTATGGTTGAAGAGAAGAAAGCGAATTCAGTATTCTCGATTAATGTCACCTTGGCATCTTCTATTTTTCTCTGAAAAGTGTTTTTTTTTTTTTTTTTCAAGCAAGACTTTCTATGAATCTATCAGCTTGTGAGGCCTCATAAAAGCATTCAGTTCTGCTGACCATTTGAAGGAAACATGTTTTGTCAAGAGAAAAAACAATGGCGGATATTCTTTAGCTGCACCCATTCAATCTATGCGTTCAACATTTAAAAAATATTGACAGACACATGCTTGTGGAGTGGTTATAAAAATGAAGATTTCTTCAGGAAAAATAATTGCATTAATTTTCTTTTCACCAAACTATTTTGGTGCTCCAGTTTTCAAGAAGTATTTGTTTCCATAAGAGAGTTTTCTTTAATACCCAACTGTCTTCGATTCTCCAGAATTTGCCTGTTCTTTTATGATATTGCAAATGGCGCTCTCTTGGGGAGAGAGAGAGAGAGAGAGAGATTGGAGTACTTATCAGTCTCTTTCATTTTTCTTTTTCACACTGCATAATTAAATAAGCAAATACCAGAACAGACAGACGACTGATGGAGAAGAGAATAGCATATTATGAGGTTAGGATAAGATGAAACCTTCTCCGTCGACCATTGCCAGCGTTGCAATCTGAAGTGGCTAACAGCCTATATGAGACCAAAAAAAAAAAAAATGCTAAAGCTGAAATCATGCAAATTTTCTGTTGTACGGATCTTATACAAATTTCTTTACACTCTACTACTCAGACGTGTAAAAACTGGTGGGACACCCAACTCTCTCCTTGACTTCCTTTTTCTCCTACTTTGAAGATTGTTTTAATACAATCAATATATTGATAAGAAAGTGATTCCGTTTTCTCTCTCTTTTTTCTTCCGCCCCCCCCCCCTTCTTTCTTACACTTTCTTTAGTTTTCTGTACTGATATCTGTTAATTAAAAGTCAGCAACAACCTGTTGCGCTTATCCTTTATGTAAACCGGCAATTCTGTGTATGCTCTAATACCTCAACTTTTTTTTTTTTCAACTTGCATACTTCTCCAATTTACTTACAAGTCTGTCCCAATATCCAACTAACTAATTACAAAACCACATTTTTGATTCAAATTAAAAAAAAAAAACTTTGTAATTTGAAATTTCAGCTTAGCCGTACATTTATGGCTCACTAACAGCATGATACAATATTGCACTATACATTTCTTTTGAGTGAAAAAAAGCCTAAACAAGGGCATTGGTAATGCTCATCAGACATGTTACAACACCTATGTATATGTACAGCCCTTCAAACCTACCAGTCTGTGCTCTGCTTCTACTGTGTGAAATTATTTTAAAAGAAATTAATTCAGGCAGAAATGAGTTAAATATGATATTTGCATTTGTGCAGATTTTGTATTATTATAGAGCCAATTCTCTACTGATTATTATATTGCACCCGATATATAGTAGTGATTTAATTTTTTTTTTTTTTTTTTAATACGACTTTTGTGCCATCATTTAGAATCAAAGCATGTAGCTCTCCAGCCTTATTCATTACCATCTGTATTGTCCTTATGCATATAAAGACTTTAAAAAATAATATTGTTAAAGAGATATGAATGTGCATTTGTACATGTATTGAAGAGTATTTTAAGTGGACTTATGCCTACCAAGTTTCAATTTTTTTAAATTTTGGCCCCTTAGCAGCTATTTTTACCAGCTAAAAGGCCAAATCGAATTTATTCCACAAATCCAAATTCCCTATATATCAAGTTTCTAGTCTGTAGGCCAAAAATTAACAGGAGATTGGTAGAGGCTGCTTTTCAGACACACGCACGCACACACAGACGCACACACACACACACACACACACACACATATATATATATATATATATACCCTTGACTTAATTTCTATTTTTGGAGTTTTTATCCGGCACAATTACAGACAAATACCTTTTATTAATATGTAGATGTAAACTAGAATACCATCTCATCTGAAATATTTTGGTTATTCTAGAATAAATTGGTTATTTGAGATTTCCTTTTTTAATAATGAATATCATTTGTTGATTTAACTTTTCTACTGATAGATTTTCTTGCGTACATTTTTCAGTTTTAGTTTTATTAGTGAAAATGTAAAATAGTAAAAAAGAAAGAAAACTATTTGTCTCCTCTTTGTCCTTACGTATTGTTTGTGAAGCACTTTACATGTACACGTACTATGTGGAAGTATTGACTGTTGCAACATGGTATTTGTTGGTTGAAACTTTTGGAAAACACTGTCGACAAAAGAAGCTACAAAAGAAAATTGTGTAATATCAACGTCAGTGATTGTGTCCTTGCTTGCTTTAAAAAATGTATTTGTAGTATTTCCCCATCATCATCATCATCATCATCATCATCCCCCCCCTTCATGTTTTTTTTTTTTTTTTTTTAATATTTTGTCCTTTTTTTTCTCGTAATTAAATTTTTTTTTTTTTTTTTTTTTACCATTTAACTATTTTTATAATCTGCATATTTTTTTTTAGACAGCTTGACATTGCTAAATACTAGCATCATTTTGTATAGCCTTTTTATTTTTAATATTTATTTTGTTTGAATGGATTTGAGTTGAATATAAGGTCCTTTTCATCAAGGAAGCATTACATTTCTTTGGCTCTTTTTCTGTTGATATTGAATTTAAAAAAAAAAATGTTCATTCTTATTTAAAACGCGGACAAATTGAATAAGTGAAAAACTATGGCACAAGAAAATCACCCCCCCCCCCAAAAAAAAAAAAAAAGAAAAAAAAATGCAGAAGAGTTTAGAGAAATTGGCTCCATTGACAAACACGAGGGAAATAAATCAAAGAATTTGAGCACGTGCTGCCTCCACCGCCCTCCCCCCTCCATCTCTGTTCACATCACAGAATTTCTGCTAATCTTCTTCAGACTCCCATTTGACCTCTGCATAAATGTTTAGACAGGAAAAGATATTGTCTGCACAAATAAAACTGAATTGAAGGAAGAAGTGCATTTCCGAGTGAAAGAAAGGATAAACATACCTAAAAGTACATAGTATGTGTACGTATATATATCGTGTATACCCATGTGCATATATTGTTGGTGTATATGTATATGATATGCATGATTGTGTGTGTGCTATATAATCAATATTAATAATAAATTGCATCTAGTTTTAAAACTTTAGTGCAGTTTCATAGTACCATAGATTTTCTGGTAGTGATGTTTAAAATTTTAATAAACAATAAGATGTACTTAGGTACATCTTATTGTTTATTATTGATATACTTCTATCCTATAGGATATGTAGCTCTTTATTTGTTCAATATCTACCCTCTTAATTTGATTCTGCGGCAATTTTAAGAGGGTTGTTTTTATCATATTGTATTATATACTTTAAAAATAGTTATTCACAGACACGTGTTTTGTCACTATACGACCCATCAATATAGTGAGGCTCAGAACCTGGATTTCCAGAGACTGAGCCACTAGTAAAAAGTACATCGGCTTTTCTATAGGTCCTGAATATGACCTTAAACTATATCCAGTGGTGAGGCCCCAGCTTGCGGGCTTTGGGGAGTGTGGAGCCACCCTTTAATTTCCATTGCTCCTAGGTCCACTCTGACCCGGAGTAGTAGTACCTGTTAGGGTCCCAACTATGGGTTGAATAGAAACCGACTTGAAAACAACAAATATATTCTATTAAGAAATTTTCTTCAAAATCTTTGGATTCGGCATTAAATAACCTGAAAAAGGTTGATATGCCGTGAAACAACCAACTAACCAACCAACCTTTTCTATAGATATCATTAACTTATACTTTTAAGCACTACGCACTACCTAAATGCTAATTAGGAACAATTTCATCTCACTAATGTGATGTTCTCAGATGAGGATTGATATATATATATATATATATATATATATATATATATATATATATATATATATATATATATTTTAATTATAATTATCCACAGACACATGTTTTGCTTCTATATGTCCTATTCTATATGTCCTATTAACGAGACTCGAAACCAGGACCCCAGAGTCTGTAATCTGAACCAGTCTCTGCTAATAATAAGTGTATGGGCATTTTTTTGTAGATGTTGTTTATTTTGCGTGCAATAGTTTTAAGAGGAAAACATGTTAAAAAGAGAAAGAGAAAGAGAAACATACTAGCAAATTTACCAAACGTTTTCTTGGGATCAAATATGCTGCAATCTACAAGCACTAAATACAAGAACGCTTGCTTGTCACCATGCACACTTCATCTACATATGAATGCTTTAGATGGTGGGAGGAAGGTGAATCACATAAATAATTGAAAGGAAGGAGGAAAGAGAGAGGGAGGAGGACACGAAGCTAAATAACAAATTAATGTTATCAACGAAGAAATATATTAAAATAGATGATATTATAAAACTATTTTTTTTTTTCAAATGTTATCAAAGTTTATCAATCCTTCTTTGTTATTCATTTTCAAATTAATACCTTCTTGTAAGAAGACATGATTATAAAGTTAAGAAATTATATATATATATATATATATATATATATATATATATACATGTATAAAGTGATCTTGTCTGTCCGTCTGAGGAACGATCTCTACCAAGCACCTCTGTCAATTTTTAGTCTACAGACTTGGACCTGTAAAACAAATTTGATTTTTTTTTTTTTTTTTTTTTTTTTTTTTACCCCGTAAAAATAGCTACTAAGGGGTCAAAATTTTAAAAATTGGAACTTGGCAGCCGCAAGTTGATTAAACTAGTCATTTTTATGCATGCACAAACATACATTCCTAAGTTAAACATTACTTTTTTAAACTTTTCTTTTTACGTAGATGAGATTCTAATGAATAAAGGTGGAGAGTTATGTTTTGGTTTTGATTCTAGCTGATGGCATCGAAGTCATATATTTTTTGTTAAAACTTTTTAAATCACTACTATATATTGGTAGAATATAATAATTGATAGAGAATTGACTCTATAATAATAAATTCGAAATCTGCATAAAATAAAAAACATCATATTTAAGTGTATTTTACGACCATGTAACGTCGGGGTGACCTGCTAGTAATATATATATATATATATATATATATATATATATATATATATATATATACATTCCTACTCGATCGTAAGTAGACTCAGTAATAACTCAAGCGATGAAAATGCATTTAACAGGTCAACCAATATCTATGAAACAGCCCTAAAAAATAGTGGATACAAAAATATCGATATCAAATATAAGCAACAAAACACCAACAACTATAATAAAATTAAAAATAGAAGAAAAAGAACTATAATTTGGTATACGGCCCCATACAATCAAATGTTAAAAACAAAACTTGCCAAGAAATTTCTAGATCTTATTGAAAAACACTTTCCCGCAACCAACCCCTTACACAAAATCTTCAATAAAAATACCTTAAAGTTATCCTACACTTGTTGCAAAAATTTAGAGATGATAATTAAAGCACATAATAACACAATACTAAATAAAAAACAATGTAAGCAACAACAAAATAAACAATAAAAAAGTAGACACCATGACAAAAATAAAACCAACACTAGCAGAAATAATAATAATAATAATAATAATAACAAACCAACCCCGGACAAGAACAACCATACCATAAATAAAAATACTAATAATGAACAAGATAAATGCAACTGTACCGCACACTTTGCCCAGTTCAAAATAAATGTCTAACAAAAAGCGTAGTTTATCAGGCAACAATATTTGCGAAAGAAAACCCGAATAACAAGAAACATTACGTAGGCATGACTTCCTTAGATTTCAAAACCCGATACTATGACCACAAAAGTACATGCAACAATAAAAAACACCATATAAAAACAACACTAGCGAATAAATACTGGGAACTCAAAGAAAGCGGACATTTGCCGGTAGTCGAATGGAAAATAATAAGACAAGCTACCACGTGTAGGCATTTAGACGACCCATGTAAATTATGCCTTCATAAAAAATTTGCTATCCTGTACTTTAAAGAATCCCAAAATCTATTAAACTGTAGAAGAGAAATAGCAAACAACTGTGTTCACAAAATAAAACTTACTCTAGGATTAGCAATACAAAATAGCTTTAAAACTAACAAAAACAATAGAAAATAAGCAAATAAAATAAACATGAATATACATAAACGATCACACACATATATGTATGTATGTATATATATATATATATGTGTGTGTGTGTGTGCGTATATGTGTGTACACATATTTATATATATAATGAAAAAAAAAAAAGGAAAAGGTCTGCCTTAAACCACTAACCTAGTTCTAAAACAGATCCTTTGTTCGACAAAATGCATGCCCATTGGCTGATAGGAAGGGGCGCGGTGGATACTAGAAAGCTGATTGGCTAACTAAAATCCTCAACAGAAGAGGAACATATAAAAACGAGATACAACCACAGAATTCGCGCATAAGCCTGACAAATCCTAGAGTGGATTAAACGCTGAATATTTAGTGTAGCTTAATCGGCATATATATTTTATAAATTACTAACTAGCTCTACCTACATATTGAGCACTTTTGAAGTAAATACTTAAAGTTTACGCATAAATCTATACTTTCGTATATTAATTTCATGTGAGTAAATGAAGTAGTTATATATATATATATATATATATATATATATATGTATAACAAATATGCCTTTAAGCAAAATGATCCCACATTTTGTTATACATTAAATATAGTGAAATAAGCATCACTGTCTGTAAGCTTTTTTTTTTATTGTCATTGAACATTCATTATTTTTGTTATGCACCAATCGTTTTATTAAACCAGAGAAAAAGATATGTGATAAGTTTCATATTTACTGACTAATCACCAAACTCTGTGACAGTAAACTAATCAAAAATATTATCAGTTCGAATAAGATTAGAGATTATTCTTAATTACTAATAGAATAGAACATTATATTTATGCAGGCAAAGCATGGAAGTAAATGCATAAAACATTATGCAGGTAAAGCATAGAAGTAATTGCATAAAAATAATATGGAAGTAAATTGTATTTTGCTTTCTAACGTATGTTTTTCTTTGTGGACTCCTACAGTGATGGAAAAAAAAATAATGCCATAAAAACAAGCCACGATGATAGATTAGAAAAATGAAGTTATATATAGTCGTTCACAAACAACTGTTTCGCCATCTCCAAATGATCAGTGTGGTTAAATGTATCCATGCTAAGACTCAAAGCATAAATGCTTATATATATATATATATATATATATATATATATATATATATATATATATATACACACACACATATATATATATATATATATTAATGATGGGGTGATTCCAATATTATTCCGAAGTGAGATACAATTACTGATTCCGATTCTTTATAAATCTCTAATTATTTAACTATAGTTTTTTTTTTGTTTTTTCACAATAACCATTAAATTTGCAGAAATTTTCTCAAATGTAAAAATACATTTGGGAGGGGTGAGCTATCGAATTTACTTTACTTTTACTGGTAGTTTTAAATTAATGAATATTTATTTCATCATTACTATAAGCAGTAGAAGGTTTTGTTTTAAACATAATTAAATAAAAAAAAAAAGCCAATTAAAAGAATCGTTTTTGGCATCAGAAAATAAGCACAAATTTTTCCAATACCAATTTCGATACTCCCAGAAGTTGCAATTTTTTCGATTAATCCTCCCAACACACACACACACACACACACACACACACACACACACACACACACACACACACACATTAGTGTTGGGACAACTGATGAGAATCCGGAATCAAAAACATGACGACTATCTGAAGTATCAGAATCGGAAAAATGTGTCTATTTTCCAGTGCAAAAAAACGACTTTTTTTTTCTTTTTCTATTTTTGTTTGTTTTCATAAAAAACTTAATTTTTCACGGCTAGCATTAATTATGGAAAGATAAATATCTATTGATTTTAAACTATCAATAAAACTAAAATCTATTAATTCCTATCAATAAATGTATTTTTACGTTTGCGAAAATGTATGCTCATATTGCATGGGTGTTGTGTTAATCTCCTCCCCCCCCACACACACACAATGACAAATTTTAAAGAATCGGAATCTGTAAAGTAGAATAGAATCGGTAATAATATTGGCATCGTCACAATCACTTATATGTGATAAGTAGATGTGTTTATATCTGTTGCTCAAATATACATCTGTACATACAATGTGTATGTTCGTCTCTAAAAATTCGTATTTTATTTCCCTCTTTTTATTTCGTTGAAAATGAGAAAAAAATGTGGAACTATTTCGCAATCAAATCTTTTCGTATTGACAATGGCCGTTCATGTGGCAGCAATTTTATTTTGTCAAGCCAATCAACCAAAACATCTATTTTCTTATTCTGTGTTCTCCCTCCTCTCGCTCTCTCTCTCTCGCTCTCTCTCGCTCATCTTTATCACTTATCTTGGGGGGGGGTACTACCAGTGTGCCCAGAATACACAATCTTGAAATTGCTTAGCCCGATTAACGCGGCAGAAACAATAGTTTAGATATTGGAGATGAGAAAGATGTCATGCAATGAACTTTGACCTGTACTTTTGTTTGCATCTGTGTTTATAAACATATAATATCCATCTCCGCTTCCGCTCAATAATAACGAAGTTCAATATTTGATAAAGACAGGGAGCAAGTAATAACAATTTTTAACAACTACAACCAACTATGCTACCATTTCCGTTTTCCTTTCATCGATAGCTGAGAGTTAACTTCTCACCTTTCTTCCTTGGGAGTTGTCTTGGAAAGGCAACAGACAGGCAGGTAGGTAGGTAGGGGCCACTCCAATAGGACTATCACATGTTCAGATTGCATTGAACATAACCTCTCCTGTGCTTTCTGTCCATGATAACATTTGCGTTTTTCTTGTAGCCTTCTCAGATTGACCTTCTGCATCTTGAAAAAAAATGGGAGGGAGCTCTCTCTCGTTATGATTAGGCATGTGGAAATATGCTTGTGCAGCCAACTAGGCAAGCTGGGTCCCCCTGCTGTCTTTATTACCCTCCTTACTGTCTACCTTTTTGACCTAAACTTGACGCCGATGCTTTGCAATATCAGCTACCGTTTGAACCTGATTTCTCACTTTTCCTAAGAACCTTCTTCTTTTTCTTTTACTTTGTACATCTTGTATCGCAGCATGTGATTGGATGCCAAAATTGGCTCCTGTCCATCATAGGTTCTCCTCTGTGACTTCCAGAATATGATTTATATATTTTTATTTTATTATTATTATTTATATATGCACATGAAAAAGCTTAGTTGGTAGCTCGGTCACACTTGAATTTGAAATGTCATCTCCATTATTGAATGATCATATTTAAATGGACGCATGTTATTTTAGCTGCATCCATGCATTATTATAGTAATGCTTCAGCTTGTGATAGCATATTGATCACAACATATATTATTTTAGCTGCGTGAACATCCTTCGTCAGAAATAACAGGAAACAAATTATGCTTTACCAGTGTTTACACTAATATGTATATTAAATAGCATCTGTTAATGAAGTTTAAAAAACAAAACAAATGACAAAAATAATCTCAAATCGTTAAGTTTTTAAAATGTGGGAAATAAAAGGTGAAAAAAAAATGTATCAATCAATCAATATAAAACGTCTCATCATAGAAATAGTGAAGGAATTTTTTTTCAAATTTATATCAGGCGGCAGAGGATGTCTGATATTAACTTCCTCCCCTCCTGTAAACATTTGGAAATGGTTTCGTTTAGCACGTCCTTTTACTTATCTGCTACATAATTCCTACTGGTATATATCTAGAAAACGCAGCCATTAAATCCGATAGTGATTTGGGACAGAGCGAATAAAAAAGCGCCCATAATAGAGTTCAGTGTACCCAATGATACAGGGCTTAACAGAGCTGAGAGGAAAAAGATAACAAAGTATCGAGGACTTGTGTATGATATGAAACGGAATTGGAAATTAAAAGACGTTTCAATTATACCAATCATCATAGGAGCAACTGGGCTTGTGAAAAAGAACTTAAAAAAAAAAGAACTTAGCAAGTATATCCGATGAACCAAGTGTAAGTGAGATACAAACCATTGCACTGAAAGGTTCGACTAGAATCCTAAAAAGATCTCTTGGTTGGACTCACTAAAATAGGAGTAAATGTCAGACATCTGGTTGGATGTCCCACCCCCTAGAAGAAAAAGATGAAGAAAAATGAAAAAAAAAAAAAAAAAAAGAGAGAGGAACAGGAGAGAAGCGCGCGCACACACTCGTGTGTTCATCTTTATTATAGGATGGAAGATGTGTTCAAGCAGATTTATAAGTATCTTGGTTCATTGGTCGATCTAGTTTAAATTAGAAATAACATTGGTGTGTCCTGCTTAAATTTGAAATAAACGTTTTCTGTCATACTGTTGTGGTGTTAATGTTGAAAAGAATAACAAGAAGACTCAGAAACAGTGAAACAAATAATATCTTAACAGAAATACAAGTACGTTAGTTGGGTGGGAACTCCGCTCAACTGAAGGACAAAGTACTGTTCCGACTCTCTCTCATTGAGTCTTTGATCCAGACTGACTAGAAAAGCAAAACCTGCTAACCGGAAATGACGCCAGGAGTAGTTCATCGTCAGAATCTGTAGGGGTGCCACCCCAATATATACTTAACTTTGAAATAATATTTATAGAAGTAGATTTGATGTCTGTTAGAAATAAGCGTTCTTGCCATTACTTAATCTGATAAGAACATTTTATTTTCTTGCCAAGAAAACATGTATCCTCTTCCATTCTGTTTGAAGAACTATATTAAAAAATGAAATAACAATAAAGGGACAGTCTTATTTGCTATAAAACTATTTGCTTTCATGTAAAAACAATAATTTTTTTTCCTTAAACATATTCACGTTCTCATTCATCATTTTTATAACATATGAACTAGCTGAGTGTTTCTTTCATTTTTACCGTTTTATTGACTTCAAGAACTTATTTTTTATTTTTTAGTCTATGATTCTTATCTTGTTGTGTCTAGACCCTTTTATCTTTTGTTTCTTCTGACATTTCTTTTCTCCTCCGAAAATTAATATTCTTAATCTTTCATATTTCTTTTGTCACTTCTATCTTTTTATGAGACACCTTTTTGCCTTATGGCACTTCAAGACTCTTCAAACGTTTCTTGTTAAAAGTAAGATGCTCTAAGGATTTCAGAATGCTTCAACTTAAATATTTATTCATTTTTGAGATTATATATATATATATATATATATATATATATATATATATATATATATATACTAGCATTTCAGTTGCTCGGGTGTTTGGAGGTGTATGTTGAGCAAAAAAAAAAAAAAAGGGATTAATTTTTTTAACTTTGCCCCCTATTATGATCCCTTAATATTTTTTGGGGCTCGAATCAAGTTAAGTTAGATCCATGTCCAAGGAATCTATATCTAAAATTTCAATTGTTTATACCCAAAATTGGTGGAGGAATTTGGTAGAGTTCTCAAAGGTCAAATCGTTGAACTTTGACCCCCTTAACAGCCAAATTTCTGTCTGAAAACGGATTACAAAGATTTTCCCCAATCTCGGTACCCTGTATATCAAGTTTCGAGTCTGTAGACTTAAACTTTACAGAGTTATTGTGTAGGGAAATGTAAACAGACAGTCAGACAGAAACGTTCACTTTTATAGATATATAGGTAGGAAAACAATAAGAATGGAAAATGAAGTCACAAAAACTATATATTAGTAAATACAGAATGGTTCATTTATTCAATAAGGGTATACAAACATTTAGTTGGGGGATAGAGGAGACTCTTTATGCCAAGGCATTTGGAAGCCTAATGCTTCTTATCAGAAAAGTAGAGAAGATGCTCGGTAACATAATGGGGATGCAAGGTCTAGCGTGGGATTCATCAGGAATTAAATCAATTTCATACCCCCCCCAAACAACATCTATAATTTTATTGATTTATTTCGTTCCTGATGAATCCCATGCTAGACGTCGCATCCCCATTATGTTACCTAGTATCTTATCTACTCTTCTGACGAGAAGCATTAGGCTTCGAAATGCCTTGGCATAAAGAGTCCCCTCTATCCCTTAACTAAATGTTTTATTGAATAAATGAACCATTCTATATTTACCAATATATAGTTTTTCTGACTTCATTTTCCATTCTTACTGTTTTCCCATATAAGCTCAAATGAAACTTGTTGAGCTTTATACTATCCCGATAAGTCTCCTCTTATAGAATTGAACTCGCTCTCTTCTTTTAACTCACTAAGCTATATATATATATATATATATATATATATATATATATATATATTAAGCATCTCTTATTTTAGTAAATAATTTAATCACAACTTCAACATTTTTATGAAGCAAACTACCATATCTTTTTTACTATATACTTATACACCTAATTACTTCCAATTACACAGAATATCGTTACACACATATATAACCGTAATCGTTTAAGAGTTTCTCTTAGCACTTTTAATTATTTATTAGTTATATAGTATTGATATCTTTAGCCCAAAATTGTAAACATTTTCTGTAATTAAAAGCATGTAATAAAGATTCTTGACATAAGATTTAATAGTATTATACCTTGATTTTTATCTTTTTTTTTTTTTGAGGCCACAAAGCAGTGATGCAAAACTGTTCTGTTCAGTAAATTGTATGAGAAGTTTAAGATGAAGTAAATTCTCCTAAAAAAATTCCAAGTATCTCCATTAGCATGTGTTATATATGTATGTAAACACAAAAATAAATAAAATGTCTGTCAGTTTGCTTTCTCTGCTTTTCCATCCGATGTAGACCTGAAACCTATACCAATTATAAATCAGAACTTATATCTTCTGATTTGCTAATAGCAACAACAAAAGCATTAAGATTAACGTCTGCTTCATCATGATGTTGATCAAATTCCAATCTTAAAGCTGTTTCCTGACTTCATAATAAATCAAGGGAGATAATTCTTTTTTAAAATATACACAAAAAATACCTGATTTCTTTTACCCAGATGGACATGTTACTAATATATCTTCTGCACTTGAAATGATTTATTTTCGATGAGTCTGTTATATATATTTAAACACATATTTTACATTATCTTTTCACCTAACTTAACTCTGTCTCATGAATAGCAATTATAATAAAAATATACAAATTAAATATTTCATCAGATAGACCCCCCCCCCGCCAAAAAAATATATATATATTCTTGTACATTCATTCTTTTACTACTATTTTTTAATCTCAAGTTTATGCTGAAAATTTTTTGCACTAATGATATTTTTAATTTGTTCAATTTTGATAAAGGTATATAAAATGACTTCATTGTATTTTATTTATCAACCCATCGCCTTATTTGATGTTAAAGTACAATATTTAATCATAAAAATAATTATCCTTAATTTCCGGAACATATACTTGTAATTGTGGGAAATTGGAGGTTATTCTAAAATACTAATGTTTTGGGCATTTGCCATCTGAGGCTTACTGACAGTGCTCTAAAGTAAGATTTCTCCCATTGAATAATAAGGAGAGTAGGAACACTACTGAGGAGCAAACTGTGAAATTTTTCAATCACTAAGTCTGATAGTCACAAAATATTTACATTAATATTAAATTGAATTTGACAATCTTATCCTTATGTATCTGGGTTAACAGCTTCAGAAAAAAAAAATTGGGTTTGCATACGAATTATGATAAATGCTTAACACAAAACAAAGAAAACCTTAATTTAATTTTATCTCTGAATTATGTGAGTTCGACCATGAATTTTCTGTTTCATGTTTTTTTTTTTATTATTATTTAATAGATTATAGGTAGTAATAGTAGTATTGATATCAGTTGTATTGTTAATATACTTATTATTAGTAATAGCTATAATAGACCGCCCCCCCTTTTTTTTACGGTATGCTATTTTTTTTCTGTCTGCAACTATTATCTAAGAATATCTATGAAATAACATTTTTCTTCCATGCTTATCTTATCTAGCTTTTTATTGAGTGCAACATAAAGTAATAACAATGCAATCGATTATAATAATTGATTCTAAATAGATTTATTTTTATCACATCACTTAGAAATGATTGTATTGGTCATGATCAGATAGCATTCTTGAACACTAAATGTTAAGATATTTGCGGCCTAGGAAGCATTGACTTCATAATTCTAAATGTAATACAACTCCTCCAAAGTAATATTTCTCCCATTTTACAAGACGGGTAAGAAAATCTCTACTTGTTCGGAAATAACTTGTGAAAGTCTTAAGAAAAAAAAGTTGGAAAAAAAAAGGAAGCAACCAAAGTCTGCATTAATAAATACTTACTTTGCTAGGCCGATGAGCTGGTGTCATTTTTGGAGTTACCTTCTTGAGTAGTGCCTTCTCCCCGCCTCTTTTACTAAGGTGTTGCTACTCATTAAGACTCAAAGGCCACTCGAGGATAAAAGTTAAAACATTACAGATGGACAGTGAGACAACACCATAATTAATAATGGTGTAAATTTGGCAGAATCTGGTTATTTACGAGAGTGGTTACTGAAACTTGAGAGGTTAGTCAAGCCTATTGATATATTGTCTTTTTCAGACTAACTTCATCATTTAATGTGTGTTTTACACGTTGGCATGTGTTGGGTATCTTTTACAAATTGACTTCCAAATGAACATGTCTCTATCCAGGTTTTTATTTGTTTCAAGTCTACATCCTCTCATGTTTTGACTTATCACCTCTTATGTTTTAATTGATTTGCCAACTGACCTTGCTAATTCAACTGTCCTACACTTCTTAAACCAAGCACTTTCGTCCATTTTTTTTTCAATATGACCAAACCAACAAAGTCTCCTGTTCTGCACTCATCTCTCTATACTGTCTAGATATAGTCTTTCTCTAAGGTCATTAGATCTAATCCTATCTTTGACTCTCATCAGACATTTGTCCTACCATTCTCGTATCATTTCCCACCATATTATGCATGTTTTCAACCGTCATTAACCAGATTTCACTTGTATATAGCATAGTTCATACACGTGTCTGATAGACTCTTCTCTTGGTTGATGTGTTTGAATCAATTCCTTTATTTTTTATTTGTTCAGCAACTTGAGTTAACATTTTCTTTCTATGCATATTCGACGCAGACTGATCTATTTCGATCATGTACACACCGATACTGTTCAGAAATGCATTAACCAGGACTTAAATTAATAACAACGAGGGAAAAGACAGGTTTGATGGTGATCTCACTCACTCCAAAAGATTCCACCATCTTTGCATCTATTGATAGGTTTGAGCATACTTGCTCTAATGGGATGATGCTGGAGTTATTTTGAAGTTTTCTTTCTTCAAGATTAGTTGCTGTAGCAACGTTTGAATCTAGTTTACCTTTGCTACATGCTATTTGATCCAGAGCTGGAGGTATTATTGAAAATGATTCCTATTGTCCCAGCAACTCGGGTATGGCAAACTAAGTCTATGTTTCATGTTGATAACTATTGTATCACCCACACTTCAAAACAAGGACAAGACAACAGTAAGAATTTTTTTTTTTCCTATTTCTATTACACACCCTCTTAGGTCTATCAGAAGTATAATTGAACCTAATGGATAGCAAACTGGAATTGGTTATGTTGAGTGTTACATACTTGAATCTATTTTGATCATTTACCTACTTAGATTGTTGGGAAATGTATTAACCATAAACCTACCCCAGCTATTGGTCGAATAACAGCTTGTGTTCAATTAATCCATACTATTAGTTGTTTACAAAATGTTAATATGCCATTAGACGAGACTATAACAGCAGGAATAAAAATGAAGCCCTACAAGACCCAAAAGAAACACTCCCCCAGGGTTCAAACCTTGGTAGAAAAAACTGGGTGACTCTAAATAGAGCCAAAACAAAAGACAATCTCAACAAGTGGGGCCTAGAGACCTCACCTTTATGTCCATGTGGAGAGGTACAAACGATGCACCACCTTAAGGAAAACTGCCGATTGGGTCCTCATTGCTCAAACCAAGACCTTAAGGAGGCAAACAGCACCGCCATGCGATGGGTTAATTTCTATTTTGATAAGATATGATGATGCCATTAGACAAATTAATCCAATTAATGACTCGTTTATAATAGGTATTATCTTACAAGCTAATATTTGTTTGTTTCATGATTGGCATTGAATATGTATATTTTGTGTACAGAAAGTCGTTAGATGGTCTCATCTAACGACTTTCTGTACATAAAATATAAATACGCTTATATATTCTGGATTTTCCTTTTAATTGAGCACTCTGCTGGATTTCTTGTTCCAAAAAAACTAATCATATATATATATATATATATATATATATATATATATATATATATATATTATTATTATTATTTATTCAAAGGTAAACATTTGGTCGCTACAAACAGCCATCTGTTTCAGTCGATGAGATTGATCAGGTTATCCTGAATCATTCAATACTATAGAAGGAAGAAAGAAAAGCCTTTTTTCTTCTATTGCGTCAAATGGTTCAGCGTCACCTGACGAAATCTCATTGACTGAAACAGATGGCTGTTTGTAGCGACCAAACATGACTATTTACCTTCGAATAAATAATGAAATATTTTGCTCTTGTTATCGAGCACTATCTAACAACCTTGTTGAGTTCATTAGTTCCTACTTTTGAATATCTCAAGCCTGGAGATATATATATATATATATATATATAATGTATAAGAATATAAATTAAAATGCTGTAAATGAGGAATTTACGTTATAGGTAAGAAAAAACGATTGTGGTTTCATCATTTTTCTTTCTCTTTTATTCACTGTTCACGATATTTTAATTTATACTTTTTTTATTTTAAACAAAGTCTATAAGACCTCAGCTATTAAATGTTTTATTTTTCTATTCGAAAATCTAAGTAAAATACAATTAAGAATTCTAAATCTATTGATTCTGCTTTCTGTTTACTCCCACCACACACATCCATCGTTTGTTACATAAGAAAAAGGAAAATGGTAGGAATTGAACTTTGCTTATAGCCATTATTACCAATGCAGTATTCGTTCTTTTGTGCACAGCATGTGCATACATTTGCATTCCTGTTCTTTTGCTCTCAAAATCGAAACGGAGCAGATTAGAAACAGAAAACCTTGCAGGCGTTATAGCAACAATAACATTTAAATTGAAGTGTTAAGTCAAATTTACTGGGTTTTTTTGGTTTTTTTACATACGTATATATATAAATATCTTTTCATGCGAGAAAGTGGATAGTCCAAAAGGTTCCTCCACAAAAGTTTTTTTTCCCTCCCCCGAGATTGCTTAAATCTAATGTCAAGAAGTTCAAAACAAAACAATAACTGAATTAACAGAAGAACCTCTACACACACGAAAAGTAGATGAAAAATATTAACTGCTTTTTCATCATATTTGAATCCATTCATTATTTTTGGATTAGTTCACAGAATTGATTTAACATTTTTCTTACATACATAGACTTTATATATATATATATATATATATATATATATATGATTGCAACGTCTTGTCAGACGAGTGCCACTCCCTCAGACATTTAAAATCCATGACCCCAAATGCCTGAGGAAGTATCTATACAAATATGATGTTACAGAGTCTTAGCTTTGTACGACAGCTAAGTCTCTCTCTCAGTTCAAAATGTTGAGATCCAGCAACAAGCAAGAGCAAGATAGCCAGCAGCAAATTAAACTGCAGACCAGCTTAATGCGGGTAATGGTCTTCCGCTTTATGGTTTTTTAAATCAGATATTTGCTTCTCCTAGAAAGGTTGCCTTCACCACGGCTTAGGGAGCCCTCTCCACCCCAATACACATATACACACGGTGCTAGTTGGCCGTTGACCCAGAAAAAGAGTTCATTCACCCTTTGGAAGGTCTTGTTTTTAATCCTTCAGGGAGACTAGCCGCCCTCCTCACCAAACAAGTCTGGTGGGGGAACCAGTTTAGTCGCCGGTGACCCGACCATGAGGCAGGTAGTACTGGGTTACATGGTACCAGTAGCATATGACATGACCTGGCATAATATATATATACGTTGGATGTGATAACTAATGGCTACACATATGCAAACATGTTTCAGTGACCACCCTGCCAGGGAAAATCACCTCATCAGGCCAAAAATATCTTGTGGATATTCTTGGCCTGATGAGGTGATTTTTCCCTGGCAGGGTGGTCACTGAAACATGTTTGCATATGTGTAGCCATTAGTTATCACATCCAACATATTTATATTGCTCTGTATAAACATTGAGCACTCTTTGGTTGACACATTTTGCTTTTGTTTAAATAATACTACCAATAATATATATATATATATATATATATATATATATATATATATACACACACACGTTAGCTGGATGCCTGGTGATGCTCATCGTACAATACTTTTAAACATGATATTTTAATTTATGCAAATTGTGTATACATTATTATAGAATCAATCTCCTATTGAATATCATATATTATAAGGAATAATTTGCATGGTGGACTAATTTGAGAAAAAAAATTTTTTTTTTAATAATAATGATAATGTCGTTCATCAAATTCTGTCTGCTGTTTGTTTACTATATCACATCAGTTGATATTTGGCCTTGACAATCTTAAAAATAGTCTTTCTTATCTTATAGATAAAAAATAATTTTTTCACAGGGGAATATTTTATGTTATACCGGCTAAGGTCACACCAGTGTAACATAAAATATTCCCCTGTAAAAAAAAATTCTTTTTTATCTATAAGATAAGAAAGACTATTTTTAAGATAGGATTTTTTTTTGTTAATTTTTGATACTTAACGGATGAATTTCTGTACAAAATATATATATGAACACTACCAGAAATATAAATTACCTTTGTGTGAAATTTGTGAAAAATAGGCTTAGCCGCTTCGAACCTATGAGGAACCCTCTCTCTCTCTCACACACACACAAAGTGACTTTTATATAATAGTAGAGATATACATAATTGTATTTCTGTGGTTTCCTTGATGTTGATTCAATTAAACTTTGCTGTTTATAAAAGTAGTGCTCAATAGCAAGTAGAGTTGTATCATTGTATAACTTTTATTATGCAAACATTATTTCCTACACGTGTGCATACATGTTTCAGCCATAATTTCTATCAAAATCTAGCATCATAAAGCCGTTAGTCACAACTTTTTTAATAGAAATCACTGCTGAAAATGTATGCACATATGTAGCCAATAATGTTTGTATAACTCAAGGAAATTATATGCATATACATACTAATTGCAGCATTATTTCTGCCTGCCTTGGATTTCTCCTTGTCACTAGCCACAAATAATATCAGTTTAGGAAAGGTGTGATTGAGCATTGCTTCATAATAGAATCTTCATGTAGGTACTTTTACAGAGAGTATCCATTATTTTTTCAAGAGTGAATGGAGATCTGTGTAGTATAAACGATAATAAATTATCTGAATATTTATTGCAGTTTCATGGCTTATCCATTCTTCATGTGTTTTGATGTATTCCTTAACCATGATGACATACATTTTGACTAATTAATCTTGAATTTTTAGTTTTATTTAAATACATAGCATTGTTTAGAAATTATAGTAAAAAGGCTTCTAAATTGATAAACCATGAAACTGCAGCAAACTGTTCAGATAAATAACATTCATTATTATTTATAATATATGTAATATTATGTATACTAGACTTTTTAACCTTTTTAAAAATGGGCAAAAGTTATATCCTGTTTACTTAGAATGATTGCTTTCTGCCAAATTGATGGTTGAATATGGCTAAATTTGTTTGCATTTTTGCCTTAAATACTAATCCCTATTAATCCATAACTAATCATCAAATGGCTACTGTAACAATTAGCTACTTAGCTGTACCTCATCATAACCATGGTTCATACAAAATTTTAGCCAGATCAAATCAGTAGTTTCCAAGAAAAAATTGGAGTAAATGGGGCATTGCGATGAATAATATCTCTTAATTCTCAATTGTGCATCAAACGAATAATAATACTTAGTTTGCTGCACCTTATAACAAAAGTTCATACAAAATTTCAGTCAGATCGGTGCAGTAGTTTTTGAGAAAAAGTGGAACAGCAGACAAAGATATATAGTTTGCTGTCTTGATTCAACCCCGTTTTGCAATTCATACCTGGATGACCATTTTTAAGTAGCTGATTTTGTTGTTACATCATATTTCTGTGTGTGTGTGTTTATGTAATTTTGAATAAGCAGTTGTACTTCTTCACATGTTTCTGTAGACGAAAACATGTCCGTAGCTATCTGATTGCATTTACGTGTAGATACACGTATTGATATTTAACTTGTGTGCTGTATAGATTTCAATTTCAATTCCTCTTGGATGAAATAACATTTCAGATTGAAAGAAACCAATCACAATTTGAGAAGGTAATTGATTCTATACAATCTCTGCCTGTTCTTTATAAATATCTAAAATACACTCTAAAGCCCCCCTTCACTTCTATTTACTTTGAATTGATGATCAACTTTTAGTTTGCTAAATACAAATAACTTTATGTATATAACCGTTTTACTTTCATACAATTATGGGATAAGCTGATATATTCATTTCAGAAATAATAGACTTGCCCTGAGATTATAAATATAGTTACATCTAACACGTTATTGGGTAGCGATTTATGTCAGTTATGGCCTCAGCATCATGATGCGTACTTCTGTAACATGCTTTTGTTAATACATTTTTGTTAATTATACTCTTGTGTGTGTGCGTTTTTTTTTACCAGCATGCAAGACTACAACAGATACAAATGTGTACAAGCATTTATTATTTTTTTAGTATGGTGGGTTATAAAACTATAACCTTGAGTTTATCCAGCTCTCCTGAAAATTAAACCAGTTTAATAATATTGAACCCTTGCATATATACATACTCTAAATACCATATCCAATTTTTTATCACTCCTTCTTTCATACTGTTTTTATCTTTATCTTAAGCTAGCTTCTTCCTGATACTCATTGTTTGGTTTTTCTATTTAGTGTATTTTTAGATGAGTGAAAACCGATCACAGATTTTCTGCCCGAGTTTCTCTTGAAACTTGGTTAGGGATTTTTATCTTCGGCCTCCAAATTAAAAGAGACCATTTCTGTAATGATCTGGTCCCTGTTGATTGCGGTGTAATCCTGTGCAGTTCTAGGAGGTCCACCCTCCCAGGCTCTACTTTCTCTCTTTGAGAAAGGTTAGTTTATCGCTAATCGTCTGAGGCGCCCTTACCGGGAAATGCTGACGGGGCTGCCCAGGCACTTTTTTTTTTTTTTTTTTAATATTATGAATTCTCCGTTAATGTTTCATGTTTATACTCCTGCTGTGCGCAGATCCTTAAAAAGAAATATTTCTTTTGAGCAAACAAACCTACGATATTTTAAGTTTGAATACAAGTGAAATTGGATGTTATTTTGTCCAGTCGATTTTCTCTCATGTCTATATCATGTCATCAAGTTGAACCTTACCGATCTTTGAATGAATGGACGGTCCAGATATAGCCATTTCAATATTTGAATTGCTATTCATCCATGTAATATCGCTAAAGATAAGGGTTTCTCTGTAAAATACCATGTGATATGTTAACAACAGCCTTGTTCTAAAATAACAAAAAATAAGAAAAAAATGATTGAAGCAAGAGGATACTTAACTGTTTTGGTTGCCTCTTCGATTCCCTTCATTTTCTCCATAACTTTGGTTAAAAGCACCGAATGACTCTTTCTATTCAATTTCTATTTAGATATGTGGTTGGCCCAAGTTCAACTTGAGACCCTGATAATCTTTTATTCTCTAATGCTGTTGCCTGACAATATTGTGAGTGCTATATATATATAAGGATAAGCCTGAGGAATCTTAGAGTGGATGAAACACCGAATATTCAGTGTAGCTTAATCAGCATATATATTTTATAAATTACTAACTAGCTCCACCTACGTATTGAGCACTTTTGAAGTAAATACTTAAAGTTTACGCATAAATCTATACTTTCGTATATTAATTTTATTTGAGTAAATATATATTGGAGCACGTCTGGTCTATTCGATCATCCATTTAACTCTGGTTCGATTGTTTGAATTGAGAAAAAGTGAGTTTGCAAAGCCATTTATTAAGAAAATTAATAAAAATAAAACAAAATCCCAAATTAGTCCCTTTCTGCTCACTATATTAGCTACGAGTTGAATATTTTACTACTTGTAGTGTTATTACCTTTTGTTTATAATAGATTGTTGCAATCTTTTTCTTTATTGCATATTACCACAAAAGCAAAGGAGATAGATATGGTATAAAATAAGAGCAGCAGGAGAGGGCACAAAACATACAGTAAGAGAGGAAGAGGATGATAAATAGTCTTAGTAAAAGACAGGTGACTTAATTGCTTAGTTAAGATTAATTAGAAAAATTAAAAGGTATTTTTTTTCAAATATCCCAAAATTGAGGAATATTTTAGCATATATTTTGTGTGATTGAAATATTGACATATATCCACAGACTGTGTTGTGGTATTATAGCTTTTCAGTACTCTCTACTATGTTTCTTCTCAATAGCCATAATGTTTGTTTGACGTTGGTTCAATACTAAATTCAGTGTTAATTCTTTTGTATTAAAAGCGGAAAGAAAGAGCACCTCTCCTTCCTCACAAAAAGTATATGCTTGCTTTCTCCAAACCTATGCCAATTATAAAGTATCATATCCCGAGGATTGTTTATAACAACAAACTAAAAACTTAACACACCTTGCTATGGTATTGATCGACTCTCAATGAAATCTGTACCCTGACTTTATAACCAATCGAGTAAGTAGGATAGTTCTCTTTTAAAATATGTACACAAAAATCATTTTATGCTTTATTTAACGGATTCTTTTTTCCTCTTCTAGTGATGATATACTAAATAACTATGTGTGTATGTGAAAATATATATATACTAGCAAAAGTACCCGTCGTTGACTGGGTTCAAAACAGCCTACAGAAAATGGACTCTGATTTATGAAAGTATGATAGGTTATGAAAAGGAAGGGTTGTAAAGAGATAGCTTCGAATTTGGGGGTATTAAAACCAAAGCAAAATATGATGAAAGTAAAAATAAAATAGATAAACCCCAAAATTTATCATACCATACCTGTTCACACTGAAACACTTATCACAATATTCTGTGGATCTATAATAAAAAAAACCGTGTTAAACTTTGTGACATATTTCCATTCTATGGAGGTTAGACGCGAACGAACACCCCATAATTTTATTGTACCATATTTCTTCAAACTGAAACATAATTATCAAAGTATACTTACACAGATAGATATGAAAAGTCTTTATTCAAGTTTATGCCTATTTCCATTCTATGGAGGCCAGACGTGAACGCAGACCCCACAATTTTATCATATCATCCCTATTTAAGTTAAAACATACTTATCAAAGTATTCTTATGTACATCTATATCAAAAACACTTGTAAACGTGTTTTTTTTTTTTTTTAATTTTTTATTTCCATACTTTGTGGACCAGGCGTGAACGCAGACCCCACAATTTTAATGAATCATCATTATGCCAGATCAAACATACCCATTCCTGTGTCTCGATACATCTTCTATCATTATATGTAATCAGTTTTCTATAATAGTCAACCATATAGGAGCCTATTCATGACCAGACACACACACACAGATGTTCAGCTTTATATAAATCTATAGATATAATTAGTGATGGAACGATTCCAATATTTTTCCAGATTCTGTACTAAATTCCCAATTCCTATACAATTATTGATCCCGATTCTTTATAAATCTCTAAATATATAACTATGAAATGGTTATTTTGTTACGATTACTGTAAAAACAGATCTTAAGTGTGCAGATATTTTCTCAAACGTAAAAACACAATTATGGGAGAGGGTGATCTATAGATTTTAGTTTTATCGAAAGTTTAAATAAATATTTCATTATTACTACCAGCAGTAGAAGGTTTAAAAAAAAAAAAATCAACTAAGGGAATCATTTTTGGCATCAGAAGATAAGCACAAATTTTTCTGATTCCAATACCCCCAAAAGTTCCGATTTATTTTCATTTCGAATTAATCATCCCAACACTAATATATATATATATATATGCTTTCCAGTCGCATTATATGCATCGTCACGCTGGACTTATTTTGGAATCCATTCTCTCTAAAGAACTATTTTGCTTTTCAGATCAACTTGAGAGGATTTTCATGCAAGCTTAAATATACGCGGTTTGTTTTATATATATATATATATATATATATATATATATAATTTACATATCCAACATTTTTCACTTTTTTATTTGGCAATTTATAACTACAATAAATTGCAATTTTGCTTAATGCCTGAACTAGCAAATTCTAGCTTTGCTACAAATATAATTTGCTGATTTCTTTATGTCCTGATGAGACGAATAACAAGAAAAGCATTCTTTGAAACGCTACAGAATAAGGACTTTGTAAATTGTTTTTTGGAGTATTCAGTCGAACAATAAATTTTGATTGTAACGTTCAACTTAAAGTTTTAATTTTCTTTCTCTTATAATAAGCTCCACTCGCTATTGCATATTGAGCTTTTTTAATTCGGTTGGGATTACATTTTCTATACATAAATACTATTATTTATCTTAGTTTGAAGTTTATATCAGGTAAACACTAAATCCCTTTGTTTTCATTTCTATATATAATTGTAATAACAATTATATTGTTATATATTATTAGTTGTTACTGATACAGTATGTGTGTTTGACATATTGCATTCAAATTCTGTCAGAGCTTCTACATCATTTTAAAAAGATTAATTTTTAGGAAAGTTATGAATCGCTATTCTTTTTTGCTATAGAAGAAATAGTAGAGTAGAATAAGTTCAAATCTTGGCAGGGAAGCTCTTCTAGGAGAAGGAAAATTCTGAATCAAGTACCATTCTTTCTCTACTTCTCCTTTGTAGTCTTTGATTTCTCCTTTCCAATATTAGCTCAGGAGAAAGTGTGCTTAATGCGAGCATCCCTCTAGAATGAAGGAGGGTCCGTTGTCTCTTGAGATGGAAAGGAGGTATTTTGGGTTTTTTTTTGGGTTTTTTTTATAAATATATCTTGAAAAGATAACAATGCACTGAAGTGACATATAGATTTTTCCAGTGATTTTATTGCGTCGATTTACTGATACCAAGAAAAATACAAGGTAGATATTTTTTCATGAGATTCCGTTTATTTCACACAAATTCAAACGTGAGAAAAGAAACGAAAGAAATCTTCTGTTTTACTTTTTCCGGTGATTCTAACTTTTTTTTTTTTGCCTTTTTTTTTTTTTTTTAAATCCGTTTTATTTTTTCTTTGTCAGCTCAACAATTGTATTGATTGAATGTGTGAATATGTTTATCATAGTTAAACACCCTACGAAGACATCTCGAACTATGACATTTGATTCTCTCTTTATTTTTTTTTAAATCTTTTTTTAGATTATATAACTGTTACCTGATCTTGTAAAGATGATCAAGTTGCATGAACCATAGTGTAATTGCCATCATGGTCTATCACAGGGTTTCCTGTGTGTGAGGATGAGGTGCTCCAGAAGCCCTTTCTTAAACAGGACCAAATGTTTTATATGTAAAAATTAAATGGCTGCAGACATTTATTTTTTATCTTTTTTACTGGAAAGAGATATGATACATAACTACAGGTGCAAAGAGTTTCGGGATGGTTCATGGAAAAGTAAATAAAAAATAAATTAATAAAAGATGCAAAAATATTTGACTAATAAAAAAATTTTTTTTAATGGTTGTTTAGTGCTCCGTGAAAAACCTTGGCTCTGCTTAGGGGCTCCATGGTGTCCTTAAGTCTATCGGATCCATGCTTGGCCTTTTTGGTTAAGATCAAAGGTCTGTTCTTAATAGATGCTGTTCTTAGCTTTTTAAGCTTTTTTTTTTCTTTAAACGAAATAAATTAAATATAAAGATCAAAGTGTAGTATCTGTTCTTACTACATGCTGTACTTATTGTGATATAAAGTGAGGGATCACTTTTCTGTATTAATTTAATGTAAAATGATCACCCACTTAACAACCAGTCAGTCTCAGAACCATTCAAGTCATTCTCCAGATCATTCAAGTTGTTTTTGAAGGATTCCAGTTATTTTTTAAGCATTCAAGTCATACTTAAGGTCATTTAATTCATCCTTAAGTTCATTAAAGTCATTCTAAGTCATTTACTTTTTATTTATTTAAGTCATTTCAGCCTATTTTTAGGTCATTTTAGTTTATCTTTAAGAATTTCATGTCAATCCTACATTCACACATTCATTCATTACACAAGAGCACGCGACTAATGGCTATAGGCCTTGTTTTGTTTTGTTTTGTTTTTTAAGCAATAAACTTTAAATTAAAATAAATCATAGAAAAATATTTTTATTATATAAATATGTGATTTCAAAAATTAATTTTTGGCTTTTATAAGTTAAATACAATTTTAAGTATATGGTCCCATGGTTCGCACAAATGTGGCGCAATTTAGAGGTTCTATTTTCGCAAACTCTATGCATAAATTAGGCTGCATTTTGGCAATAATAAATGTTGTCTTCCAAGTGGTCTATTGAGTCTGGTTTATCAGTATAGACATGGGAGTTTACATATCCCTAAAGAAAATAATCTAATGAGATTAAGTCGCACCAATGAGGTACCCGGTTAACACGTCCATTTTGTGAAATTATTCGTTTATCAAATGTTTCCCTCAGTAAATTGATCGTATCATTTGCAATTTGTGATCTCTTCTTGAAGAATTACCAAACAAGCTGGACTTAAAATAACCGATAGTTGCCATATCTGCAATCAAAGAAAATAGTTGTCAATTTAAAATTTGCTGCCTCTAAAAAAAAAACAAAAAAAAAATAACACACTTTTTCCACTATGCCACAGATCCTTGCATAATAAAAGTGATGTAGTAATATTTAAAAAAAAAAAAAAAAAAAAAAAAAATCGAACTGGAATGCTGATCTCACAATCTATGCTTGTAACCATGAAACCATTTTTTTTTTTTCTTTCCTAATCTTTTTTCTAAAATGATCTACAGTCATAATTTTATCCAAAGTTATATATATATATATATATATATATATATATATTGCTATGTATACGATTATTTTCTGCCCTAAAGTCTATTCTAGATAAACTGTTCAAGCCGAGTTGTGATCGAAATACAAATTTTACTTCAAAATTCAAACGGAATCATTCTTTTACTTTCAAGATATAGAAAAGGATAAGATCTATTTATATATTCTAATTCTGTACGAGAAGTTCAATGCATTTTTTGTCTTTTTGAATACTCTACGAATATCAGAATATCACGTATATGTCTGTTGGCCCTCAACAATCCATCTAATTCTATCTCTCTTACCCTTTGGGATGGAGGAGTCTAAGCTTATCTATTTCGTTTTAGATTCTTTCTATCGATATCTTCTCGTTCAACCCCTCTGGTTAGATGAGATAAGTCCATTTCTCAGGAAAGCTAAAAACTCTTGTTATCAAACAAAGAAAGCTTACCTAAATTTATTCAGATTTGTTTATTAATTTTTGTATCATCTTGGATATCTGTTGCTGATTTTATTAATGGGTTCAGTGTTTGTTTGCTTTTTTTTTTTTAATTTTTAAAAAAATATATTTTGTAAATTTATTTGTTTCTTTTTGAAGAAATTGATATTCACACTGTGTTTTCTCTTCATTAATGTTGCATTCTGTATGTTCTCTTGTTTTGTTTGTTTTCTTATTTGCAATTCAATTCTTAGAAATTATTTTTGCTTTCTGGTTTTGTTTTATGGCATATCAACCGTTTGTAAGTCATTGTCAAATTCAGCTATTTTCATTAAAAAAAAATTTAAGTTTTTAACATCTTTAACTATTTAATAGATTCTACTTTTGTAATTAACTAGCAGGATTACTCGGCATTGTCCTGTGGCAAAAGTGTAACATTTCTATTAAAACTTCTGTCTCTTTACCTCTATCTGTCTCTCTAGTTTTCTCCCCCCCCTCTCCTTCTCCACTCCCACCCCTCTTTCTTCTCTGCTCAACTCATTCTTCTCCATGGATACAAAGACACACGGACAACTCTTTTTATGGAATGAGTCGGCACAAGGGAAGTAACTCATTGATAAAAAAAAAATCAGTTCCTTTTAATAGATAAAACGGTTGAAAAGCTGATACACCCTGACAAAATCCCCACCAGTTTAGCATAAAAAAATGAATAATTAAAAAAAAAAGTTAAATATTACTCACCCAGAGCAACAGTACTCAAGAATATACCAACTTTGTGGTTTTTTTGTTTGTAGTTTGGATTTTTAGCTGGACATACTCATACAGACAACTGCCTTTTCATAGAATAGATGGTTTGTAAATTGATGTGTTTTGTAGACATATTTTTCAAATAATAGTTTTTTTAGTTCATAATTTTGAGTTAACCCGTAGATTGATATCTAATAGGTATCATCACTAGGTCAAAGTGGACTTGGAAATAATGACAACTGAATGGGTTAGTCCACACTTTCAAAACTTCCTGAATTCTGGATGTATTTTAAGGTCATATCCAAGTCCTTTAGAAGTAAGTGAAGATCAAAGTGTTTTATAAGAGATATTGATGCTCAATTTTCTATGAAAATAACTAGTATCTATCATTTAATTTATATGTTTAATAAATATTCAAATTATAAAACGTTGTAGTAGGGCCATCTGATGTTGCCTGGGATTCTGCCCAAAAAAATAATTGTTAAAATTCCCTATCTAAATATCCCTCAGTTACACTACTTTTTGAACAGACTTTTTTCTCTAACTGTGCAAAGTTTCGCAAATAATAGAAAAAACAAGATTATCATTAGCTAACTGTTTGACCTAGTTTCAGTGCTATTTTTCGAACGACCACCAGTAGGAATAACATACTTTTTTCTGTCCCCCCCACCACCACCATAGTACCTTTTAATATATACATTATTTACAGTACCTTTTAATATATACATTATTTACAGTACCTTTTAATATATACATTATTTACAGTACCTTTTAATATATACATTATTTACAGTACCTTTTAATATATACATTATTTACAGTACCTTTAAATATACACATTATCTACAGTACCTTTTAATATATACATTATCTACAGTACCTTTTAATATATGCATTATCTACAGTACCTTTTAATATATGCATTATCTACAGTACCTTTTAATATATGCATTATCTACAGTACCTTTTAATATATGCATTATCTACAGTACCTTTTAATATATACATTATCTACAGTACCTTTTAATATGTACATTATCTACAGTACCTTTTAATATATAAATTATCTACAGTACCTTTTAATATATGCATTATCTACAGTACCTTTTAATATATGCATTATCTACAGTACCTTTTAATATATGCATTATCTACAGTACCTTTTAATATATGCATTATCTACAGTACCTTTTAATATATGCATTATCTACAGTACCTTTTACTATATGCATTATCTACAGTACCTTTTAATATATGCATTATCTAAAGTACCTTTTAATATATGCATTATCTAAAGTACCTTTTAATATATGCATTATCTACAGTACCTTTTAATATATGCATTATCTACAGTACCTTTTAATATATGCATTATCTACAGTACCTTTTAATATATGCATTATCTACAGTACCTTTTAATATATGCATTATCTACAGTACCTTTTAATATATGCATTATCTACAGTACCTTTTACTATATGCATTATCTACAGTACCTTTTAATATATGCATTATCTACAGTAACTTTTAATATATACATTATCTACAGTACCTTTTAATATGTACATTATCTACAGTACCTTTTAATATATACATTATCTACAGTACCTTTTAATATATGCATTATCTACAGTACCTTTTAATATATGCATTATCTACAGTACCTTTTAATATATGCATTATCTACAGTACCTTTTAATATATGCATTATCTACAGTACCTTTTAATATATGCATTATCTACAGTACCTTTTAATATATGCATTATCTACAGTACCTTTTAATATATGCATTATCTACAGTACCTTTTAATATATGCATTATCTACTGTACCTTTTAATATATGCATTATCTACAGTACCTTTTAATATATGCATTATCTACAGTACCTTTTAATATATACATTATCTACAGTACCTTTTAATATGTACATTATCTACAGTACCTTTTAATATATAAATTATTTACAGTACCTTTTAATATATACATTATCTACAGTACCTTTTAATATATACATTATCTACAGTACCTTTTAATATGTACATTATCTACAGTACCTTTTAATATTTAAATTATTTACAGTACCTTTTAATATATACATTATTTACAGTACCTTTTAATATATACATTATCTACAGTACCTTTTAATATATACATTATCTACAGTACCTTTTAATATGTACATTATCTACAGTACCTTTTAATATGTACATTATCTACAGTACCTTTTAATATATACATTATTTACAGTACCTTTTAATATATACATTATCTACAGTACCTTTTAATATATACATTATCTACAGTACCTTTTAATATATACATTATTTACAGTACCTTTTAATATATACATTATTTACAGTACCTTTTAATATATACATTATCTACAGTACCTTTTAATATATACATTATCTACAGTACCTTTTAATATATACATTATTTACAGTACCTTTTAATATATACATTATCTACAGTACCTTTTAATATATACATTATTTACAGTACCTTTTAATATATACATTATTTACAGTACCTTTTAATATATACATTATCTACAGTACCTTTTAATATATACATTATCTACAGTACCTTTTAATATATACATTATCTACAGTACCTTTTAATATATACATTATCTACAGTACCTTTTAATATATACATTATCTACAGTACCTTTTAATATATACATTATTTACAGTACCTTTTAATATATACATTATTTACAGTACCTTTTAATATATACATTATCTACAGTACCTTTTAATATATACATTATCTACAGTACCTTTTAATATATACATTATCTACAGTACCTTTTAATATATACATTATCTACAGTACCTTTTAATATATACATTATCTACAGTACCTTTTAATATATACATTATCTACAGTACCTTTTAATATATACATTATTTACAGTACCTTTTAATATATACATTATTTACAGTACCTTTTAATATATACATTATCTACAGTACCTTTTAATATATACATTATCTACAGTACCTTTTAATATATACATTATCTACAGTACCTTTTAATATGTACATTATCTACAGTACCTTTTAATATGTACATTATCTACAGTACCTTTTAGTATATACATTATCTACAATACCTTTTAATATATACATTATCTACAGTACCTTTTAATATATACATTATCTACAGTACCTTTTAATATATACATTATCTACAGTACCTTTTAATATATACATTATCTACAGTACCTTTTAATATATACATTATCTACAGTACCTTTTAATATATATATTATCTACAGTACCTTTTAATATATACATTCCCCAAAAATAGTTTTACTCATTTCTGCAATTTTTTTAAACATTTTAAAACAGAATAGCATTAGGTGTTTTTTAAAAAAGCAACTGTAGATTATCCATTATTAACCTAAGGACGGATAAAACTAAAAGTATTATTTTATTTTTTTGTGTAATGTAACCAGCAGGTTACTACTTTACTAATAAAGGAAAAAAATATGATCGAAATTGCTCAGAACATTCCGGACAGCCCATTATAATTCAAAAAAATATATATTTATGAATTTACCTATGTATTTTGTCTGTTAAATCACTTTTAAAATGATTAATTTTTGTCTTCTGCTTCTCAATACATATATTATTCATCTATTTCAGTCCATACCTGAACTAACAAATAAACCATTGTTAGTCGACTTGACAATTGAAGAGAATCAGCGATTGAAAGTTATCTACGCTTCCAGTATAGGCTTCCATGCCATCGACCTTGACACACACACAGTGTTTGATCTGTACATTCCTTCACATGTAAGTTTTTTGGCCTTTTTTTTTTTTTTAATTTTTATTTGTAAAATTTTATTATTAAAAAAAAATGCTCTATATTTTTCTTCAGTCTTAACTGTAGCTTTACATATAAAAAAATATATGTAAACTGTTCAGTTCTTTTGCTTTTTCAGTTTCAGAAATATTTTTATTTATTTATTTTATTTTTTTTTTTCAAATCTTATTACATTTTGTCTAAGGGTTCTTCATGATGGAATCATCAATTCTAAAGAGTTTGCTTTCTGTGTTTCTAAAAGAGTAATAACCCATGACTGCTCTGGAAGATTTATTATTTTAGATTTTTTTGTGTGTGTGTTTTGTTTTTGTTTTGTTTTTTTAATAAATTTAATTTTTTTTTAATATTTGCATCAAATTGTTTGGAATTAAATTGGTGAAGTAACAAAATCAGAGTTTCTTTTAAACAAAATTAAAAAAAAAAAATTTATAACAAAATTTTCAAGGATTAAGTCTATGCCTGTTTTATAAATAATTTAATGGAATGTGCTCTGAAATCCTAGCACTTGTGCTCCCTCAATGTATATACTCTTGACTAACTTTACCAGCAGCAAAATCACACTCCTTCTTTGTTGAGGTCCGTATATGTCAGAAAGCTTTCTACTTTGATAGTTTCTTCCCTCAGATTGCAAGATTTTGGAATTCCCTCCTTATTTCTTGCTTCCCTGACTGTATCAATCTGTAGAAATTTAAGTGTAATGTGAGCACACATCTTGCAACTTAACTTTCTACATCCCTTGTCAGACATGATCCCAAATAGTATCCCCATATAATCACATAGTTATGTCTTGTTTTGGGATGGAAAGAGTGGGGGGAAGAAAAATTTAATCTCCACTTTTTTGTCTTGTTGCATGGATTAAAATTGTGGATAAAAAAAAAAAAAGTGACACACTGATAATGACACAGGTAGAAAGAGAATACAAATGGGGGGAGGGATAGGGCGGAAAATGACAAAACTGCAAAAATATTTGGAAAAATGTGAAAATGACAAAACACAAAATAGCATAAGTGCAGAAGACATATAAAAACAATACATATGTTAGCAATATTAATGAGAATGACACAAGCAAAGAAATAATACAAGTAGAAGGATGGGGCTGTATAAACTAATGACAAAAATTGTATAAATTACATTTGTGAAAAATCAACCAGATAAAATGATGTTTCATCGTCTAAAATGAAACAACAAAAAATCATTAGATAAAACCAATTTCAAACTCGATTTTGCCAATGCTGAGTAACAGAATTCATAACAATCAAAATAAAAATTCAGAAATATTTGCAGGTTTTGTCATGCAGTTCCTGGATTGTTAGGCTGCTGAAGTAATTTTCAAGAGATAATTAGAAAATTCTTTCTCTCGTTTTCACTCTCCACCTTTATGGGTGGAGCTGATTTTGAATGGTGTCCTTTAGTCTTAACAAAGAGGCAGCAGCAAAAATATTGCTTAATTAAATATATTTTGCTTCCCTCATCCACCTTTTGCAACCATTAGTGCCACAGTCTGCAATGATGCTTTAATTAGCGAAAACGTTAAAATCCTCAACTCCTCATAACAGCTTGATTGGCGCAAGTAGTTCACTAATCTTCTACAGCAATTTATTACAAAACTGGAAAGTTCTTGATTGGATTATCTTATTAAAATTGATATTTAGTGTATGTCGGTAACCAGAACTATGTCACTGTGTACATCACAATTCCTTAAGATATTAGGTCATATGCTCATTTTATTTAAAATCTCTATCATAAAAACTATTACTCCATATGAGCCTCCCAGAATCATACAGTACCAAGCACCATTTTTTTTTTTTTTTTACACAGTGGTTACCACTTATCAAGGCCCGGAAGCCACTCAGGGATAAGGGTTATTGCAAGTACATTACTTTAGTGTAGAGATTTGATGAAGTGTTTACTTAAGGGGGCAGTTCATTAGGAATTTGTCACCATATTTTATTCAGCTAGTATTGGGAGCCTCATATAAACCATTTGAGGATCTTAGCTATACTACACGAATCCCATTCCTACATGCCTTTAATAGACTACTGGATTTATATTTTTATTCAAATTGAAGGATCAATTAGAGTTTAAGGATCCCAGGAGGGGGGAACAAGAGGAACAGCTTTCTGTCAACTCCTTTTGACCTAAAGCTTCGCATACACACATGGCATTCTGTAAATCAACATAAAAAAAGAAAAAGTTGTTCGTTTTTCGCTAGCAAAATTTTTTTTTTTTTTAATCTAGGTTTTTTATTCTTATTTTGGTTTACAAAACTTTAATTAAACTATTTAAAAAAACAACTTTTTAATAAACAAATGAAGGATAATTATTTTACATTTTTTTTTTTTGTAGGAGAAATAAGTATTTATTTTTTAATGTAGGGTATAAAACTCTGGGAAAATAGGATTTTCTCTATATGAAAAACCAAAGTTAGAATTGGAAATTTCGGACGCAGATCTAAAATTCAGAAACATAAAATTCATTTTGGTAATAAATTGTGCTTCGAGTATTTAATATATTAAAAATCTTTGAAACACCTTGCCACTAAATTAGTTGCCTGATTGCTACAACTAAGAATAACTCTAACTTGGTTATCATCTTTTAATGAATAATCGCCTGGTCTTATTGATTTCATATTTGTTGGTTTTATTTTTGTTGGTATGATACAATCCTATTGAGAAAATTTGTAAAAAATAACTTTAAAAAAATAAAACGTATTTAGTTAAATGGATTTATTCCGTATGAGAACTGTCATTGAAAAGAAAAAACTGTTCCATTTTTAGGTTGCATTTTCTCTGTTTAACATAATTAAAAAAATAATTGTTTATTTATATTGATAAAACTATTAAAATTGTATATGAGATGATACATATATTTGCTAGTTACAATAATCTCTTTTATAAAGGACAGTTGTATGCGTGTATGTCCATCTAAAACTACGTAAAAAGCACCTACATTTTTTTTTTCGATCAGTGTTTTGTATAAAAATTAAAAATATATATTTCTAATTTTAAGTGATTAAGTGAAGTCCACTATTTGTTTGTAAACAAACTGATAGTTTGAGCACTGTGTGGTGGGCAAATGTTAATTTAATTGACATTTGAGGAGAAATATTTATAGACATGGATTCGTGGTCTGATGGTTAGAGCTGCCGACTGTCACCACGACGGTTGTAGGTTCGATCCACGGCTGGAAAAAGGTTTTGTCTAGCCGCACTGATGAGTTGTGATACAATGAAACAGTACTGTATGTGGATAAAAAAATATATATATATATTTCTTGAACTTTAAACTGGTACAGATTTCATTGAGGTGGAGAAAGTCTGTTTTCTATCCACTAACTAAAGGAATGTAATGGATTTTTTTTAAGGAGTTATTTCCCTCACGACGACTCATTCCTTGAGGAATCTCTAAAAATGTACATGTGTGTGTGTGTGTTCACAGTGAGGAATGGAATAGGCGGAGAAGAAAGATTGAAGAAGAGAGAGAAATATATAGAAGTTTAAACAGAAATAGGCTATATTTTTGCCTCCGACAATACCGGGTAGTACAACTAGTATATAATAAAGGGTTAAATCCATTAGATGCTCATGCAAACTTCTAAAATATAATGAAACAGCTTGTCACAATGTAAATAGCATAATATACTACAGGTTCTGACAATAAAATCTCCCATAGATTATAAACCAAAGTGTATATTCAAATATTATTAAAGCAGATTTATATGAGGAATGATATTCTTCAATGTATTGTTGTAGCTGATATGTGATTATTTTTTTTTTATTACTAACAATTTTTAGCAAGCTTGAGTTTAATTGTTGTTGACGTACATTTGTAGATATTAGCTTTCAGGTAACTTGAAGAAAATAATCACAGTGAAAAAGATCTGACAAATGATGAGCTATATAACACCACTGAGTAAGATCAAATAAACGCTATGGAATTTCATGAATTTGTACATGCCGCCGCCATCCTGTTGAAATTCTAAAATAATAGCTATTTAAAGCCACCATTATAATTTGTTTTGCTCCATTAGTGTTACTGCTATGGCCATGTAAAGAAATAGGTTTTATTGCTGTGCCCCTTTTATGATTGAAAAAAAAAACAACAACAAAAACAAACAAACTACCTACTATTTGAAGTGATAAAGGCTTGTGAGACTTGAAGATTAGGCAGACGTTGTTTTGCTGCATAAATTTGGCATTTGACCTATTACATGAGTTTACACCAGCAAAGCCTACTGATATATTGAGATACCATCAAAGCACTTTGAGTTAATGATGCCTTGCCACCTCTTTCTTGACCCTCTAGGTTATCTGATAATGGTTTTGTTTGAGTCACTTAGTGCCTGTACACCCCACAAAATCTATGATATTAGAATCTCACTAGAAGAGTGATATTTTTATAAGCAAAGTCAAAAGTTTTTTGTTATTTGTTTAAGGTATTTTTGCAGAATACGAGCAATGCTATTTTTCTTTTTTAGATAAATTTTTACAGGATCTATTGTTTATTAAATTGTAAGGTTAAAATACAAAATAGTTACAAAACGCCCTTCCCTCTCCATGTAAATAATGGGTTTCCAAATAATATGATTATTTCAGCACGATCCGTATTTTGCATAAGTACCTTTTTATTTTCATGTCCAAAATTAGAAAACAAATTTTAAGTTATATTGATTTTCAAAAAAGAGTTAGTTTTACTGATTTTTAAGTTAGGGTGAGATTAATATAAATGCACAAGTTTTTTGTTATTATTTTAATGTTTGTTAAATATGACTCCATATTTTTCAAACATTAACCATTTTAAGCAAGAAAATCAAAAACAAAAATGAGGATTACTAAAACTTTTCTTCTCTCTTTTAAAGTCACTCCCATTTCCCTATTAAATGTATTTATCATATAAAGTGTGTAATCGATAGAAGTGATTCAGGTGCTTGTTCAGAATCCTCCCATGAAAAAGTAAAAATAAAGAAAAAATTTTTTCATATATACACCCATGATGAAAAGAAAATATCGTACACAAAAAAAATCACATAAATTGATCAAGTAGTTTTATTTTCAAATAAGAAAATCAAAGTTTATGGCTAAATCAAGAGCAACAATCTTATGGTGTTATCTTAAAAGGTTTGAAGGAACAAGGGAAATAACTTCAAATAATTTAAACTTGCAAGATTTTAGAAAGCCATTCTTATAAAGAAGGATGAGGAATTGGAAAAGCTTAAATTCACGTACAAATGATTTTCTATATAAAAACAAAACTACTTGATAAAGTTATGTGATTTTTGTTCAATATTTTCTTTCTGTTACGGGTACATATATCATACACATTTTTCCTTATTTCCGTTTTTCAGGGAGGGGAGGGGCATGATTTAAAATGCTGACATTCAAACAATAAAATATTTTTTGTGTGTTAGGCTATAATTGACAAAATACAAAAGGATGGCTGCACTTTATATGTTAGATATGTATTCTCTAAAATACATATAAAGTTTTCTTTGTTTTATCCTCTAGTTAGAGAATATAGAAAGTATATTTCTAGAAAAATTATCTGAAAAACAACCCTTGTTCAATTTCTCACTTGCACTCATAGTTGACCAATTTCTATAAATTATTTTCTGTTTCTTGATTCTAAAACAAAACAATTATAGTTTTTTTTATTGTTTGTTTTTAAATTAGCGCTATTTAAAATATTCATAGTTTAATTAAAAAAAATAAACTTGTAGGATAATTATGTTTGAGAAATTTGAATAAATTTTAAATCTATAATTGTGAAATTGAATCTTGAATTATTGAAACAATTTTTAGAAAATTACAATGAATAATTCATAGATATCAACAATTTTCTAGAAAAAAAAAAAAAAAACCTTGCTTGGAATAGTGACTGTCAACTTTGGTTATTTGAATATCACCATTAACCAGATGTGTGGCTTTAAGCAATTTAATATTTATTGATGCTTGATACTTTGAGTATATTAAACAGAGAAAGATGGAATGGAGAGCGATAAATACTGCATAAGTAAAGTAGCAGTGAGGGTGCAATATACAATGTGTCTAGTGGTATTCACCCTGGGCAGGTTGAACCAGCTTCCTCCGAAAGAGTAAGTTTCACATGAATATCAGGTTCACAAACGGTCCACAGTCGCACATATATCCTGGTTTGGGTGGTGATGATGATGATGGGGGGGGGGTCCAGTTTTTTTAAGCAGTTGTTGACATCCTTCTACATATAGTGTTTGATATTTCAAAATGATCACCCGTCTGGTTACTGACCAGGTTCAACAATTCTTAACTTTGGAGATTTAATAAGAACATGCCATGTATACAGTAGATGAAAAATGATTGAATGAAAATCAGTAAAAAAAAAAAAAAAAAATTAAAAAAAATTTCTTTCTTTAAAAGCACAAAAAAAAAAAAAGAATTTAACAACTAATTATAACAATTATGACATAAGTTGTTTTTTTTAACCTAATTCAATCTCCAAACTGATGAATATTTTAGCATGTATTTTGTGTGATTAAAGTATATAGGAGAAAAGCCCGAAGAAAACAAACGTTGATTAAGTCATCTTTAGTATAAGATTAGATATGTGTATGTTCTGAGTCCAATTCTAATAAATGCTTCCTACTCGTTCTTTAACTCCAATTTCTTAGGTGTGTGTGTGTGTGTTGCTTATTTGTTTTCAAAGGGGAGATCAGATGCTAAACATGCTTGATCTGTCTCCCAGACATGTCCGCTCAATCATCCAACACGTAAATTTACTCACCAAAAGAAAATGTCCATTGGTAATAGTCGACGAATCAAAGGAGGATATGTCTTAACCAACCAACTGTAGCTTCTAGCAGGAGGGGAATGTTTTGGAAAGGGCCAGGGTGGTGGTGGTGGGGGGAGGGATGGAGAGACACTTGGTCAACAACAACAACTGTGGCATGGCGTTAGTTGCAGCTAATTTTTTACACTTGGACTATTCTGAATTAGTTAGCTGACCTTTTGTACATGCCAATATCGAGATTCTTTCGTGAGTGGGTGGTGTACAATGTGCAGTGGGAGAAGCCGGACACCATCCATACGCATGTATTTAAATACGCACATGTGTGCACACATATGATACAGGCTTGCATGTGTGCAATTATATAGATATACTTGACTCTTTGCCTGTTTAAAACAGAAAAAGTTATATCCCGTTGGTTTAAAGTGAGTGCTTTATGTCAAATTGATGGTTGAATATGGTTAAATTTGTGCTAATTTTTGCATTAAATACTAATCCTTATTAATTCCTTACTGATATCATATTACTTAGTTTGCTGCACCTTATCATAACAAAATTTCAGATAAATCCGCTAGATCGTTTCTGAGAATAAAGCGGAATGGACAGACAAACTAAGAGAAATATAATATAGATATATATGACATTCTTTATGCATAACACAGTTATTTTCTTCTTTTTTTTTTTTTTTTTTTTTTTTTTTTACAAGGTAGTCACCACTTATCAAGGCCCGGAAGCCACTCAAGGATAAGGGTTATTGTGTGTACAGTACGTTAGTTTTGGAGATTTTCTTTATTATTAGTATTCTTATATAGAAGTTTTGTTATTCTCATTATTTTTGCCATTTAATTTACATAGATATTTGCGATGCGTATGCATATATGTATGTAAATTACATGTCGATGCTGAATAATATTGAGTCTTTCTCTAAATGCTCACATAAAGAAATATTAGAGAGTGGTTCAATCAACATAGTGAAAGTGCACAAGATAAATATATAGATAGCTAAGAGAGATGGATAACAGGTTCAGTTAATTACAAATTACGCTAATTGGAACAATTAAACCCAACATGAAAAGTAAGATATATTTTAACATGCATTTGTGTTAAGTAAGTAGAAGTCCTACCAGCTATTATGGAGTATCCATCTAAATGTCGTTGCTTATGGTAACATCAATAGAAGACGGTGAATCGTGAACCAATGTATAGCCGTACTGAGAGGAGCTTATTTGACCTTTTGAATACTATGTTCTTTTCAATGTTTGGTCAGGGTTAACTTGTAAAGTGAATTATCCTTGTGTCAGCTTGTTCTGACAAACCTTTGTACAGATACAGAAGACGTTCGAGGACATTGTTTCTTGTATACAATGTACCTGTTTTTATCTTTCTCTCTCATATATACTCAAACACATAATGTGTGGGTGTATATATATATATATATATATATATATATATATATATATATATATACACATAATGTGTGGGTGTCTACAATATAGCCTAAAGAAGCTTTGAGTAAAAAAAATGGTAAAAATATAGAATGCAATTAAATTCCTGAAAAGAAAAAAACTTATCGTATACTTAGCACTTGCATAATCCGATTTCGAAGTGTCGACAATTACAAAAGAGAATTCAACTATATACAGATGAAAAATAAATAAAATTGTTAAATAGCAATAAACTTGGCACTTGCATAAGCCGACTTCGAGAAGTTCCACAATTATAAGAGAGAAATCAAGTTTATAAGGGTGGAAAAATCAAAATTTTAACTCATATTATTAAATAGAAAAAGGGGATCATCAGCTGCTTACCATATAGCTGTTTTGGAGATATATTTACAAAGGAGTCACCACTTATCAATGGGACAATACTGTAGTAATTGTTAGTAGTGGAAATTTAGTAAATTGGATTTACGATGACATATGATCAAGAACTTTTGGACGTTGGACTTAAAGATGATCATATTGTAGTCAGCTGGAAAGCAGGCAAATGAAAGAGTTTCACAGGGTACAGTTCTAAGAAAGAAACTTTGTTCATGGAATCTACATTTAGATAAAGAGTGGTTTCAGCTAGATAAGTGTTTTTCGTGAAAGTTTAGCAAGGGAGGGACCATAGATTGGAGCTCAGACGCACTCTTACCATGAAAATAATAAAGCAGAGAAAGGCTTGCAATGTCTCTTCTGTGAGAAAGAGGATGCAGGAGTGGGGGGAAGGGGGTATCCCCCCTTCCTCACTAGGCTACAATCTATTTTGAACTCTGTCAAGGCAGAATAAGGTGCTTCTAGCAGCTCCTGCCTATATATATATATATATATATATATATATATATATATATATATATATATTTTGCAATGTGCTTATGGATACGTTCTGTTGATTATATGCATGTGTGTCTGTTTCTTATATATCTGTACAGTATTTCCTGAAATCTGCTCAAAAGAAACTCGTTTTTAACTGGGTATCCATCTGTTCTCTCTCTGGAACAAATCAATATATTGAATAGCTATTGGCCAATGGATTGTCATATTGAGATTTCCTTTTCTACTCTTGTGAAATCGAACTGGAAGTGCAACCATTCTGGGGACACTGTGTTTGCATGTGATTTTTTTTATTTAGTTATTCTTTTTTCTTTTTTTTTTTTCTTTTTTTTTACATATTCTGTAAACACGCAAGAGAAATATTGATATTAAAAAAAGTTATTCTTACATATTCAAGCACGTGTGCATCGTGTCTTTGTTTATGCACACACACACACATATATATATATAACCTTGTTTGTCTGTGAGGAATGATCTAACAAATTCCTCTGTCAATTTCTGGTCTACAGACTTGGAACTTGATATATAGGCTATTTGGACCTGTGTAACAAATTCGATTTGTTATTTTGACAGTAAAAATAGCTGCTAAGGTGTCAAAATTGAAAAAAAAATTTAACTTTGCAAGCATAAGTTGACTAAACATTTTATTTCTACACATGTGCGAATAGACATTTGTATCCTTAACATTATTTTTAAAAGTTATTGCATTGCATATGGATTTAGATCAGTTGGTAACAAATAAGTTTAAAGAGCTATGTGTTTTGTTTCGATTCTAACTGATGGCAACTAAGTCATTAAAAAAATTTTTTTTTTTAACTTTTGAAATGCCTACTATGTATTGGGCACAATATAATAATCAACAGAGTATTGGCTGTATAATAATAAACACGAAATCTGCATGAATTGAAATAAATGTAAGCATACTTTATGACCGGGGCACCACTATATAGTGGGTACAATATAATAAATAGAAATTGGCTCTATAATAATAAATACAAAACATAAATGAAAATATCATATTTAAACATTTTACGACCAGGCAATACCGAATTGCTTGCTAGCATTACATATATATATATAATGTTATATTCTCCGTAATATAAGCATTGTTTAAATTTTAAAATAAAATACATATGTGTGTTCATAAGCCAAATTACAATGCAAAGATTTTGTAAAATAAAGTTATATTTTTAAAATCAATATTTCAACGTGATACATGTTCCTCAATATATATATATATATATATATATATAATATAATCTTTTTTTCCTTTCCGTGCCATAATGTTAAAACGAAAAGAATTTAGTAATAAAAATTTGTTTTTCTTCAAAATCTTTGCTTTGTAATTTGGCTTATAAACGTGTAACATTTGGATTTCATTTTAACATTTAAAACAATGCTTATATAACGGAGAACACCTCACTATTTTATACTACATGCGCCAACGTGTTCTTTCGTGAATATTAAAAAATATCACTGTTGAAGAAAAACCCACAGTTTTTTTCTACTAAACTCTGTTCGTTTTAGCATCATGGCATTAAAAAGAAAAAATATAAATATTCTGAGGAAGACATTATGTTGAAATATTGATTTTTTTTTTTTTTTTTTTTTTTTTTAACAAAATTTCTGCATTGCAGTTTTGCTTATAGATGTATAATGTACGTATTTCATTTATAATATATATATATATATATATATATATATATATATATATATATATATATATATAATCCTAGAGTTTTTATTGACACTTGGAGTCAAGCAAGGCCGGTTTAGACGAGTTGCACTGAAACTTAGGCTTTTGTATAAAAAGCAACTTTATACAAAATATCCATCGTTTTGAAGCTAAAGTCCTTTATATATGTTGTGGTGGCACACATTCATTTGCATATGTGGATAGTAATTACACATAAATAGGAAGACTCAGTTAGTCTGAGTGTGTGTTCACCAGAAGCCACCGAAGGCCGCCGAGAGCAGATATGTTTCTCCAGCAAAGACTGTCTTATTTTACACCATTATGTAAATACCCTGTAAATATACCTTTTCCTAATACACTTCTTATTTGATCTACCTTTGTTTGTTGAGTCGTCATTTGTATTGCTTTCTGCGTTACTTGTTTCAACCTGCAAACTTAACAATATATAAATCATATTCTAACACATTTAAGTAGAAAGCAAAAATAATACTTTTATTTCATCAATAAAAAAAAAGCCATAAGAGTACATGAAATACTACTGATTAAAAGAGTAAAGAGTTCATTATCAGTGAGTCTATGTACAGCAAAACATGTCTAAAGGAAGGTTTGTTGCATAAATGTACTTTGATTCATATAAATATTTATATGTGTAAATTGTTTTAAAACAGGCAAACATGATTTTATTGCTTCACCAATTAGATTTTCTGGTGTTTATTTTCATGACGTGTCATCAACTTGATCCATTATGCTAAATTTGGGATTGAACTTTCTTTAACGAAAATCGAAATTACGACTTAAAAATAAGCAACAACATTTTTAATGAAGTAGTTAAAAAAAAACAAACATTTCTATTTTCCTTCATTATTTTCGAGAAACAAACAAACAAAATCAATTATATAAAACGTTTATTTCATGATGGATCGATTTATTGAATTTTCTTTTTTAACTTTTTTGTTCTGTATTCTAATCTATCTTGTTAAAAACATCATTTTACTTTATTAATTTAGTAACAACTGTTAATTTTTTTTCTTTTTTTAAAAATATTTTTGGCTAACATTAGATAAAAAATAAATCACAAACAACTTATTTACTTTGTGACTTTGGTGACCATTTCGGATTTTCTCAGCTGAAAAAATAAAAATTGCAATTTTGTTCATTTTTTTTCCGACAACTATTTGAAATAATGAGATGATATTTTAAAAAGAAAAAAAATTAAATATTTCTGTTTGTTTTTCTTTGTTGTTCATCATTTTCTGACCCAAAATATCACAGTTGATTTGGGTTTTGTCTGCTACTGCTGCAAATATGAAGCTAGCAGCAATCCTACAAAGACTAAATTTGGAATTTCTTGCAAATTTAAGAAGTTTTCTTTTACTTTTTTTCACTGAAGTTCACATTGTTTGCTGAATGTAAAACTTTTGTTTCTCTTTCTGTTTTAATATTGTTGTAGATAACTTTTTTGCAGTAAAAATGGATGGTTCAAAATGCATGCAAAACAGTTAAAAGAAAACAAAATTGCAAAGACAAAAAGTCACATAAACTGTTAGATTGTTGTGCATTTCACAATTATTATTTCCTGCTCAATCTCACTGGACACTGTGAAATATTTTAGATTGAATGTTTGCCATTCCATTCACTGGCACTAACGTGCAATGTTTTGCTCAGATCTTTTATGCAAATAATTTAAATTACATATTGAGAGTCAAAATTGTTACAAATAATAAGCTCAACAAAGATGTATTTCCGCCTTTAGAGCATATATACTGTTAAGTTTTATTCCAGTAATCACAAAAAATCAGTCCATAATTTTGTTTAATGTAGGTAAATCTCTCTCTCTCTCTATCTCTCTCTCTCTCTCTCTCTCTCTCTCTCTCTCTATATATATATATATATATATATATATATATATATATATATATATATACACACTCGAATCACATGACCAACAGGAATTGTCACCTCTACACTGATGATTGCGTAAGCATGAAACACCAGTGTCTGTATGTATAAAGAATAATTATTTAATTGCTGGAATAAAATTTAATAGTATATAATGATCAAAACAAAATTGAAAACCTTAACATCAGAAGAGAACAGAATTAAACAAATAAAGAACTCAATATCCTATTGGATAGAGCTATAACCATAATATATGATATTGAAATATATTTGTCTTTACTGCAGTTGCATAGTATAACCGATCATCAGAAGTCTACTCGACTGGAAACAAAAATTTATGATTGATGCCAACTGGGGACACTTCTGGTGATAGGTAGTACCATCAAACTGCAGTGAAGTGTCAAACTATGCACATATTTTCATTTATTGTATAAAATTCAAAAATTTTTCAAAAAATATTATAAATGTAGAATGTGCGTTTGACAATACCACTGAATAAAGCCTTATAACAAGATCTAACTACTTTAAAGTGAAATGATATGATCAATCAAATAATGGTCTGAGAGCAGATGCCAATGATATTGTGGGGTCTGCATTTATGCCAGTCATACATAAACAGCAAAAAAAAAAAAAAAAATTTTGCTTTATTTTATTTCTAACAAAATCCTAGAACAATATTAAACCACTTTTCAGCTGTAAAATTTTACTAGCAATCCAATGATGGTGATTATTATTTAATTTGAACGCTTTTAGAAAATTAGATTCCAGCGTGTCAAAGAGAAATTAAACCCAATACGATGATGCTTTATTATTATTATGAGGATGAAGTCTACAGCTGTTAAGCCTAAAACATATTAACTTTTGCACTGTTTATTTGCTTAAAATAATATGTTTACATGTTTTGCTTTCATTTTTATAAGGGCTACTTTAATTTTCCAGGAAACAATGGATGCCTTTCCTAGCAAATATGTGAACAATGATTTTATGTAGTTGTTGCTGCATTAATTATGGGTTCAGTGTGTTGGCTCCAGGTTTTGTTGGACCAACTGCACCACTTTCATTAATATCCTTGACAAAGATATGGATCCATATGTTCTTCCTCCAGCTATGGATTAAATAGTAGAGTAGACTACTCTCTCAAGCTTTGCTAGTGCATATAGTCTAGGAGAAAGAAATTCTGAAATAACCTCAATCTTTCCCTGCTTTCATTCTAGTGGATTCGAGCAATGTTTGCCTGGAACATGTGCACAACTCTGGATCACTATAGACTCCTCATGCAGATGGTACCCTCATAGGGAGTGTCCATTGTTTTTTTTTTTAAGCTGAATGTGGTCTAGTCGATAAATAATAGACAACAAACTTTACTTGGCACTTTACTAGATTCATAGGGATACCAAACAGCAAGATTGTATTAGTAAACCTATTTTAATTTGAATATCTATTAGATGTAGTATGTATATTTTTAATTGAACATCTATTTTTTTGACTATCATAAAAATGGGAAAATGTTATGCTTAAAACGATTTCCATTAAGATATCCTTTGAACCAGTTTTTATATTCCTTTAATCTCATTATTCCCAAACGAACACTAATTTCTTTTTTTTTTACAACCATCTTTGGCTTTGATTTGTTTTTTTGCATTCTATTTAAATGCAATACCAGAAAGTTTTATCAGTATTAAAACAAAAATATAAAAAATTCTCCCCCCCCTCCTCCAACTTTCATATATACTAGTAAAGTCATTGAAAGTGGCCCTTATGTTTTTAGAGGACAGAAGCAAAACAATTTTCTTATAATATTCATTTTGGGGATTACCAACATCAAAATTAGTTTGTGTGTTTGGGGGGGTGCAAACTTGAACTAAAATACTTTCTTGGCTTCCAGATTAGAGGGTCCTGGATACGACCTTAAACTATATCCGATGGTTAGGCCCCAGCTTGCGGGCTTTGGGGAGTGTGGAGCCACCCTTTAATTGCCATTTCTCCCAGGTCCACTCTGACCCGAAGTGGTAGTACCTGTTAGGGTCCCAAATATGGGTTTAATAGAAACCAACTTAAAAAAACAAATATACTCGATTAAAAAATTGTTCTTCAAAATCACTGGATTTGGCATTAAATAACCCAAAAGAGTTGATATGCCGTAAAACAAAAACAACCAACCAACCAACCAACCAATCCAGATTAGAGTTAAAGTTCCCCAACACTTTTGAATTGCCTAGTGCCTAATTTAAACTTTTTGAAGCTGCATTCTATCAGCGATGGGGAAATATTTCTTTCTCAAGACAGTTTTTGTCATATTCAGAGTTTCCCTAGATAAAAAAAAATGTGGAGGCCAGTAAATAGGAACCTTTGGTGTAAAATGGTATTTGTGGAAAGGGGAGAGGGGGGGGGAAGTTTCCAAAGAAAGATGATGCTACACGCATTTAACTCTTATTTTGTTGCCCATGCACTGGACAATGTCAGGTAACCATGCTGATAAATAAAATAAAGCTTTGTGATTTGCTGTTTATGATGTGAGTCTTTTCAAAAGCCACTTATTTGTATCTGCTGTACTTCTTTCACCCTCTTACTAATTTAGAACCTAATGACCTCTGATGAACTTGGAGGAATATGTAAATGGTTTTATGAAATTTCTTGAAAAACTTAATCTTCAGTAAATTGAATTTTTCTCACTGTTAACAAATCGATTTCTAAAATGGTCAAACTTTATCGTTTATATAGGTAAAACATAATTTCATAATTTCTCTTTTTGATTTTGTAATAAAACCAATAACCTATTTGAGCAAAACCTTGCATTGGATTAGGCAAGAATTTTTTTTTTTTTTCTTTTTTCATCCATCTAAAAGTAGATAAAACTAACAGATAATGGTGATTAACTGTCTGATTTTATATATATATATATATATATATATATATATATATATATATATATATATAAACAACCTACAAAATAAAATGGTTTGTCTTTGGTTTATACCATATTTTGAATAATATCAAAAGAAAAGTTGTAAAAAAAAAAAAAAATCTTTCAAAATTATTTATGAAGTAATAAATCGGTTATTTGAGGAGAGCCAGTTTTGGTAGCATACATTTTTTTTTTTTTAAATTGTGTTGAGCTTCAGTTTTTTTTTTGTTTTTTTTTTAATATTCCTTTTAGGTTCAGTAACTGGTATTTTCTCAGTTGTTTAAGCATAAAAACTATTGAGAAGTTATTAATGCTGACTAAAACTTTTAAACTATTAATATTGTATAAACCAATTACTGCTCTATAATGGAATACGGCATCGTATTTGCTGACTCTTTATGTGAAACGAGTTTTATTCAATTTATATGACGTTTTAGTAAAATGTATACCGTCTTCAGATATGCCATGACCTAGAAAAAGCTGGTATCAAATTGGAGACATCCTGTCATAATATGAATATGGTGAAAATAAGAGAGTTGAGGGTATAGAAAAATCAACATATATGAAAGGGAGATAATTTCTGCTGAATGAAAGAGAAGAAAGTGGCAATTTAAAGTATTTTTATATTCGATTAGGGGGTGGGGAGAACTTAAGGGTCATATGACCATAAATTGGTATAGTTAGACTGAGCGGAGAGGTTCTCGTTTTCTCTCCTGTTGTTCTTTATTAGATGTCTGAAGAATGTATACAATTTATTGAAAATATCATATGATTAAAATAAAGCTTATTTCAAATAAAAAAAGGTTTTCTTAACATTTTTTTATAACGTACTATTGGAGATATATTCTCACTTTTCTGTGTATGTGTGTGTATATATATATATTAATTTTTGTGTCTGTCATGTGATCCATTTACGCGATTACCAGAGGCCAGTTTAATTAAACCTTACAATTCGTATGCGATTAGTGATCTTTTGTTGCCGCAGCCGCCGCCGCCTTCTACTTGATGTGTTTATTTTCTAACACTAGTTGTGTAATTGTTGTTTCATTTTTCCTCTTCTAGTATCGGGGTACTCATGATAATGTGGCCACTCAACAAAGTGGCAGCATAACATTCTACGTGAATCAGGTAAACATAACACATAGCTGCTCATTTATCCCTGACTTGCAGTACTTAACATTAACTGCTATTCATTAACTTAATAATAGTAGAAACAGTCATAATTGGTAATCATAATAATAATTATTAAAATAGTAGTAGTAGTAATAGCAATAATAATTGAAATAGCAGTAATAACAGTAGTAAATAATCAGTAATATTTTTTTATCTCTTTACTTTTTTAATCAAATATTTCTACTCCCTTTAATTGATTTCATCGTGGGTTACTTCCCTTGTCTCATGTTGTATTTACATTTTTATGCCCCCTTTATTTTCCTTTTTTTTTTTTTCTTATTGATTTTAAGGTGATTTTGTTGTTTTTTGGTTTTGAAAAAAAAAACATTGTTTTTATTCTCAGTAAAACCTTTGGTTTCAATTTTCTTTGTATCAATTTCTTTCTCCTGACCATTATTAGATGTGTCGGCACATCTTTGTAAGAGGCTCTGTACAATCATCCGTCAGTCTGCAATGCTTCAGTTTAAAATGGCATTTTCGTTTGTCTGTCATGCTTGAGTTAGAGATACAATTTTCATTGGTCTGTCATGCTCAAATATAAAACATTTTCATCATTAAATAATTCACAGATTTAATGGAGGCATCTTATTTTAGATGCATCCGCATATATCTCAAAGAGGCCCCCCCCTTCCCAGTTGATACGGACCTGAATGGTGGAAACTATTTCTACTTGCATTGCAAGTCTTATTTCCTGCCTTCAAGAAGAATAAAATAAAATAAAAGGTTGAAATGTAATTCTTGCTCTTTTGTGTAAATTCGATTTTTTTTCTTTCTTTTCTCCTTTATCCTCCATTGCATATCCATACTGCTTTCCCCAAACTGAATCCATTGTTTTTCTTCCATTATTTTTTATGCTTCCATCATCCATTTGGACGGTTTCAAAATTGTCCAACTGAAGAGAGACCATTTTGATCTCTTCGAAGAAGACACTACTGGCAACTTAGTTTAATGCAAATACACACATATAGAGAAATAAGACTAGAGTACAGAATTACATTTGTAATAGCAATATATATATATATATATATATATATATATATATATATATATAAACTGAATCAGCCATTCATACCTTTCACAAAGGCATCAGAAATTTCGCCCAATGAGGTCAAAATCCAATGTGTCTACTGTTCTTTAGTCAATGGATATTTAATTTTTTATACACAGATTATTTTTTACTTCATCTAGTGAAATGTCTCCGTGAAAACGCAAATATTGATGACTGATCAAATTACTTTATACCTTTATACAAAATATTTGTTTGTGTGCGTATATATATATATATATATATATATATATATTGAATGCAATGATTTAACATAATATATAAATATAATTGTTGTTATCTATCATATTTCACCAAACAAAATAGCTTTTCTAAAATAAAGGAAACCTATATTACATGTCCATATATTTCATTATGAATCCAAGAATCATTTTTTCCCAATTGTTTCACTCAAATCTGGAAAGAGAAAAGAGATGGATTTATAACTTTCTAAAGAGTAAAATTGGAAATGACAAAACTTGAATACAGTATTTTGAATCCAGTGTCTGAACGTGTAACCACTTCAATAAGGCATTATTGTCAAATTGATCTGTTGGTATCATCTGATGTAATTAAATACTCATACATTACTTCAATGGGAGTCATTTGCCGTAACTGAAAAGTGTGATAAAAGAAATAAATTGTAGATAACTATCCATATATATATATATATATATATATATATATATATATATATATATATATATAGTAAAATTTTATTAATAGATGTTTAGCCGTCTCTGCATATAGAGTACAACAATGTAATGGAGGTAAACCCCTTATAGCATTTAGATGAATAATAGATAAATGAACCGTGGCTCTATCGTCTAAACAATAACAAAAAAATTAATATGTGTGTGTGTGTGTGTGTGTGTATATATATATATATATATATATATATATATATATATAGTAAGATGATTGATTAAAATTAAAAATCAGTTTCATATGAAACCGATTTTTAATTATAAATTATCAATCATCTTACTAAATATTAAAATAGCTCTAGGATATATATGCCTATTGAGCTTATTATATATCTGCATTACAACGAGCACTGTTTTTCTTGTATTTTAATTATATTAGTGATTTTACTATTACATTAAAATACACTCTGCTCTTTAGACTGCTGTTCTAATCCCCTTTTAATTTATATATATATATATATATATATATATATATATATATAATAGGAATAAAGGTTTTTTTATCACACTTATGCTAATATCAAAATGACTGACAATCTTTTAAAATACGGTATACATAGTGCAGACAAAAGACCCAAAAACAAGTCCTAATTTGCATAACTACTCTTAAAAACTTTACAATAAATTAATGTGTTATTTCATTTGTAATTTTATTTTTCTATTTTCATTCATCCATTGCTTGCAAAGATGACCGTGATCATGCAGTTGTTCTGTGGGTTCGAAAATTAGCTTGTTAGACTGATTTAAGTTCTGAAGTATATTGGACACCGGTGGGATAATTCTGTCTCAGAGATGTTGATTGCTCTGTCTTTTCTGATGTCACGTTTTCTCTTGCGTTCGTATTCAGCAATTGTAGCTCCTTTGTGAGGCACGACATGCCAGGAACATCTGTCTTGGGTTAGTTTTTCCCATGAGTCAGAATACAAACTGAACTGTTTGAGGGAGACTTTCAGATTGTCCTTGAACCGTTTTCGCTGTCCTGCAGGTCTTTTTCTTTTGGACAGTTTACCATAAAGGGGCTGTTTTGGGAGTCTTGGATCAGGCATGAGGCATACATGACTTGCCCAACAAACCTGGCACTGCTATAACATGGTGTGTACTGACTGAAGGTTTGACCAGGTTAGGACCTTAGTGTCTGGTATCTTGTCTTGCCATTTGATTTTTCAAAATCTACAGAGGCAGGTATATGGAAATGGTTCAGTTTCTTGGCATGTCTGGCAGATACAGTCCAAGTTTCACAAGCATACATGAGGATGGTAAGAATCACAGCTCGGTATTAACTTCATCGTCTATGTGTTTTACTTTTGACTGCATACTGCCCAATTAAGTGAACTTGTCCACAGCTTTTAGATTGAGATCTGAGGCTCAACATACCTTTTCTCAGGAGCAGGCTGATACATTACTTTGGTCTTTAGATTAATAGTTAGACTGAAACTGTCACATGTCTTAGAAAAACGATAAACAAAGTATTGCATTTTTGACTCTGTGTTGGCATTAAGGGCACAGTAATTAGTAAACAGAAGGTCTTGTATAATAGGGGTTCTAATCCTGTTGACAGCACTACATCATTTTAAGTTAAACAATTTGTCATCTGTCAGGTACATATATGCAGTCGTTTCGTCAACACTAGCAGCAATTCAAGTGATTTAATACAGAAGATAAATTTCTGATACAATTCTTCAAATGTTAAGTTCATTAGTATTCAAGGGAGGTAATTAAAATGAAAAATATTTTTTAAATTAGAGTAAATTTTTATCAAAGGTATGTCATGTAAAAAGAATATTTGTACTAAATTCAGTAGATGGTGTTACACACATATATATATATATATATATATATATATATATATATATATATACTAGCGAGGGGCACCCGGCGTTGCCCGGGTGTTTGTAGGTGTGTGTGAAAAAACCCCGAAATGTGAAAAAAAAACAGGTACCCGTGAAAAAAAAACGAAGCGTTGACGCGCAGTTAGAAAATAGTAAAGTGTGGAAAAAAAAAACAGGTGTACGTTTTTGATTGACATGACGGCGATAGGTATTCAGCAGTTAGCATTTTGTGGGGGGCAGTTTTTAATGAGGTCAATAAATCGGTTTGTTTGTTTTTAAAAACCCACTCCCTGTTTATTAGGAGGGGGAGCATCTCATCTCGAAATGAAAGCTACTGTCTGATATGACGAAGTCGACATTGACCAAACGTTACTTAGCTCTCTAGAGACCACTGGCTTTCGGCCAGTAATTAGTCGAGTTTCGCTTTTTGTTTATACCGAAAACCCGAATGTAACGCATGCAGATGCGGGGGAAATGTCGAATAATTAACCTTTGAAAGTCAATAAAATTAAATAGACAGGCGAGCTCCGTGGTTAAGTGTGAGATATTACAATTTATAGATGATATAAAAAGTTTTAAGAAGTTGTGAAGCGAGCGAGCGCTTCTCTGAAAGAAGCCTTTTCTGGACAATGAGGAAAAGCATGCATACATACATACATTTTCGCTTTTATATATATAGAAGATATATAAGAAATATAGACAAAATGATGAATCAATAGTTTGTAATCGTTTACATAGGCCAAGCAAAAATTCTCTTCCTTCCCCTTCCTTGCTATGAAGCAACTCCTAGTTATTGAATTGGAGATCTATTTAAGTAAATCAAATTTATTCACATTCACCCCTTGAGATAAATCATATATTAACAATCATAAGCAATATTTAATGAATATGTATCAAAGCTCATTGTGTCCTTTGATTTAAGAAACCACTTTTGGATCACATGGACTGACTTTACAACATTTTAATTTCTTTTTTTTTTTTTTTTTTTACATTTTATATTGAATAATTACGTAAATTCTAGAACAAGTTATTGAGGTTGTATTAAGTTACACATCAACTCTATACTAGCAGGCTACTCAGTATTGCTCGGTCATAAAATATGCTTAAATATTATGTTTTAATTTATGCACATTTTGTATTATTATAGTGCCAATTCTATATTGATTATTATGTTGTACCAAGTATATGGTAATGGCCGCCCAACATGGCCTGTTCATGAACTATGCTTAAATATATTTTAATTCATGCAGATTTCATTTTTATTATTATAGTGCCAATAATCTATTGATTATTATATAAAGTAATGATTTCAAAAGTAAAAAAAAAAAAAATGATTTGGGTCCCATCAGCTAGAATCGAAACTGAAACATGTAGCTCTCCAGCTTTATTTGTTACCTTATGAGCCACTCCTTCACTCCTGGTCTGAAATGGAACACGTATATCAAATCTGTTGCCAAGATCACTGAAAAATGGTTGGATCACTCTACCATTCTAAAGGGTATCTCACTGCTAATTCAATCCTTTCTGTACAAGAGCCAGGTGTGCTCTAAAATAGAGTACTGGCCACATCTGGACAGGAGCTGCTCGGCGTGCTCTTCCCAGCCTTGATAGAGTTGATAGAATCCAGTAGGTGATGCCCTTTTCCTTTCCCTGCAATCTCTTTCCCATAGAAGAGACGTTGCGAGCCTATCTCTGCTTTATCGTTAATTTCATGGCAAGTACTCGACTGAACTCCAATCTATGGATCCCTGCTTGCCAAGCTTTCAGAAAAAATACTCGACTAGCTACAACCAGTATATAATTTCCCTCACTCTCTATCTGTGCCTAAACCTAAATGCAGATTCTATGAACAAAGCTTCTTTCCCAAAACTGCCCCTCTGTGGAACACTGTTCTGCTGGACTGTTTTCCAGTTGAATACAACATAGTAGCCTTCAAATCCAATGTAAGCAAGTTCTTGTTGCGCTGCCCCCATAAATAATCAAATTCTACCCAATCTGCACCATTAATGATTACTAAACTACCACATTACATTCATTAACCTTTATCCTCGAGTGGCCATAAGACTTGATAAATGGTGACCCACAAGTAATATATATATAGATATATATATATATATATATATGATAGTATCACGTTTTTTTGTATACCTTATTATAATAGAGATTATGAGTCTGTGACTGGAATTACATCACTACCTACATTACATAGTCCAAGTGTATGAATATTTATTTCAAACTAGCCTGGGTGCCTGGCATTGCCCGGGTGTTTGGAGGTGTGTGTTGAGCTAAAAAAAAAAAAAAAAAAGTGGTAGTAGGCAGGCAGGCAGGCAGGTTCGAACCTGTACCACGAAAGAGAAAAAGAATGTGAAAAAAAAAATGTGATGTCTTTGCTGTTCCATACATCGCCAAACCAAAAGTGGCGAAGGTTTAAATTAAGGCTAGTCAATCAAAAAGAGGGGATAACTTTTGAAAATATCGGTGAAAAAAGCGACTCCTCCTTGTAGAAAAGCGCCAAGTTGAGGGTGAAGGAATATAATGTTTTTAGCCAATTTTTTATATTTGTCGTCCGAAGGATCATGCTTCAAAACGATACCGATCTTGTGAAAATCCGTGGTCTCTGTCAAGTTTTAGGCAGACATACAAAATACATACATACATTTAAACAGACAGGTGAGATTCATATAATAGATGGCTTTTAATCATCAATCAATAAGATATAATGTTGATCTATCTACTTTATTTGCAGTTCAATTTATATGTGCAACAAAGTTCTCGTTCACAAAATGAATGAAACATCTAATTATTGATTTTTTTTTAATACTAATTATGCGATTGAATCTTAAAGGAAATCAATTAAACAAATCTACAATATGTAATATCTAATTCATTTAGTAAAAAATTAAATCCAATAAATATCTATGAAATAAGCACAAGAATAAAGAAGCAGTGCTTGCATTCTATTATTTATGGTGAATAACCGAATTTGCCAAATATTAATGGAGTCGTTAAAGTAATGCCTTATTCTGTTTAGTAACAAGTATAATTTTATGTTCGATTTGGTACTTTTATAAATAAGCATTACATTTGCTCCATTAAAGTTAATTTTTAATATAATACCTTGTAGATTAATTTTCGGCATTTACATTTTTTTTTTTTTTTTTTTCTTTTTTTTTTTTTTTTTTTTAAATTTCATCTAAAAAAAAAATATGAATAAAAAGATTTCCATTAAATTAGCTCATGCGCAAGGAGGGAAATTTTTTTTTTTAATGTGCCCTACCCTCTCTGTTAAACCATACACCCTTCTACTTAGATTTTTGTTTTTTAGAATACTATCTGTTAAAGCACTGGTAGTGGACTCTCCTTATCTGAAAAAAAAAAAAAGAAAAAAAAAATTTCAGTGAATTTTTATAATTTTCAGATTATTATAAAAAACTTATTTGAAAAATTGATTGTTCAATTTTTAATGAGCATTTGAATTTGCTATGTAATAAGCATCACATTCACTAGAAAATTCATGCAACCAAGAGTTTTCTTTGTATATATATATATATATATATATATATATATATATATATATGCACACACGTAATACTATCTCACATTTGTCATTTATTTATATAATGGTTAGCATCTGGCAGTTCTATTATAAACCATATTTTCAGACACAGTGCATTACTCAATTTGACCTCCAGTTTTTCTATTTGACTAAAATGGAGGTGCCAATCTGAAGAAAGTGTCGGCCAATCAAAATCAAAGCCATTCTTTCTTCATCCTCCTCTTGGTTGTATTCAGCTCCCCTCTGACCTAACACAAGTGCCACTGATGACATTATCATCATCATCTCTGTCATGTTTTACTGTCGTGTTTGTCTTCATGAATTGTTTGCTAACAAAGGTTGTCATGAACGCATGAGTGTTTGCCTGAACTTCTCGTCCTCCTCGCGTTCTGTCGCCTCTGTTATAGAGACTTGCAGACAGATCACCCAGCTGATCACACAATAATCGTAAGAGAGAGGTAGTTCAATCTTTTCACTAACTTGATCCTTTTGTTATCAGTGTTCCATGTTTTTGTTTTTTTTTTTCACTGAAAATAATCTGTAGCATCTTCCCCCTCTGCAAAAAACTTTAACGTTCTTCTTTGGCTGTGTTCAGAAGAGACCTTTGCAAGAGTTACATGTTTGAGAACCATTTTCATGCAGAAAGTGATTAAAAGAAAAAAAATAAATAAAAAATTAAAAGTTCACTGTCGTCAGCATGGACATGTCCACCCCAACATACCTTTCCAAACGTCTGCCCAGAAAGAAATGATAATAACTGTGCAGATGTTTCAACTACAGCTGCAGCAGCCAAACGCATCAATGCATTGAAAAGCGATTTGATGCTTGAAAAACCATTGCTTTTTAATATGCATAGAAAAAAAGGAGAAATAAAGTATTAATATTGGAGTTGCAGGAGCAGCTCACTTGAGAGGGTGGCACTACTTACCTATGTCTATACTAAAATGTCATTGCATCCTTTCATATTATCTTTTCATAACGGTCTTCTTAGAGGAAGTGCAGGATTTTCTGGGAATATAAGCTTGGGGGTTATAAGATAATTTAATTTTTAACGTTTGTAACTTACCCCAAATTAAAATGCAATGCATTTCGTTTTTATTTTATTTTTTTAATAATATTTTAGGTTCGGGTGGGTCTTTTCTTTCTTTTTTTTTTTTTTTTTTTCATTCTGCATAAATTCACTTCACCAAAGTATATCTAGGTTTAAATTCTATCTTAATATTTTAAGGTGATAAACGATGATAATTACAAGAGAACAATTTCTTAAAAGAGCCAGAAGTTCCATTCATGAACAACTGGAAATTTTTAAAGGTTAACATTCATCAAACTTTTATATTGAGCAATGCTGTTAAATTTTCGTATAACATATATGCACAAATATGTATTTCCACATATATATATATATATATATATATATATATATATATATATATATATATAAAAGTGTGCAAATGCAACTGTTTATCTTTTTGGTTGTTGAATACTCTCTAACGGTTTACTATGTATGCCTGCTAATATGGCATTTATAGGCACTTAATTTCCTTTCGGTTTAATTACCGGTGGCCTACAGGTAAGATGCTAATTTCTGATTTGAGTGGCTTTTTGACTTGAGTTCAAATCTCCCGATCAGCAGTAATTATCACTTCCTACACTTATGCTTGCATTAGCATGAAACACTGTCTATAGGCATAATTGTTAATATTTACTTATATATTCATTCTGTTGATAAGGATATATTTTTCACTGTAGAGGTTTAGTAAAGAAACAGAAAAATTTTCAGAGAGGCACGCTTTTCTGGCATTGAAAATATGAAAATGGTTTACTTAAAGCACATGATTTTCATTAAAAGTATTGTTTAAGACTAGAATAATATTAAAAATAATTCATGGAAATTGACATAAAAATATTTTTATGTTATGTGTATATATTAGTGATGGGACGATTCTATTATTTTCCCGATTCCATACTAAATTCCTGATTGCAATACAATTACCGATTCTGATTCTTTATAAATCTCTAAATATTGACTATAAAATGGGTATTTTGTCCAAGTTATTGTAAAAACACATCTTAAATGTGTTTTTATTTTCTCAAATGTAAAAATACTTGTGAGGGGAGAGATCTAAAGATTTTAGTTTTATTAAAAGTTTAAAATCAATAAATTTTTCTTATTGCTATCAGCAATCAAAGGTATTTCTTAAAATAATATCAAATTAAAAAAGATAAAGGAATCGTTTTGGCATCAGAAAATAGGCACAAATTCTTCCGATTCCGATACCCCAGAAAGTTCTGATTTTTTAAATTTCTGATTCTGATTAATCGTCCAAACACATACACACATACACAATGGTTGGATCATTATTCTACTGCACCAGAAAGTCCCTCACTCTTGCAATCCTTTACCTTTATAAGAGTCTGAAAATGGAATACTCTTGCCACATCTTTGGAGGTGGCACTCTGTACTCTTTCATGCCTTGACGGTACAAAATCAATTTTGAAATCTAATGGAAGATGATTGTTTCTCTTTCCTAAAACTCCCTTTATCATAGAAGATATGTAACTAGCCCTTCTCTATTCTATCGTTATTTTCATTGTAGATGCTCAGCTAAGTTCAAATCTTTAGTTTTCTTTCCCCCTTATAAAAAGAATATATATATCTCTATTATTATTATTATTATTATAAGATATCCATGTACGCTTCGTGTATCAACAAAGAAGCGTCGAATTGGCCAATGAGAAAATCCAAAGCACAAAAATAGAGATCTCTATCCGGTCATTGCTTTAACGTCTATAAGCAAGTATAATCATTTTTGGGGAAGTGAATTATTAAAAAACAAATGAAATCAATGCCGATATAAGCTCTTTTCTGATCAGATTTATTTCTTGCTTGTGATCATTTATATCAATAGAAACATATGTGAGTTTCAAACACTTGAAACATTTGTTAGAAACTTGTATATGATTTTCAATCATTTAACGAATTTCAATATATGATTTTTTTTTATTAATAACTGTATTGCAGTTATTTTGAACTATTACGGAATATTTCAAGAGTCATCTATTCTTGTTTGAACTTAGATTTTTTTTTCGGTGCATAATTTCAAATTTAAATTACATTTATTTTAAAGTTTTAATTTAAATTTTACAAAAAAAGCAAAATGTATACTTACATTTTGGTCAGAATTTGATTAAAACTGAAAATGATATTTAGTTTTCATGAGTTAACAATTTAAAAGCTCAACCTAATGGCAACCTGAGTCATACTTAAAAATAGATAGGTGTCATTTTTGTATGCCAAGAATTCATGAATCACCCCTCCCAAATTCTCTGGGGTTGTATTATTATTTTTTTTTTTTTTAAACATTGCTCAGTATGAAATTTAACTTATTTTATTTTTATTGATACTTGAAACTCATAATCCTATTAAAAGAATTCTATTATTCATTTAAGACTTTTTTGAATTAACAAATAGTTCATGAGTTATTTTTGGATCAAGTACAACCAGTGATGCTATTTTATATCAGATACTAATAGAGTGAAAGGAAAACTCATTATCTAAAACTGTGCCTGTCTAATGTGGTCATTCTGTGAATTGTTGAAGGGCATAGATGTTGAGTACTGCACGGGAAGGGCATACAGCGGCATCTAATGGTCTTTGTTTCTGCATGCAGTAGGAACATTATTATTATTATTATTCATTCTCATTATGTTGGTATCAATCTGTGTGGCTTTCTCACTAGTATTTAAAAGTCTTGTACCCCTCTCCACCACCATCTTCCTTTTGTCTTACCTTTTCCTTCCTCTACTTCTTCTCTTGTGCTTATATATTAAAAGAAGCTTCAGTTGAGTAAATTCTCTTTCTTAGAAGATCTTTCAACTAACATTAAACAGTAGCATATAATTCTGCGTTCAATTCCAACGTTACATCTATGACGAGTGTTAGTTGAAGGAAAAATCTCCTGAGGAGAGAATTTATTTGAGTGAACCTGCTGCTTTTATTATTTATTCTAAAATTTTGTATCCATCGACATTTATGACACAACGTGGTTGCAGACTGCTGCTGCTTCCAGCAGCATGACGTTGGTGACCACTGTTATTATTTTCTTTCCCCTGTGTCTTTCTTGGATTCCCCTCTGTCTTTGCAACCCACTTTGTAGGTATTCCTTATCAGAGACCAATACATCCTTTTATATAAATTACTAAATAAAAACAGTAGGTGTTACATCATTCTATAATGACTACCTAATTGCTACCAACCACATTGGCTTGTAAAAACGAACTAAAGAAGTGTTAAATCTGATACTCTGTCATTTAATTGATTTTCTATTTGTAAATTTTTTTGCAAGAATGCAGTGATACATACACAACTGCCTCTATAACTGCTTCCATATTCACAGAGGATCCATACCTGGCACTCAATCCAACAGGATCAGGATTACCTTAACAATACTAGACTCTCTTTTGTCAAAATAAGATATAGTCTAAGAGATGCATCCTCCCAGGCAGTATCTCCTCACATGTTTTGCTAGTCACATGGAGTGCCCCTCTTGAAAACTGCAGATGGGTCTGTTCTTGGCTTAGTATCCAATCAGTGTTCTCTCATGGAAGATGCTTACTCCTATTCTATCTTGTGTCCTTGTATAAGTAAAAAAAAAATATATATTCAATATGGCGGTCAGAAATCTACCTGCTATATTTATATTGCCAAGACGAGTAAGAGCATTGAACTCTGCTGCAACTCAACACTCTGCACTGAAATCTTAAAACATTTTCTAAAATTTATATGTAATTATTCTAATTCTCTTATGAGGCGACTTTATATAATAAAATAGTTAAAACATTTAAATATTTGTATTAGTAAATGCTTTTATTTATTAAACACAAGCATCTTATTTTTTTAAATGCAGAAATTGTGTCTCTTTAATATTTTTTTCCATAAACTTGAATTGAGATTAGATTTTAAATCCGGAATATTGTAACTGGCGGAATTTGTTTAGATGGGGAGTTATTTACATGATTTATAGGTATACTAATGTTTATTTATTTTTTTTTTGTTTTTAATATTTTAGAATCTATATGTACATATTGTCTTCAGGTGTCAAAATAGATGATAATCTGGGAAGTTCAAGCCAAATGAAAGTTTTGGTCCTGGATATGACCTTAAACTATATCCGATGGTGAGGCCCCACCTTGCGGGCCTTGGGGAGTGTGGAGCCACCCTTTAATTGCCATTGCTCCCAGGTCCACTCTGACCCAGAGTGGTAGTACCTGTTAGGGTCCCAACTATGGGTTAAATAGAATCCGACTTAAAAAACAAATATATTCCATTAAAAAATCGATCCTCAAAATAACTAGATTCGGCATTAAATAACCTGAAAAAGGTGGATATGCCGTGAAACAAAAACAACCAACCAAATGAAAATTTCATTGTGTACATACATTTTTTTTTACTCATTGTTTAAAGCAGCCATTGACAAATTTTTTGAGCAGTGCACTACATGAAATCTGACTCATAAGATTGGCTACATTTCTAACGGTAGCGAAAGGAAAATCCTACCTAACAATAAATTTTATACTAAACACACAACTAACAAACTATCAAAAGTTATAAATATTGTAAATAGAAAATCAACATTAAATACTAATTTTTCTTTAATTGATGTGGAAATAGTTGCAAATTGATCGCGAATTACATTGATAAATATCTTATATTTTTCTCACTGATGTACCCTTATTGAAAAAATTACTAAATAATCAAGGGAAATTAGTTTGTCATTTTCATATCGGGTCAATGCAAAACTTTGCTGGTTTATAGAAGAGGCAATTATTTTATGCATATTGTTATTACTTAAATATATCATCATGATAAATTTATAACTTCTTTCAGGTTATTAAAGCATCATTCATAGATTTTTCTGCAATATGTTTACCCAAAAATGATTTTTAGTCAACAGAAAGAGTCATCTTCCATCATGATAATGCTCGTCCTAATGCAGTACTACTGACCAAAGACCTAAGAGAATTTGGTTGAGAAATCTTGCCACATCCTGCATATTTTCCTGATCTAACTTCCTTAGATTATAAAACCATTTTAGATGGTCTTTGGTTAATATCACAAGAGGATTCATATTTCACATCAAAATTCAAAGAATTTTATAAGCTCGTTGACAGATGGAATCAAGTTATGGAGAGCAAAAGTCGTTATTTTTATGAATAAAGATTTTCAGAAACAAAGTTTTTCACTTTCAAAATGAAATTTTGAATCCGCAAAAACCTTTGTACCAACCTAATAATTTTTTGACGCTAACCCCCCCCCATCTCTTTGAGCAACATGGAATGAATGACTGAAGAACTGAAATTGAGACATGATTTTAATGAGATGAGGTATTGCATCTAAAAATTTAAACGAGCTGCTTGTGAACCATGAATTCAGCATTTACTCTCATTCAAATTAGTCCAGACTTGATAAAGCATGTACTTTTGTTATATACTTTTCGTAATTTTTTTAATATATTTTAAGTCTAAAATTTCTGGAAAATCGTTGATTTCAACAGGCACCGGAAGATTGGCATTGAAGAAACAATGTTCAGAATCATTTGGACTATTATCCTCATCTGCTAGTTGTTTTTTCTATGACGTTTTAACCAATTATTCCTCTGGCCTTTGTCAGGTTAACCGCAACGGGATAGGAATGTCGAATCCTCCAACTACATCCACAGCAATTGCTGCCTTTGATAGCTGTTGTCATCTCACCACGGTTTGATCAACTAATCCTCTGACCATGGTGAGATGGCAATAACCATTGAAGGCAGTAATTGCTGTGGATATAGTTGAAGGATTCGACATTCCTATCCTGTCGTGGTTAACATGACGAAGGGCAGAGGAATAATTGGCCGAAACGTCATAAAGGCAACAGCAAGAAGATGAGAATAATAGTCCAAATAATTAAATAAATTATAAAGATTTACTCATTTCAAAATAATTCAAAATTAATTCAATAAATGTTAGAATATTATGATAGTAAAAGTCAAAATAAGTTTCCTAGTCCAGTATTGTTTATTACTTTGTGGCTGGGTAGATAAAACCTGCTTGCACATCAGGTGGTCTCTTCAAAAAAGTTAAAATTCTGGCAGAGATTATCAGTTTTCTCAGATATTCATGTTTAAGTCTTTAGTAGTTTTATAAAATTAATAAAAATGTATATACAAATAAATTAAAAAAAAAAAAAAGAAACTGGCCTTCCTGTATAAAATTCCAAAACTTTTCATTAAATAAAATGTCAGATTTATTGATTCATAGAAATGTTATACGATGTAAGAAATGTTAATGTTTCAGTTCCGCTTGAATTGAATCTATAAGTTGTGTATCCAATTAATAGGACACATTAAAGCATTAATAATAATATATATGCATATATGTGTGAGCAAGTGTGTGTGTGTGTGTGTGTGAGCAAGTATGTGTGTGTATGCAAACACTTGCTTCAGTTTTTTTTTTTTTTTTTTTTATGTTTCTTAAATGTTCTGCTTTGTTCATATACTAAATAAAACCAAACCAAAAATTGCAACTATCTCTTAATGTTATCAGCAATTCTCTTTTATTCTGGCATGGTCTGTGAGTTATGTTGTCCAATTCTCTTAAAGAACAAAAGAATTCACAAACACTATAAAGGAACGCAGATACTCATCCATTGACTGGAATCGGTTGGCGCTGCCACCAGCACCGTAGTTTAGTGATAGCACGTTTGAATTTCTATTACTGTGTTTGTATTCCTTTTTCTTTTTTTTCTTTTCTTTTTTTTTTTTACCTCTCCCCTCTGTTCGTTGCTGCACTGTAGGCAATAAAGCCAAGCCTAAAACACTATGCACACTTTTTCTTTTTGCTGCGACAGACATCTGATGCTCTCCTAGAACAATATTGCAAAAGCGTCCAAAACTGTCCATTCGTTAGTAGCACTTTCTTGGAACTTTTAAAAGGAGTGTATCAATCAAAAAGAAACTTCACATTTAGTAATTCACAAAAAAGAAAGTAAAACAAAGTTTTTTTTGGTGGGGGGTGATTTTTATGCTTCCAAATTTGTCTTTGTATCATACAAATTGTCAAAAATATATTTTCTTGGAACCAGATGTGAAAAAGTATATGACTCCTTACTTTGGAGTATGCTAAAAACGAAAACAAACAAAAAAAAATATTCTGACACCAGACACGACTTTTGACAAAAATTCTGGTGCTTCCACCTCTTGACACAAATGTCTAACTTTGGCAGCAAAATTTATTGATATTTGTCTATCAACTGTGACTTTGTTAAAAAAAAAAAATCTGAATTCCAAATTAGCAACTAACAAATGAACTTCTAACACTTAATTAGGACAAACATTGCCTACTCTTGACTTAGAAAATTGCTATCAGAAAAAAAAAAAAAAGATATAATTTTGCAGCAGATTCTTTGAGACTGTGTCATGATGCCTGTGCTGTTGCTAACCTCAATACTCACTATGTTGCAAGAATGGCATATGCTCTGGCTTTATGATTTTTTTTTTAAATTTTTGTTAACAAAACCTGAAAAAGTCTACATGAAATCAACCCCAGTTTCAGCATTTTAGTGTTTTGGCTTATTGTGCTTTCATCCTGACCTGCTTCATAAACTGGATTGTTTTATAAAATCTTGAAATCAATTTAGTAACATTTTTGACATATTTCATCTTTCATTTTAGGATTTTTTTGATTTTTTTTCTCTAGGTTTTGGTGCATTTTTGATTTATTTTTTCTCTTAAAAGAAAAATGAAAAGAGAAAAATCTGTTCATGTATCAACTGCATTTTAAAGTTATGTTAAAACTGACTTACACCATTTTCACTGCTCCACCAATATCCAAATAAAAAAAATTTAAATTATAGTTTTATATACAATTTTTTTGTACAACATAGACATATGCTTCTTTGATTTTGGGACATAAATGTCTCATGATACTTGACTTAGGTTTTAAACTCGAATTCAAGGCTGAAATTGTTTTAATTGACCGTTTAAAGAATTTAAATTATTTTTCTAATGCAAAAGTGTCACAGTTGTGAAAATTTTTAAAATGCATTAATCTTTTTTTTTTTTTTTTTAACTCAAACAATGCATATTGCCACTTGGAAGGTAAGGAGCTATTATTTGGGATTTTGTCTAACTGGGCAGTTGAGCAGAAAGATATTTCTTAACATTATATTTAAACTTCTTCATTCAGGTAAGGAGAAAACAAGGAAGGAATTTGAAAGTTTAGCAGTCTAATAAAAGAAATTAATGAAGTAGAAGGCTTTCCGACATCTAGGGACTTCAACAGTGAAGAGGTGGTATTTTGCTACTTGTCAGGTTAGCTAGGAGTACGTACATCGAGCGGGCACAAGTTCTGTGAATTCATCAGAGCACATTCCATTAAAGTACTTATAAAATGGGTACAAGGATGTGACATTATATATTAAAATGGTTTATACCTTTTGTAAGACTTTAAAAATTTTAAGTAAATTTGAAGCTTTCATACTGTATATTAGAAAGTAATTTCTGTTTTTAATTACAGTTTAAAGGCAAAAGTCAAGTATTATAGTTCATTTGTGTTCCGAAACCAAAGGAAAGTGTTAATAGTTTCATACATTTATGTTGCATTATAAAAAACCCAGTTATCACAGAGATATCTGCCATTCAACTTCATGCCTCTATTATATATATATATATATATATATATATATATATATATATATATATATATAATTATTTTTCTTTCTCTCATATTTTTAGATTGTCGGGCCTAATGAAGAGTATTAATGGTTTATTTTATTTTATCATTTCATCTGATTTTTGTGTTATTTTGGGTAGAAAACTTTTATATAATGAGTTTGTGAAAGCTTTTTATTTTGATATTGCTTGTTTCGTTTTGTCATCGCTCATATTTGCAATCAGTAAAATCTCTGATTGTCACCAGGGACGTCATTTCTTGAATGTGGGCAAATACGCTGCAACTTATTCTGATACTTAGATTTATCTTTCAATCTGTACGGGGAAAGAAACTGCCATGCACACACATAAAATTGTGAGATACTTGTAAAATTGTTCAATGCATTCATAAAGCATACATATATTCATAAAATGATATACATTCATGATCATAAAATAGTGGAGAACACTAAAAAAAATAACATGCATGCATGAAATACTGATCTAGATTTACAATACATATCCTCCTTTCTGATGTTAGGGAGACACTGAAATTGCATCGACTTACACTATTATATACACAGCTGTATTTATGTATACATCCGAGCAGTTAATTTTGCATTTATCAAGATAACGTATTATTATATATATATATATATATATATATATATATATATATATATATATAAGGAAACATTCTTGTTTTTTTTTTTTCAAAAGACTTTTTGTATTCCTACACATCAACACATAGGAAATAAATACAGAAAAGATATAAACATTTACATATTTTCGTATTGATTGTTTATTCATTTATATTTATTTATATATATATATATATATATATATATATATATATATATATACTAGCATTTCAGCCCGGCGTTGCCCGGGTGTTTGGTGGTGTATGCTGAGCAAAAAAAAAAAAAAGAGTAAATTTTTTTTAATTTGACCCCTATTATGACCCCTTAAAATTTATAGTTTCGGGCTCAAATCACTTTATTAAATTAGATCCAGGTTCAAGGAACCTATATCTAAAATTTCAAGTGTCTAGACCCAAAATTGTCGGAGGAGTTTGGTAGAGTTCTTAAAGGTCAAACCGTTGAAATTTGACCCCTTAACAGCCAAATCTCTGGCTGACACCCGTCACATCGATTTTCCCAAATCTCAGTACCCGGTATTTCAAATTTCGAGTCTATAGACTAAAAATTGACAGAGTTATTGTGTAGGGAAATGTACACAGACAGACAGACAGACAGACACGTTCACTTTTATAGATATATAGATAGATAGACAGATAGATGAAACAAAAATATATACGTATACATAAATATATATGGAAACGATTTTGTGTTCATTGTAAGCTTTTTACGCAAATATTTCGCAAGTATAAATCATGTAGAATATCTGCATGAATATAATTACCTGTAATAGTTAACTAAAGGTGATCACCCTATAAGAAAACTGAAAAAACTAATAGGGAATTAATTAAAAATGAATGTTTAAAAGAATATGCAAATTAGTTAGATCTTTTGCTAATGAATGCAATTCGATAACTCATATATAAGAAAATTGTATTTTCTTTTTAAATAAATAGAAAAATAGGGTTTTTAATATGAATATCACTACACACCAAAGGAATACGGAATTATAGGTATATATATATATATATATATATATATATATAAAGGGGAAAAACAATGATTTATATATTCATTAACATTCCGTCTTTTTTTCAAGACTTTCTCAAGATGATTGATTTTTTGCTTAAATCAATCATCTTAAAGTCTTAAAATAAAAAAAAAACATTGATGAATATAATTTTTTTCATTTTTTATCACAGTATATTATTTTTTTATATTTTATATCATCATCTCTCTTTCTCTCTCTCTTTATGTATATATATGTGTGTGTGTGTGTGTGTGTGTATATATATATATATATATATATGTGTGTGTGTTGGGACGATTCATTAGAATCGGGAATGGATGTGTCTATTTTCCCATGCCAAAAACGATTCTTTTAATTGATTATTTTGTGGTTTGATTATGTTTAAAATCCAATTTTCAACTGCTGGTACAAATGATAAATTGATAAATAAAATTAAAATCTATAGATCTCCGCACAAGTGTGTATTTATGTTTGAAGGTTATTCTCTATCTCTATAAATTTATTATCAAACCATGTATTACTAGTGTTGTCATATTTGGGTTGGTGAATCTTTGTCCCATTCGAGAGTTCTTGATAAGAAACGTATTTGTAATTTTATTTACCCGACCCTTTTGTTCTCTACACCTTTTCTCTCAGATGTGATGCTGCTAGTCTCAGTCTTTTATAGAAATACTATTCTGACATATTCCTCAGAATTCTTTGCTTCCATTGTTTCAGCTTATTTGACTCATTGATCTGGTGTTCTCCATCAATTCCCTATTTTGATACCTCATCATAATACAGCTTCCAATTTCAGTAACTTTTTCCCTCCAAGAACTGTAGGCTTATATAACTCTCTCCTTGCTGACTGTTTTCCTCCTATCTATAGTTTTTGTCTTTTCAAGATAAATCAATTGACATCTCCTGTCTTTGTAATAATCATCTTTCGTTCTAGAGCGATTTCCATAAACAATAAATAAATCACCAGATGCTCATAAATGGTCATTGCCACCTTTTTTTTTTTTTTTTATTACCTCTTTTTTTATAAAATACTGAGGAGTTGATAAAATTGTACTGTTTAGAAAAGATTAAAGGTTTTTTCTAAACAGTAATGGCTTTCTGTATCAATGAAACCATGGTTTAGCTACAGAATTAGTAATGCATAGATTTTATATAAATAATTTATATTTTAGCTCTTATAAAAAATCTTATGATGGAACACGTTATTGATTTAATACTATATATTGAAGCAAATGTATATTGTTCGTTATAAATTGCACAGAGACACGTGAATGGGTTTAACTTAGACTTAACTTATGAATATTTCATAAAAAATTTCATTTTTTTTTCTTTAACAAACAACTTTCGGGTCCTACTGTTGAAATGCATGCAATAATTTTTAACCAGCAGGTGTGTTTTTTTTTTTTTTTTTTTTTTTTTTTTTTTTTTTTTTTTTTTTAATAAAAAAACAAAAAAAAAACAAAAAAAAACATCAGTTTTAAATTAAACCTGAGAGATGGCAACAGAAAATTAACTATCAGAAAGATACTTTGGATTTTGTCTGTTTTAAAAAATTTTTTTTATTTAACTGACTGTGGAAACTAACTTTTTTCTGATTTTAAACAATCTAATCTGAGCTGAATGGATAATCCAATATGTCACTTTTTCAAGTGTGTGTGTGTGACCTTGTCTCTGTATGTACGAAATGGTTTCTAATTAACTCCTGTGAAAAAGACTTGAAACATAATACATAAGGGATTTGGAACAAATTTGATTTAGTTCTTAGCCAGTAAAAATAGTTGCTAAGATTTTAAAATGAAAAAAAAATTGGTACTTAACAGGTGTAAGTTGACTTAAAGTGCCCTTGTATGTATGCACAAATATATTTATAGGTTAAACAACGATATTTTATTTATTTTTTTTTTTTTTCAGCTTTATAATATGGATTTAGGTCAGATGGTAATAGATAAGGCTTGGAAAGCAATATGTTTTGTTTTAGATTTAAGCTGATAGCATCAAAGTCATATTTTCTTTTTTTTTTCTTTTTTTTTTTTTTACTTTTAAAGTCACTACTATATATTGAGTATAATATAACAGTCAATAGCGAATTGTCTCTATAATAATAAATACGAGATCTGCATAAATTAAAATATATTTAAGTATATTTTATGACTAGGCAATGCTAGGCGACCTGCTAGTGTGTGTGTGTGTGTGTGTGTGTGTACATATACATGATTTACACACGCACACACGTAGCTGTTCTTGCTTTTTCTGATCATTAGTTTTTAATAAAAGAAGCCATATCAGATTTAGCTTTAGGCTTGTTCATTTGGATGCAACTGCAACCAATTGCTTATTCATTATTTCCATCCATTACTTATCTTTTTCTTTCCCTTCCTTCCTCTTCTATCAATTTTCCATCCCCCCTCCCATCCTGAGCTGCTTATGATGGAAATTCACTCAATAGACAACAGAGGTTAATTTTTTCCCTCTACCCATCTCCAAGTCTTTCCCATATTTTTTCCCTATCCTATTTGTAGTCTAATTTCTTCTACCTCTTTCCCACTCACCCCCACATAAACTAATCATTTTTTATAATGCAACTCTCCCTCCAGTCTTCCAGCAATTTCTCTTCTACTAAAAAAAGAAAAGTAAAGAAAGGAAGGAACTTCCTGTACTCTTTGGAATGTGTTGTCCATTTTACTCTTTCAAGAACTTCAATACCGCTTCGCCCTGCCTCCTGCTATTCCAATCTGCATCTGATGTTTGCCTGCAGTTTTTGGTTACATCAAAGTTTGTCCCTTATTTTTTGGTTTCCATTTTGAGGGTTTCAGTGATATTATGTGCGGCAATGGATAATTGCTGTGTTGAGACAATTCCAAGCTACAGCTATTATTTCTTAAGATTTCCAATCTTGAACTGTCCACACACTCACATGCACATACGTACACCCAATTTATACCTATGGCATAAAGATTGAAACAGTTTTTTTTACTCAGTTGCCCATTCTAGAATATTTGATTTCCCTTCTTTTTTTAAACCGAAATCATGTATCTTTTCATGAAATTCTGTGTTAGATTGGGGGGGGGAGTAAAAATAGAAAACCGATTGGTCAAAGTAAATTGTGATGCTTCTGAATTTTTGTGATGAGGATTGATAAATCATTATTTGGATTATTGTTCTCATCTCAAGAAAATCTGAGGTTTTCTCTCTATCACAATATGGTTATTACTGACCAGCTGTGGCATTCTTCACAAATCATTGTCATTGACTCCGGTTCTGCGCCATTTTGAGCAACTCAGCCATGCTAATGTCTGTGACGCCCTTCATGTTGTCTGACATTCTTGTTTTTGGTCTTCCACGTCCTCTTTTACCAAAGAGTAGATCTTTTATTAGGCCGTCTTTTCTGGCCACATGTTCTAAAAATCGCAATTTCCTGTCATTGATGTTGTTCAGCAGTCTTTGGCAGGGTCCAGCCGTCTCCAGAACCCATTCATTTGTATGTTTGTCCACCCAGCTTACCCGAAAAAATCTACGGTAGCACCACAATTCAAAAGCAGCAATTTTCCTCTTGGCGACCCAACATTCTGCTCTATATGTTGCTATTGAGAATACCAAAGCTTGTGGAGGTTACAATGACTGAAATGTTGTGAAAATTACTTCTAAGGTCAGAACAGTAATCTGAATAATCAAAATAATATGAAGATTATGTGATAGATTGAAGAGAGAGAGTATTTTTGAACTAGTCCGATAATGCAGTATCTCCTTATGAAATTTAGCCTTCCTCTTGAAGTCTCATATTTATGGAATTGTTTTGGTATTACCTCTTTCCCTACAACTTCATCAGTTGGAACTTTGGTAAACAGGCACTCAGCATTGGCTGAGGATCTTCTAAATAACAAACTAATTAAGTTAACTACAAAATTGCTGTCAGCTTGATCTCACTTTCCTTTTCACAAAAATCCCTAATTGATGTTAACTACTGCGTGCATGTTTTCATCCTTTCTTTTGATTGAAAAATAATTGAAAGTTAATGTCAGTTCAGTTTGCACTGAGGATAGCAGCAGTAGAAGAATTTGGTATGAAATATCAATTTGGAGCATGTGAAATTTTACATCAAATAATATTTTTAATTCTTTTTCCAATATATCGATTTAGTATTAAACTAGTTATATCGGGTAGAATGATAAAATTGTCAAGAAAATAACACTACAGCTTTATTTTAAAACTTCTATTGAAAAAAATCAGTTCAGGTAACTTGATTATGTAGTAGAGCTGACATCTATTCAATGTAGTCGGCTTCAGCCTAAATCACCGCCTTGATATGGGTCCGGAACGGGAAGCATTCTTTTTACCCAAGTGCCTGCAGGAGCTCGGTGAATACTCTGTGAATAGCAGTGATCAGGTTGTGGGGGGTCATGTTGGTGATGTTCTTGATGTATGACCAAACAAAGTAGTCTAGTGGGTTGAGGTCAGGAGAGGTGAGGGGGCAGTGAGAGAAAGATACAAAGTTATAGCATTCCTCCTGAAACCAAATCTGGGTCTCTTGGACTTGTGGGCTGGCAGGGTATCCTGCTGTCATATCTAGAGTCTGTTAGCAGCCACCTGATTGCACCAGAGGATCACCACACTCTTCAGCACATTCAGGTACACTTTAAAGATGTGAGGTGGCATGATATGGTCCTCACTTGAAACCACACCAAAGACCATAACCATGGCCAGAAACTTTGTTGTGCTGTACCTTCTAGTGCTGAACCATCCAGATTTGCATTTTGAGGTCCTGTTGTCATAAGTTGGATCGGTAGAGAGCATGAGTTGTACAGTGGCGCATCTCCGATCTTGCTCATTGAACATTGTGTCACTTTCAGACATGATAGAAGGCTTTTATTGCTCTTGGGATTTGTGCTCTATTCGCCAACTAGTAGATGGTCTGCAATAACAAACAAAAAAAAAAAAACTGGTTTGCATCAAACGTAAATGAAATCGTGTCATCTTTTCTAAGATGATAATTTTATTTTGAAGCTAATTTTCTTTTAATTTCACAAATTTTTTTTTTTTTTTTTTATGTTTGGAATTTTTTTTTTAATGAAGATTGATGATTTGGATTATTGGACTGCTGTTCTGATCATTTTCAAAATTCCAATCTTTTTTTTTATAAAAACGTGAATACAGGAAATGATTATACTCTTTCATTATTACAAACGCTCATAATATATGAAATGCCCTCAAATTTTATATATATATATATATATATATATATATATATATATATATATATATAAATGCTATCACTTATATGGACTTGTGAAACGTCTGCATGCAATCAATTACATTAGAATAATTTTTTAAAAGTAAACCATAATAAAACCAAAATATGACGTTTGTCTCATTTCTTGCTTTTAGTATTTTTTGTTTATGTCCATCCCCATAAACAAAATAATTACTTATTTCGTAATATTACCTGTATAATCAATAACAATAAATTTGGCTCATTTTCACACATTCTTTTATTGATTATTGTTATGAAACTTTATCTAAAACGATAGTGAGCTCTTTATATGTAAACACTTTGCTGTCATGATTAGTTTTTTTGTTTTTTTTTCATTCGTGTCAGAACATCTGATTTTCAGCTGGTTTTTATGTTTGTAAATTTGTGGTTTCATTTGCTTTATTCATGCGAGGATCGTTCCAAAAATAATACATCCTATTATTTAACTCAGAAAAAGTTGAAGAGCTATAAAAATAGGAGTGGTGCCATTAAAATGAGTGACTTTTTGTGCTCCAGATTATATTTTTTTCCATAGTCATCACCATTTTCAGTGTACTTTTGTCAGCGATGGGGTGGTGGTTGTGCATGGGTGTCCACCGCTTTGTCGCTAACATTTATGTCACCACGCTGAAATTGTTCCCAAACTCATCTGTGCTGACAGCAACCACATCAGTTTCGTAAACAATGTCAGTGAATGTTGGTTGGTGCAATTTTTTTCTGCAAGGAGTAATTCATTGATGTATCTCTGCTTTTGATGCACATCCATGATAGAGGTTGCTTTCTCAAAATCTCACACTGTCGATATCTGCAACAGAGATGAAACTTTCGTGTCATGAATGCATAAGTTCGGTCATCATAACAATGCAATTTGCAATCCCATCTGATCCATTCGAGTTGAAAAAAAAAAAAATAGGAAACATTACTTTTGAGACGCCCCTCGTATGTATAAGTAGTTGTGAAGAAGAAAACAGAACAAAAACCTGAGATGTGTTGTTCACTGAAGTTTCATCAAACATTTGCATCATTCGATTGTTGCGATTCCATTCAAAATATCCGCATGGAGCTATACAAACCACATGAGATGTTTAAATTATTGTTTTATGATACAGGCGATCTGGCAGTGAAAAATAAGTGCATAAGCTGCTCACTGGCTCTGACTTTTTTTGTGAAATTGAATCAATAGACATCAATTGATAAATATTCTATAAATTTCAATTTCCTTGGAGCATTTCTAAAAGTGTTTTTTTTTTTTTGCATAATATCGACACAGCTTCCTATTCGAAAATTAAAAAAAATTGAAATTCATATCAAATTTAATCCATATTCATTAGACAACAATTAAGCAAGATTCTCTGTATTTCAGTTTCTTCTTTAGGCCCCATAAGCTTAAGCCTTAAATTTTAAACAGTTTTTAGAAATAAAATATAATAGAGTTAATGAATCAAAATTGGAATAATGATTCTAGACATCAGGTTTAGTATCATTGTATTTTGATCTTAATCTTTGGAAGCATGTAAAAATTATGCAAAACTGTTCTTTTTAGGGAATTTTACCTGTCTTCAGGTGAGCATTCTTCTAGTTGTGAGGGATTTAAAGGAAGAGAATAAGATCAATTCTTTAAGGAGATAATGCAAAGCTCAAATTGTATTGGAGCTTATATAGAAATCAATACATTTTAATATCGTCATTTTCTTTCAAAATAGTAATATATATATATATATAGATTTATTCAACATTGCATCCCTATTGTGTTACCTAGCATCTTCTCTCCTCTTCTGATGAGAAGCATTAGGCTTTGAAATACCATGCTATAAAGAATACTCACTTACTCTACATCCCAATTGATATATACCCTTATTGAATAAATGAATAAATCTATATATATTACTATATAGTTTTCTATCGTCATTTTCTTTCTTTATTGATGTGTGTGTGTGTGTGTGCATACACCCACACACAGGATAAAAAAATGTATTTTAGAATCACTGGTAAGTCGAATATGCATTTCTTTTATGCATTCATTGTATAATATTTCGTTTTCCTCTTAAAACAAGTGAAATTCTCTAAAGAGTTCTCCTTTCCCACTTACTGAGTTATTTCTCTGTGTCGAAAGCAATTTTAATGTACTTATCTACAAAACGGCCGGCCTCCATTATTGAAATTGTATCTATGTAATTCCTCTCTTAAAAAAGGAGATAGATTTGCACTTCGGAGATACTTTTACATCTTATTGAGTTTCTACCTACCGGAAAACGGGGCATAAAGAATAAAAAAAAATTTTTTTAATAATAATAATAAACTACTACCTGTTCCAGTTAAACAGGTAGCGAAAAAAAATCCAGACTTTTTGTAGTTTAGTTTTAAAAAAAAAAAAAAACTTAGAAAAAAAAGGCATAGGTAAAAAAGGTAGTCATCAGAGAATTGTGTATGGGATGGGAGCTAAGTAAAGCCCATTTCTAATGCAAATTGATTTAAGATTTTAGAGTTTTAAAGATTTATGCATTTTTTATTTAAAAAAGAATCTTTTTAAATATTTGACGAGCCACAAAAAGAATCGTTCAGTTATGAATCTTTCTAAATAAAACATAACCACCTACTCAAGTTATTTATTGATAAAAAATCAAGATAAGTATATAGTTTTGTACTTCTATAAGATACATGTGTGTACACACATAGACATAAGAGTTTATCTGTGCCTAAATCCAAACGTAGATTCCATGAGCAAAGCTTCTTTCTTAGAACTGCACGCAAGTGGAACTATCTGCCGCTTGCCTGTTTCCCACCTGACTACAACTTGGACGTCTTCAAGTCCAACATAAACAAACTCCTGACAAACCGCCCCCTTAAATAAGACACTCTATCAAAACTCCCAATACTAATGATTACTACAATACTATCTCATTGATTACTGTACACATGCAATAACTCTTATCCCTGAGTGGCCTTCGGGCCTTGATAAGTGGTGACCCTCATGTAAAAAAAAAAAAAAAAAATGTAAAAAATGTTCCAATATTTGTATAAAGTTTTGTATTTCATGTCTCTACTAGATCCTAAGTTTTTTTGTTTTTTTTATAACCTAATTACTTTGTTTTTAATAAAAAGAAAACTTCTACGGTTGATGGTCCTGGATATGACCTTAAACTATATCGAATGGTGAGGCCCCAGCTTGCGGGCTTTGGGGAGTGTGGAGCCACCCTTTAATTGTCATTGCTCCCAGGTCCACTCTGACCCGGACTGGTAGTACCTGTTAGGATCCTAACTATGGGTTGAATAGAAATCGATTTGAAAACAACAAATATATTCTATTGAAAAATTTTTCTTCAAAATCTTTGAATTCGGCATTAAATAACCCAAAAAGGGTTGATATGCCATAAAACAAAAACAACCAATCCACAGTTGAAGTTTAGATTTCAAGATTTATCTTTTTATTGCTCAAGTTGCATGTGCATTTCTGTGAAGCTAGTTAGATTGAAATAGTTAATAGCAAAAGGGTATATTAACCATTGTCCATGAATACAAAATGTTTTCATTATTTTTGGCAAGTGCAGGATGAGTTTTAAACAAACCACATTGTTACTCGATATTATTGTTTGAGAATGCAATTAAAACAACTTCCATGTGGCGTCTTTGTAAGATGTTATGTGTATATTTGGTTTACACAGTTTTAGTGAAATCAAAACTATGATTAAATTTAAGCATATAAGAAACAAGTGAGTTTGACATCATCTAATTTAATTATGTTATGCTTGTATATTCTTTCAACAAGAGAATTTCAGTTTCATTGATGTACTGGTTGTTGCATTTTCTACATGTTATAGATGCTGGCTTGCATAATAGGTATATGTTATATGTTGTATATGGCAAAACATAGATTTATTTACATGTATTTGTGTTGATTTTTGTTTATTCCATATAGATCTCTGTACTTCATCTTCCTTTTAATTTTATGTATACATTTTGATCTTAACGTCCTCAGTCACACACTCATATAACGGTGTTGTTTGTTTGGCTAACATCAACAAGTAAAGGTTTTGTTTTGTATGAACTCTTCAGACTATTCAGCAGAATAATGCCTATAAGGTGGACCCGAACCTTGACTTGTTGATGTAAGCTGAACGAACATATACTAGCTCTACTAACAACCAACTTAGTATCAAACACTTTCAGAATGGATATACTGACTTATTACTATGTGATAAGGTTAAACTAATATATTTATATAGAACTCATATCAAAGCATATCATGTAGTTATTTACTAAAACAAGCCTTTTCTATACGACCGATTTTGTTTACTATCTTTAGCTCATATACCCATTGGGAGATTGTATCTCAGACAGCAATAAAAATGACATCTTATATTGGTTATATTATTACCTCCATCAAGGCACTCTTTTGAAAATTGACATTAAACCAAGAAAACCATCTTAGCCAATACACCCAGCAGGCTGACAATATCTATGAGATTTTAGTAGATATTGCAAGAATCTTTAATGGAAATCTCTGTAGTTCAAGGTTACAATTGACTAATGATTTTATACATTGTACAAAGAAACAAGATTTTTGGCTCAAAATTGACTTTATAATTTTCTTATATATTAATTGCAATTAAACATTGCTTCAGTAGATACTATATTTAATAGGCAGATGAGTTTTTCTTATAAATTTAGATACTTACATTGCATATCGATAACTGGTTATTTCCATCATTTAACCGTCAACCTTAACCATTGAGCAGATCACTTAAGATGTTCCTTTAAAAAAAAAAAATTAAAGGGCAAACAATTTGCTCTTTTTCTCTAATGAATAGTTTTGTTTCAGTGGAAATTAAAATCATTAATATTTAGTAATTTAATAGTTTCATTCACTTTTCTAACAATCTGTTTCAGTCTTGTTTATATATATATATATATGTTTTAATATGATAGCGTGTATTCTTTTGCGTCACGCTTACATCATTTTTTTCCTGAGCAACTGTGTTTAATTGTTATGACTTTCAATTTTCCTAATAAATAATTTTTCCAAGAATTCTTCAAAAGTTTTGGTTTCGGTTTCGATTATAGGTGATGGCACTCGAATCATTGTTTTTTTTTTTTTTTTTTTTTATAAATAATTTTACCAAGAATTCTTCAAATGTTTTGGTTCTGGTTTCGATTATAAAAAAAAAAAAGCTCCAGTTTTATGTCTATATATAAAGCTGAACGTCTGTGTGTATGTCTAGTCACGAATAGGCTCCTATATGGTTGACTATTATAGAAAACTGATCACATATAATGATAGAAGATGTATTGAGACACCGGAATGGGTATGTTTGATCTGGCATCATGATGATTCATTAAAATTGTGGGGTATGCATACGTGCGTGCCTGGTCCACAAAGTATGGAAATAAAAAATTTAAAAATAAAAAAAAAAGTCTACAAGTGTTTTTGATATAGATGTACATAAGAATACTTTGATAAGTATGTTTTAACTTAAATAGGGATGGTATAATAAAATTTTTGGGTCTGCGTTTGCGCCTGGCCTCCATAGAATGGAAATAAGCACAGACTTTAATAAAGAGTTTTTATATCTATCTGCGTAAGTATACTTTGATAATTATGTTTCAGTTTGAAGAAATATGGTATAATAAAATTATGGGGTGTTCGTTTGCGCCTGACCTCCATAGAATGGAAATATGTCACAAAGTTTAACAAGGTTTTTTAATATAGATCCACAGAATATTGTGATAAGTGTTTCAGTGTGAACAGGTATGGTATAATAAATTATGGGGTTTATCTATTTTATTTTTACTTTCATCATATTTTGCTTTGGTTTTGATACCCCCAAATTCGAAGCTATCTCTTTACAACCCTTCCTTTTCATAACCTATCATATTTTCATAAATCAGAGTCCATTTTCTGTAGGCTGTTTTGAACCCAGTCAACGACGGGTACTTTTGCTAGTATATATATATATATATATATTCACATACACACATAGTTATTTAGTATATCATCACTAGAAGAGGAAAAAAGAATCCGTTAAATAAAGCATAAAATGATTTTTGTGTACATATTTTAAAAGAGAACTATCCTACTTACTTGATTGGTTATAAAGTCAGGGTACAGATTTCATTGAGAGTCGATCAATATCATAGCAAGGTGTGTTAAGTTTTTAGTTTGTTGTTATAAACAATCCTCGGGATATGATACTTTATAATTGGCATAGTTTGGAGAAAGCAGGCATATACTTTTTATGAGGAAGGAAAGGTGCTCTTTCTTTCCGCTTTTAATACAAAAGAATTAACACTGAATTTAGTATTGAACCAAAGAGGTATTAACGTCAAACAAACATTATGGCTATTGAGAAGAAACATAGTAGAGAGTACTGAAAAGCTATAATACCACAACACAGTCTGTGGATATATGTCAATATTTCAATCACACAAAATATATGCTAAAATATTCCTCAATTTTGGGATATTTGAAAAAAAAATACAAAAATTATGGGGTTTATCTATTTTATTTTTACTTTCATCATATTTTGCTTTGGTTTTGATACCCCCAAATTCGAAGCTATCTCTTTACAACCCTTCCTTTTCATAACCTATCATACTTTCATAAATCAGAGTCCATTTTCCGTAGGCTGTTTTTGAACCCAGTCAACGACGGGTACTTTTGCTAGTATATATATAATCTTAAGTTTTAGTTTCGATTTCGATTCAAGCTTATGCATCCAAGTCAGATGGATATATATTTCTTTTGACATCACAACTTTAAAATATATAAGAATCGATAGAAATTTGACTTTATAATATATACAAAATATGCATGACTCAAAATATAATGCTTAAGCGTATTTTACGACTGTGCTATGCCAGGCGTCCCTGCTAGATGAGATAAATACTTTTGCAGTTTTAACAAAAGAGCGACAATAAAATCAGGATATCTTCATTTATGCTGAACATCCATAGATTACATATAAATATATCTGATTCAGGATAGACTATCCAGTGTTTGATTTGTCCACTTGAAAAAGGGTTAGTGTCTCTTTACACTGGAGTTCATGCTTGGAGAAAAAAGCCTTCAAAAAGTAATTGTTTTTTGGGTATGTGGTTCCCTGTTGTGATTATGGCCTTCCTGGAATTTTGCCAAAAATAATAGCAGATACAATATGGAACACTACTTTTTAGACAGTGGGTTTTTGAGGTTTAAAGACTGAGGGTAGATTAGCCTTTCAAAGTGGGTTCTGGTTAGCTATTTTCACAAGTGGTCTTTCTGGGGTAGTTCTGATATACATATATTCCAGTAGATGTCTTTTACTCCAATGATGGTATGAGATAAAAATTGCTGATTTGTTTTAAAAAAAAAAAAAAAAAGTGTAGTTTGGTGTATGATGTCAAAATAAGTAATTGTTTAAGACTAAAAAAAATGAAGTAATGTTTTAGTTATATGTGTGTGTGTGTGTGTGTGTGTGTGTGTGTAGTCATCCACATACAGTACTGTTTCGCTGTTTCACAGCTCATCAGTGTGGCTAGACAAGCAACTACCTCAAGCCAGGATCGAAAACCCGACCGGCCAAATGACAGTTGGCGCTTTTAACTGTTGCGCTATTCGGCTGCTGCTATGCAGGCAGTGAATTAACAATGTTTGGACATCGTCCAAATATCTAAGCTCAATTTATTTGCATAAAGAGTATATATATATATATATATATAACTTAATGAATTCTTATGAAAATGAAATGCAGAAAATTCTAATTTATGCAGATTTATTATTGCAGTCAATTCTCTGTTGATTGTTAATATTGCATCTAATATATAGTAGTAATTTCAAAAGTTTTAAAAAATGATACGACTTGAGTGCCATCAGCTAGAACCTATTGCTTTCAAGCTTTATGTATTACCCTCTGATCTAAACCCATCTTTAAAAAAATAATAATAAATAACGCTATAAAAGATATAAATGTATACCTGCACATGCATAGAAGAGCACTTTAAGTCGACTTACGCCAGCCAACTTTAAATTTTTTCCAATTTTGACTTCTAAGCAGCTATTTTTACAAACTAAAGACAAATTCAAATTTGTTCTCAGGTCCAAATCCCCCTATATATCAAGTTTCATGTTTTTTGACCAAAAAAATGACAGGAGTTTGGTAGAGACTGTTATTCAGACAGACAAGGTCACTTATATATATATATATATATATATATATATATATATATATATATATATATACTAAAATGGCTGACTTGTTTCTGAACAATCCAAAGTGCATATAGGTGTAATCTGTAATTGAAGTAAATGGGATGGAGAATAAAATACACTTAATATGCATTACTTGAAGTTGTAAAAATACAACAGAATTCACCAAATAATAATAATAAAAATATATACCCAAACCTGAGATATAAACAGATCTTTATTTCTTCAAGATAATGCTCAACTGACTGAGCTGTCATTACTGATGCAAGAAACGTTTAGAAAGGAATTCTTTTTTAGTGAGATTTTTCAAACGCTTTTAGAAGCAGCTTTAAGGAATTTGAAATAAACGGACAAAATGTCTTGGAAACAACGTTTAAGATGCAAGTAATTTTATGAAAAATTATTAGATTTTATTTATCATCATCATCATCATCATTATTATTAATTTTGGATAGTAAGCTATACATCAGAGAAAGTGAGCTTTTGCCAAATCTTGTTGCACTACTATGACAACACGTTTAAAAAATTCATGTTAAAGAGATCCATCTTCATCATATAGCAATATCTTACTACTGTCTCGATAATAACATGAAACAAAGGTATTTCCAGTTATAAGGGGGGGGGTTCTGATGATGGATATTTTACTATCCGAAATTTATAATAAAGAAAGTCAAGTTTAAAAAAAAATAATAATTCATCTAATGATTTTTAATAAAATATTTTCATCTTAAACATGGTTTCAGAGGCATTTTGTCTGTTCATTCAAAATTTTATGATTCATATCTATATGTAAGCAATCATTGATGAAGGTGTTTGTATCTTTTTACTTTTTATTTACCGCGACGCATAATTGTGATGTAAAGAGTATTGTCGGACTTGAGAGAAAAAAAAAAATTTCTTCATCTTACTATGAGATCACATTTAATTACAGATCATGTGACTTGAACTTTTCTTTCTTTTGTTTTATCTTTTCTTTTTTTCTTTTTTAAAAAAAATTTTTTGTAAATTTTGGCTACTGAATATTTCAAATGGAGATAAATAAAAGATATACATTGCTCGATTGAATTAACCATTCAAAGAATTCTTCAGAGTCAAATTACTTTTTTTAATTTTAGATGTGGTCTTGCATTTCTAAGATGATTTCTCTGTCTATCAGTCTGTCGTGCTTAAATTTGAAACAGCATTTTCCTTGGTCTGTCATGCTTAAATTCCAAATAGACAAACCAAACCAACCACTGAATTGTATTGCATCTAGGCATTAAATAATCTTTTTTAAAAAAGTATACAGATCCAATGAAAGAGAGATACAAAACCCAAACCAATATTGCATCGCCAATTGTGGCCTGGTTAAAATAGCACTTTATCTTCCATTAATCATGTCTATTGACAAGGTTTTGGCATTAAGTATACCATAGGATCTATTGTCTGCATAAAGCAGAAGAATCAAATCAAGACTTTTCAAATAAATAAACTGATGAAGATTAAAACATCTTGTTTTCAGTTTCCCCTTAATCACTCCAACTAAACTTTTCCTTCTGTTGTATTGGTCTCTCTTCATTTCTTCCCTCCTCTTTCCACTACTCTTTTTTTTCCCCTGCCATCTCCTTGCTTTCCTTCCTTTATTGTTTTATATCTTTTCTTTTTATTTTGATGTTGGCGTTCAGTTCAATATGGTTACTCCTTTCGTTTCTTATTGTTTTATTATTATTATTATTGATTTGACCCTTGGTCATTTTTCAGTATTTAATATTTGTTTTATTTTCTTCAGTTTCCACCTCCTTCCTTGGCTTCTTAACCGCTACACACATTAGTTCTCTGATTCCCTAAACTCCCACTCCACGATTTCCTACCTATTACAATAGTCTCACCCATCATGTCTGTGTCTCTTTCTTGCTAATTCACAACTTCACAAACAGTAATTGATGTATTATTGGAAGAAAAAGAGAAAAGAAAAGGATAATAATTGTTTTTAAACCAGTGTCAATTTCTTTTGCAGATGTTATTTGTCCCAATCATTAAATGTTCCAAACAATCTTTAAATGTTTTATTGTTTTCAAAATTGTTTCTTTTTTTTTGTATTTATTTATTTTTTTAATTTCTATGAGAACTTGTTGAATTTGATTATATGACATCAGCAACCCTGAAGCAACATCATCATTAATCATCAAACCAACCCACCTCACCTTCCATTATTCCCTGATTACACACCGCAGGACTATTTTTTTCTTTTACCTAAAAAGGAATAAAGCAATATCTTCATGCTCTTTACAGTATGAGACAGTTTCTTTTTTTTTTTTTAAATTTGCTTTTTACTATTAAAACTAATTTAGCTGTTATATATAAACCACCAGAAAAAAAAACAACAAACAAAAAAAACTAATAGTAGCATTTATCAAATTAAAATTGTGTCTAGTTACCGGATGAGTTTTTAAAGGGTGAAACAAAAAGATTACTATAGTTTAGTTGCCATATCATCATCATCAGCAGCAGCAGCAGTCCTGCTATTTTACCATGGCTCTCCAAATTGTAGAGCCATGGCAGTCTCAGTAGTTTCCCCATTGCTTTCCATTTGGAATTGGGGATGCATTTCCCCCAGTGAGTTAAATGTGCCCCCAAATACCAACCTGGAAATGTTTACAACTGTGCGGTACATACAGCGCCTAGCCTTCTCAAATGGTCACCCATCTGGTAATGGCCAGGCTCATCGTTGCTTAACTTCAGTGATCTGGCAAGAACCGGTGTGTCAATGTGATTTTGCCATATATTGTGTGAGTATACTAAAACTACTACTAAACTCTACTCATGGATTGTACAGTGTTGGAGTAAATACTGAAACACATATTTGTTTGATTATGTAAGAATATAATAGAAAACATGTATTCAATAAATACACCAGTTTAAAAATAGTATTGATCCAAGGACTTGGTTGTACATTATCTATTGTCTTATTTTACTCCAAAGTTCTCAGAAATCAAGGGGCCCCTTTCCTAGGGCTTACATTTGATCTCTATATGAGATGCATAGATCTTCAAATATTCTAGTAAAGTTCTCTTTTACCTCTCAAACACTGAGTTAGTCAAGAAGTTGGGAACATAACGTTCCTCTCCCCAATTGACCATTTAAATATGTTATATATTTCTTGTAGTCTTTTGGACTTACTGGATTCCAGAACAATAATTTCTCATGTCTGGTGGAGTATCTAGCTTTGTGTTTGAGATAACATCACTTGGAGAAGGTGCACCATTCCCTGATAAAACCAATGTGGGCTAGCCATACTGAGATCTTATTTGGGCCATGAATACTGTTATTTTCAGTATTCATTATCTCTCTTTGTGTGTTTTTTTTTAAATATTATTGTCAGACATATTGTACCGAGTGAGTCACGGGAAATGGATATTTAGAAGCGAAAGGAGCATTTAAAAACGTCCATTTTCTTTGACTCACCCTGTATATATGGCAAAATCACATTGACACACCAGTTCCCAATAGATCACCAAAGTTAAGCAACATTGAGCATTGTTAGTACTAAAATGGGTGCCTATTTGGTAAAGATCAGGTTTTGTATGTGCTCTCCACTTATCTCGGCATTGTTTCTAGTCATCCTGAACTTCCCTTGCCACTGCACTCAAACATCACCGATTTAGAAGAGGTGTGGTTGAAGATTGTGCAACTTTTGCCTCATAATTACATGCACAGCTACTTGTACAGAGAGTATTCATTGTCTTTTGAAATTGAATGGAAACAATGACGTATGACAATTGTAAAAAAAAAAAAAGACTGTATATTATTTGACTTTTTATAATTTATTGAATTTTATTTTAAAACATGTTTTTAAGTAAGCATATCTTGTAAGTGTTCCTGAAATTCACTTGACTAGATCTTAACTAGTAAATTACTAGATGTTAAGTAACTAATAATAAATAATAGGTTGATATGCCATAAAAATAAACGTGAACTCTTTTCTATAATCAATTGAATGCTATCCTTGCTTGAATATCTTGCTGTTTTCTTTGACAAGAAAAGAAATCAGAACCATTTTCCCACCTCACATACCAAATTGCTCTTAATTTAATATTGCTGCAGTCAACCATCTTCCTGTTTCCCTTCTGGACACCCTTCCAGTGTATTTCAATCACAAGACATTTCTTTTGTATATCTACCAAATAGGGTTGAGTGTTTATTTTTGCTTAGAATTTTTTTTTCTTTTAGAGGGCATGGGAGGAGGCTTTTTTCGATTGGTTTGAAGTGGCATTTAGAAATGCGTTCACATATTTCTAGGAAAGACTCTGTCCACCAATTGGTCTGTCATGCTAAAGTTAAAAATTTTCCTTGTGGTGAGGGGTGGACAAAATCAACAGAGCTTATGCCATTTTTTACATGCCTTTTTTCCTATTGACTGCAGTGTGTTCCTTTGCAGTTATAGGAGATCCACCCTCTTAGGCTTTGCCTTCTATTTTCGTGAAGGTTTTAGCTTATTGCTAATTACTTCTATCAGAGGAATGCCATCAGGGATGCTCAGGCATTTTTGTAGGACAGAGTGCTCCTCTTCTGGGGTGCTGGCTCTTTAATCCCACTTTCTGACCCATGTGTCATATCTTGCTACTGTGGAAGGGAGATGGATGCAATTTTTTAGAAGAATCTCTGGCTCACCCATATTCATGAAGTAGCACTCTCGTCACTAAACTTGCTGTTTTAGTTGCCACTACTCTTAGGCCCACTCTGACTCAGAGTGGCAGTACCTCTCCTGGTTTCATCTATAGGTTAAATAGAAACCAACTATTTGTTTACAAACGATATGCCTACAAGCCAAATTAATCTACAAAGCAATGACTTAGATCCAATTCAAGTTTTGCATTGAATAGACATATGTTTAAAAATATGTTCTTATTTTAACTTAATTTATTTCCTACAAGTTTTGTGGAAGGTTGATGGATGGTGCAATAACTATTTCCTTTGTTTTGATTGTACATATATGGAGGCACATGGTAGAATATGAAAGGAAGATTTATTATTGATTAGCCCATCATGGGTCATTTGTCTGGCACTCCCTTCCTCTTAAGGTGGCTGTTGCTGGAGATTACAATGTTTTCAAAGAAGACCAGTCATAAATCTTAGTCATAAAACCTAAAACATTTTGTCTCTTGAAGGGGCTGTACTTGTCATGCTATGATTCATGGGCCCAACCCTCCATTGAAATTTATTTTTTTGAGATGCATTCTCTCATCTCTGTTAGATGTTACATTTGTCAGTTTGTCACGCCACAGATTGGAATGGCGTTTTTCATCATGCAAATTGGATAGACGCATCTTTAGAATATCTGTTCTTGTCTCACTTTTAAATTTGATGCTATGCTGATTCCTGCACAGATTTGCCTTTAAATAAGTTCTGATTTATATGCATTGTATATATTAAGATGTTTTAATTCTTTTGTTTTCTTTTATAAAAATTGCAGAGTAAATTTGGCCATTGTGTTTTTTTTTTTTTTTTTTCATTTTCACGTCTTTTCTGGAACAGATATCTACAAATTAATATTCGCAACCAATGCCATCTACATATTAATACTTATCTTCTATCTTTATAAATAGATAAAAGAGTATCATGATCTGCATTCAGTAGTAACCACTGTCCGCATGTGGATAGAAATTGAGACAGGCAATGCTAGGTGCACTAAGCAAACTATCACCTACTTACAATGTAAGCGGCACTGTTTTGTGTCTGTTTATATTTTGAACTTTGGTAACCAAATATTTTAGATTATTATTCAAAGGGAAAATATTGTATTCATATTAATTACTAAAGCTAAATAAATAAATAAATAAGGTTCCTATTCCTTCAAAACAGATTAGGCTTAATAAAATATTTCAAAATACTGTATTTTCTCAAACTCTGCCAGACAGAAATCGATATGGCTCCTATGTATATTCTTAAAAAAAAGTTTCTAATAAATTAATATTCTGTAATACACATTATATAGATATATTGACAAACACTATTGTATATATGTGATTATTTCATTTATAGTACAATTATAATCTATATATCTATAAAAGTGAAAATGTGTGTGTGTGTCTGTGTACATTTCCCTACCAAATAACTCTGTCAGTTTTTGGTTTAGAAACTCGAGATTTGACATATTGAGATTTGGGAAATTTTTTTAATCGGGTTTTCAGTCAGAAATTTAGCTGTCAAGGGTCAAAGTCAACGATTTGACCTTTGAAAACTCTACCAAACTCCTCTGCCAATTTTGGGTCTAAACACTTGAAATTTTAAATGTAGGTTACTTGGACATGGATCAAACTTTTTAATTTGATTTGAGCCCAAAAAATAAATGTTAAGGGGTCAAAATTGGGGTCTAAGTTAAAAAAAAAAAAAAAATTGACCTCTGTGGTCTCTACCAAATTACTCAGCCAATTTCTGGTCTAAACATTTGCATAAAGGGTATTCAGAGTTAGGACAAGTTTTTTTAATCGGTTTGAGTCGAAAATTTGAATTGCCAAGGGGTCAAAGTTAAAAAGATTTGACCTTTGTGGTGTCTAGCAAACTACTCAGCCAATTTTATTTCTAAACATTTGAAATTTATACATAACAGGTATTCAGACATGCAGCAAGCATTTTAATCAGTTTGGGTGCAAAAATGTAACTGCCAAAAGGTCAAAGGTAAAAGAGTTTACTTTTGCAGATTCTACCAAATTCCTCTGCTAATTTTGGATCTAAAGACTTAGAATTTTAGATGTAGGTAACTTGGGCATGGGTAAAACTTTGTATTTTGATTTGAGACCAAAATGATAAATGTTAAGGGGTCAAAATCCGCTCCCAGTGGAGTTGAGCACCGGGACGGAACTTTATGACTAATTCAGAATTTTCCCTTACCTGGCAACTGGTCTGATATGCACTGGGAGCGGATCTCCTCCCTCGATCATCCCATCGGCCTACCAAGAGGATTCTCTGCGGTACCCTCCACTAACTCCTGGTAAAGTCTCTTTCTAGGCTGTTCGAGGTTTGATCTTACCCCAAAAGTCAAGAACCCATAAAAATGTTTTTGTTACTTGTTTAGGTATATAAATGGAAGTATAAATAATTACAGACTGGCATCCTATCACAGCATTCTGATTAGAAAAGAACATTACTTGTATATTAGAAACTATAAAAACTCAATATATCTACTTATGGTTTCTGTTTTGATGTTCAAAGTACATGGTTCACTTAGCAGGCACTCTAATGGGAATCTATGATTATTGTATACAGGCTACTCATAGACAATAAAGCTTGGTTATGCTAATTACTGTATCGGCCAAATCTTTACATCACATCACCTGGAATTTTATGTGTTTAACGCAATGTGTGGATCTATGGCATCTTTTCCATTCTCTGATATCTTAGGTTCTTCCATATTCAACTAAGATCCTATTATCAACACCATTTTGTAATCATGTTCAAGGTATCTCGTTAATTTAGCAGACATTTTAATGAGTTAATGTGACTTTGAAAAAAATGGCTGTTTTTTAATTACTTATCCATGGATAAAATAAAATGAAATGTATACACTAACAGTTAAATATATTATCTTTATAAAATATTTCAAGCATTAGTTAGTGATAGAAAGGCACTAAATCTTCCTTAAAATGATGATATTACCTATTATTTTAATCCTTTGTTTTATTGGCTTTTATATTTTTCGAAACCATTGCGTTGACAATTGCAAGCATATTCAAGACTTTCTAGAATTTACATCGGTTAAATTCAGAGGTGGGGAATCGACTAAAAAAATATCTAACTCTAAAGTAAACTGTGAAATAACGCCAAACCTTGACATTTCTGTCAAACTTAGACACCGGAATGGAATGATATTAAAAATATCAAACTTTCTATTAAAAAAAAAAAAAAAAAAAAAACTTTGAACTCCATGTTCTTGAACCTTCTTTAAAAAAATCCTTACCCCTTTACATTCAATGTATTCTTTAATAATTACCTTTACATTCGATGTATTCTTTAATAATTACCTTTACATTCGATGTATTCTTTAATAATTACCTTTACATTCGATGTATTCTTTAATAATTACCTTTACATTCGATGTATTCTTTAATAATTACCTTTACATTCGATGTATTCTTTAATAATTACCTTTACATTCGATGTATTCTTTAATAATTACCTTTACATTCGATATATTCTTTAATAATTACCTTTACATTCGATGTATTCTTTAATAATTACCTTTACATTCGATGTATTCTTTAATAATTACCTTTACATTCTTTAATAATTACCAAACATTTGGTTAATTTTTATTTATTTTTTATTGCATTTTCACTCCAAACAAGGCACAGTGCCGCATTGATGTAGGGCTACGATCTCGGACATTATTTGCAGGGATACTATGCTGAGCAGCAAGATATCTGTTTACATTACACTTGAACTAGTGTGTGTCAGTATAGTCAGGGAAACAGGGACCCAGAAGGGAATTCCAAAATTTAGCAATCTGAGGCAAGAAATTATTAGAGTAGAAGGCTTTCTGGCATCTAGGGATCTCTACTGTGTAGGAGTGGGATTTTGCTGATTGTCAGGTTCGTCAGGGGTATTTACATCGAAGGAGGGTAAAAGGGCTTGAAGGTCCTTGGAGCACTTACTATTATTTGTAAAACAGGCAAAGGGATGCAGCATTTCATTGATGGGACAGAGGTTGACACCCAGCTGACAGTGTGGGACCTATTAAGTTGGTGACTCTCTTTGAACCCCTGTCTAAGATGCACCAGCCCTAATGTAGCAACAATACTGCAAATGGTGGCCTTGCAGAGGTACAAGATGGGATGCTCTCAGGCATAAGTAACTTTCTAGCATAGTAGAGAGAGCCCACCTTCTTAGCAGCAGCCTTCGCAATGACCTCAATGTATCTGTTCAAATTCATGTTCCCTGTGAACTTGCTTGCATATATAAAAGCCATTTTTATTCGAATTTTCTGTACTTGAGTTTCTTATTTTTCTATTTGTTTTCCAACCACTCAAAAATCTAGGTTTGTTTGATTGAATTGGTCTTTTGTGTGTGTTTTGGATTGTGTGTGTATACATAACTAGATCCTTTTTATTTATTTATTTCCCACCATTATCCACAGAATTTATTTCATATTTTTTCCTCCTTGTTTTTTTTTAACAACCATTGGCATTTTCTTAAATTGGATTTTTCCGGGTTTATTTGTGATAATCGCTCTACGTTTGACAATGTTTGGCATATCTTCATTCCCTGCATTTCCATATATGCAGTCTCGGCTGATCTGTTTTTTTTTTTTTTTTTAATCTTTTCTTCCTATCTCCATGGAACTGACAGTGGCATTCCAAAAAAACAAACAAAAAAAATGTTTTTTTTCTAAATATAAGCAAGTTTGCTTACAGGCTACTTTTTGTTTGCTAAGGAGCTGTCCCATCCCTTAAAAACCAAAACCAAACAGAATTGAGGAGCAGAATCCGATGCGCACTGTCTTTTGGATACGCAATGACTTACGGATGGTATTTCCCTTCTATATCCAACCAGCGTCAGATGTCTCTCCTTTTTCCTAATGTTACAATAAGGATAAGGGAAATCTCTGTAAGTCCCTTCCCTGCACCCAAACCGTTTCTCTCTTTCTGCTTATTGATTTCTGCTAGTCAAAGTCGTCCTGTCAGATTTATTCCATATTTTTGGTGATTTATCTTTCAAATCCACTCACTAGTGCCGCTTATCTTGTAGTGCCGCTAGTTGTACAGGGTTGGAAAGGAAGCCAGGAAGGAAATAAGGAGCGAGCATGACACCAGACAGGATGCTTGCTTTGATGTTTTTTTTTGGGGTCCACAATATTAATGAATATTAATGAATACTGCTCCGTTTTCCGCTTTCTCTATCCCCCCTCCCCAACCATCCATTTTACCATGACTCCATTTTGGCTAGCCGCCATTGCTTGTTTGCAGACTTGAACTCGGTCTCTTTCTTCTTTTCTGTCTTCCCCTTTGCATCCCAACCAACAGAAAAGAGCGGAGGCCTGTCTGATTTCAATTGGTCTGCTATCCATAAATTTGATTCTTGTGGCTTTGAGCAATAAAAATCAATGCCTGCCTTATCGAATATACAACAAACATTTATCTACATACAACAACAACAAAGACAACGATTCCCTGTTTTAAATTTATTAGAGGGTCTGCTTGAGTCACGGTGTTTGTTGAAGTTGTTATACATTGTTTGATGGTAGGGCAGTGATAAAAAGCCTCAAAGAAAGTTTTAACCGAGTGAACAGAATTATATATATAAAAGACCATAATAAAATATAATTTGAAAGAGACTTTCGATAAAATATATGAAAATAAAATCATAATAAAGTAGTGATAGAATATATATTCATATCTATCTAAATATGTTTATGTATATATGGAAGTGGCATGATGTAGTGGTTACAGACACAGGTGGTGATCTCTATGTTCCGGGTTCAACTTTTATTGGTGCAACTGCATCAGTTTTCCCTAATACTGTTAGGAAAGTCGTATTCTTCCTATGAGTTGAAGAATAGAATAGACACTTCAATCATTGGTTGTGCAACTAGTCTTAAAGAAGAAAATATCTGAAATTATATTGGTTTATCCTGGTTTTGTTTGCTCGTTCACAAAAGATGCAGTTAGTACATCACTTGCTTCACTATAGATGTCTCACATAGACACTTTTATATTGTCTCTTGAGACAGGAGGGCTATGTGTGTACGTGTGTGTGTGCGTATACACAGTATAATCACATTAACACACCGGTTCTCATCAGATCAACGAAGTTAAGCAACATTGAGCCTGGCTAGTACTAGATGAGTGACCATTTGGCAATTCTAGATGCTGTATGTGCTCTCTACTTATTTCGGCATTGTTTTCAGTCATCCGGAACCCGCACTTGCCACTGTGCAGACTCTAACCACACCTATTCTGAGTCATGTTAAATACAACACAACTCCGGATAGGTATGGTTAAAGTTTGCGCAACTCTTGTCACAAAAATTCCAGCACAGGCACCCTTACTGTGGGTATCCATAGTCTGTCAAGATTGAAGGAAGCTACCACATATAATAAAATTGAAGAAAAATTAGATAGTGATAGATAAAAAAAAAAAAAAGATAGTTATTTATTGAATCATCAAATGTTCACAGAGAATATAATAATTTTCTCGATTCAGAATCTGAAGAGAAAAGTATAAATTTCGAAACTCCATTTTCTGTTTTTGAACATTTGATGATTCAATAAATGTAAATTATTTTTTTCTTTATTGTCATTTAATTTTTTTTTGTTTATTAATGTTCTATTTAGAATATTGAGCGTCCTTTCAAGATAGGATCTATTTGAAAATATTCACACACATATATATATATATATATATATATATATATATATATATATATATATATTGAACAATAATTGAATATGATTATTAGCATCCCCAATCATGGAGATCTGGAAAATAGTTTTCCTTACAAAAATCGCCCATGTTTTTTGGACGTAAACAAATATTATTTATTATTTTACTCATAAAACAGTAATCTACAAACGTGTGTCACTGTATTACAGCTCGTCAGTGTAGCTTGACTGTTCTAGGATTCGAACCTCAGACCATATGTGCTATGGTCAAGTGCGTTAACTATTATGCTACAAGGTTCTAGATGACTTTATGTATTATTTTTATTGTTTTTAAACTTACATTGATTTTTTTTCGTTAACTTTTTTTAACACTAATTGAATATGGTTATTAGCATCTCCTGCCTTGAAGATCTGGAAAAAATTTTTACTTAGAAAAACCGCCCATATATATATATATTTTTTTTTGACATAAACAAATATTATTTATTTATTATTTATTACTTATAAAACAGTACATGTGTGCATGTATATGTATGTTTATATATATATATATATGAGAGAGAGAAAAGTGTGTATAAAGATCATTAAACTTTATCCTCGAGTGGTTCCTTAACTTAATAAGTGGTGATATAATAGTAAAATATATGTGTGTTTAGATGCATGCATACGTGTATGAATATGTACTTTGTGTATGTGCATACATCTTTCTGGTGTGTCACTTTCACTAATAGTTTGATGAAAAAATTACCATTTTGCCTCCTCTTCTCTGCTTCTTAGTAAAATAGTAGAATGCACAATATAGACTTGAAAGAGGTAACTAGTCTAGCAGAAGAGAAATTGAAGAAACACCTGAGGCTGTTGTTCATTAGTGTCACCCTATTTGTTTGGGCCGCTTCTTTATTTTCAGCATGTTTAAAACATCTGTGAAGCTGTGCAAGCCATATGAGATGTCAAACTTATTCAAAGAGCTGGTCAAAGAAGAACAATTTGTATACTATCTGACCTGTACTTGAAACACAAGTTGGCAGCCATATGTGTGTGCATAACTATATATAAGGTGTCCCAATAAAATGTATACACTCTTTAAACTATCTCAATTTGCTGCTTGAATACGCTATACCACGTTCCCAAGAGATGTTTGGGAATAAAGAATGGCACTTCCAGCAGAATGGAGCACTTCCCCACTATCATCATGACGTAAGAACATATCTTGATAGTCACCTGCAAAATAGATACTTAGGACGAAGAGGAAGTATCAAGTACCGTCAACACTTACCAGATTTGACCCATCCCTCTGGATTTTTCTCTTTTTTTGGGATGGAAAGCAACCATTGAAAGATGTCAACATACCAATTAAACTGATTAGGAACGTTTTCGATTCAATCAGTGAGCGTTGTTAGCTGTTCATGGGCCACAATGGCGAATAATTTGAACACTTTTGATAATTAACTGGTTTCTATATTTGTTCACAGTATTTTAATGTGTGAATCTTTTCTTTCTTATAATAAATGTTGGTTTTATGGTCATTTAAAGAGTGTATACATCTTATTATAACACCCTGTAAAAATTTTTATGGTGCAACTACATCAGTGAAACAGTGACACTTAGATAAAAAATACATTATCATAAAATAGTCATTAGTAAACACTTTTTCTATTGTATGTTAGATTTCAACCACACTTTCAATTTTATTTAGATCACAATAAACAGATAAAATAAATGCACAATCAAAATTACATTATCAATCAAGAAATAGTTTTCTGTCATATCATTCCTAGTTTAGTGAAAGAACATTAAGTTGGATAAGGACTAAAAAAACACATTTTCTATTTCACACCAAACTACGATACCTTAATAAATTGAAATGTGTTTGCATATTCGTGCAACTTTATTCTTTCTGCCTCTCTGATGTCTACAAAGAATATGAGGTGCTTTCAATAAGTTTCCAGACTTTTTGTATGGGTGCTTTTATTGAGAGTACACACATGCAACTCTAATCCTCTTCAAAGTAATCTCCTCTGGCTGCAGTGCACTTGTACCATTCAAACAACTTCTGGAAGGCTTCATGGAAGTTTTCTCATGTGAGTATGTCAATGGTCCTTGTCACAGTCTCTTTCATCTCCTCAATTATCTCATAACGACAGCCTCTAAGGTTTCCCTTGAGCTTAGGGAATAACCAAAAGTCATAGCGAGAAAGGTCTGGACTATAAGGAGGGTGAGGAACTGTCTTGGTGCCCATCTTGATCAAATAGTCTGTGACAAAGATGAAGTTGTGGATTGCTGGATTGTCCTAGTATAAATGCCACTAACCTGGTTTGAAGAATGCTGACCTCTTCTGATTGAATCTCTTCCTGCTTTCCCTTAAAACCTTAACATAGATTCCTTGTTGACTGTCTGCCCAGTGGGAACCCAGTAGATGTAGATCATGCCAGTGCTGTCAAAAAAAGGGATCATAAGTTTCTGGGTGGATTTACTCTTTCTGACCTTCTTGGGTCTAGGAGAGCCAGCATGTTTCCACTGTCTCTGGGCCATAGCAATAGATCCAGCTTTCATCACAGGTCACCAGGGCAAACTGTGGGATCTGAATAGATTAGTTTGACCATCTTCCTACTGTCATGTCTTTCTAATTTCTCTGAGAACCTTTGGAATGAACTTCACGCAAATCTTCCGCATCTTTCGTTCCTTGCAAATAAATGTGTGTACAGTTCCCACACTGACAACAAACTGTGCACTTATTGTCTCTATATACACGAAATTCCTTATCTATGAAATTCTTTATTTGACCAATCAACTCTGGTGTTTTAATTTTCTTACTCATCCCACATCTCTCACAAATTCCCTGTATTCCTTGAATCTCTTATGATGCTCAAAAACTGATGCGCGATTCAAGCAAGATAGTCCAAAAGCAGTCTGAAGCATTTTTTCCAAGTTTAAAACAGAATTTTATTACATATCATTCTTCTAAAGTGTCCTCACGTCCAGATTGCATTTTTTAAATTAGCCAACTGTGACATTCAGGCTTTAGTAGGGTGTATTCCAATTCCTGCTGTTGGTCAGTCATCTCATATGATGTATAGCAATAACATACTGAATTTTCAAGAGTCTATGATAATTTTAAATGCTTGTACAAAAAATCTGGAAACTTATTTAAGGCACCTCATATCAACAGAGAGCACCTGACATAGCGTTTTGTTTTTTCTATATGCATTTGTTTTTTCTGCCTTGATCCATTTTTTTTTTTTTTTTTTTTGCTCGGTCAGCAACTAAACGACTTTTAACTGTTGGCTACATCTATATCCATCATTCATTTTTTTCCCCTGTTTGTTTGATCCTTTCTGTTGTTACCTTTTACCACCTGATATCTACTTTGTAATTTTGTAATTATTTTAAAGTCCTTATTTACTTGCCTCCCCTAGGAGGGAAAAGTTAGACACAAGGTCGGTTTTTAAAATGGGGAAAATTCAACTCTCTCAAAAACGGACAATCTGGATTGAGACAAAAAAAATTGCCTCAGTCTAAAAGGATTTCTCCTTCACTTGATAGAGGACAGAAAAAATGAAATGTTGCATCAGAACAGATAATTCACTTTACTCCTATCCAAAAATGATAGGAAATATTTCAGTCTTTTGAATAATAAAGACAAAATATTAAGCACTGTATGTAATGTGATGATATTGTATTGGTCTATCTGCTCTTTCTGTTCATCTTATATGTTTCTCTATGCTTATTATATGCACGCATATGCAGATGCGTGTGTATGAGTGTGCCCCGGCCTGATTTTGATGTGTCCTTAACGGAAAGATGTTGCCCTTATGAATAGCACATTATAAAGAAAAGACCCAGATGGAACTGAAAAGGTTACAACACTTCCCATTTCTCCCTTTTTTTTTCCGTTTTAGTATTTTTCTCTCTTATTTATTTATTTATTTGTTTTATTCATTTTTATTTCTTCTCTTCTCCATTCATTCTCTTTGCTAAAATACTGATAGATTTTCTTCGTGCTGTCCTCATGTATTAATAACAGTTAAAAAAAAAAAAGATGCAGCGAAACTAAAACAAGAGATACGAGCTGATGTTTGTCTGTCCGCATGTGTTTCTACATAGAATAAATGTCCATCAAAACTATAACGGGGAACACGCATAGATTGGGCATTAAAGTTTGATCTGAATCGAGAAAAGAGTTTCATGCAGTGGCAGACATTCACACTATGGATGATGATAATAATTAAACCTTCTCTTCATCTTCTGTTACTAGGTGACGGCTGTCGATGTCTACTTTAATAGATAGTCAACATTAAAACCTCAACCCTAAGTAGAACTATAATTAAGGTAAAGAAATCTAATCAATAGTGTGGTGAAATAGTCACATTCACGTAATAAACTCCACAAGTATTTATTTTGGGGACGTTAAGCCATTTTCGTGTGTATTATGTAAAACCAAGGAATTTAAAAGGACCAAGGCATTGGTTCTTGCGGTTGTGAGATTAATCCTGAATAAACGATTGTTAGAGATCATGAACTGAAATGCTGCTGAAAGGAACTTTTACATTCGAATTAAAAAAAAAAAATGAATTTCAACGAGCAACTTAAAAAGAAAAAAGTTAAATAAAAATAAGAAATAGACATAAGTTGGCTTTCAATTTTTTTGATAACCGCTTTTTGTGATTAGATGGTAACGAAATAAACCTTAGTTTCAGGATAATATTGCCATATACAACAGTGTTCAACAATACAACTCGGCAAATACGACATTTGAAAGATATTTAAAAAAAAAAAAAAATCTCTCTCTCTCTCTCTCTCTCTCTCTCTCTCTCTCTCTCTCCCTCCCCCCTGCCTGGCCACTATCATTAATTCACAGATTCCCAACATTCTTTTTACCAAAAACTGAGGTAGATTAACAAGTTAAGTAAAAATAAAAAAAATAATTGGAATAGGAATTCAAATAATCGTTAATCATACTGAATCATTTAAAAGAAGTTTTGTTGTATTTAATCTTTGGAAGTCTTAATTTTCAATGCATCACACTCTAAATGTAGCAATAACTCTTCTTCCTGAACAGCGAACATTTTTTCAATATATCATGCATTAATAGAAATCGATACAAATCTAATTAGTAATGATATCTTTTTCATTAAACAATACAATTTGTTTATAGTTGGACTAATTTTATCATCTTAGTTCTTCATAACAGCAGTACTATGTGACCTTCAGCATGGGTCAATTTAAGAAATCGAGGATACAGCATTAATGTCCTTAATCATTCTCATAAGTAATCAAATTTTGTTCATTCCATTCACAATTTTCAATCGTTTCATAATATTTTTCATCCTTCAACTGACAATCCATTCATCTCATTAACCTTCATTGTCAAATCGCTTTTGATCTTCATAAGTATTGACTCGTTAGTAAAATAAAAAATAAAACTAGCTAAAATGAGGGCGTTAATCAGATTACAAATAAAATTAAAAGCAAACAAACAAAAAAAAAACCCAAATATTAACGTCAAAGAATGAGTTCATATAGAAACGTTGTTTTACTTTGAACAAAATAAAAGACGCATCAAGTGCGCTTGAAAGCCAAATCACAACGTAATATTAGGAAAATAAACAAATATTTTACTTGTTTGAAATTTATCACAAATATATTTCAGAGGTATCCTCCATCTTCAGTGCGTTGTTTTTTTTTTCTTCTTCCTTGCCTCCAAATTTACAACATGGCAAGGAAGAAGAAAAAAAAAACACACTGAAGATGGAGTATACCTCTGAAATATATTTGTGATAAATTTCAAACAAATAAAATATTTGTTTATTTTTCTAATATTACGTTGTGATTTGGCTTTCAAGCGCACTTGTGCATATTTTATTTTAAATAATAAGTTTAGATGTAGCGATTAGCTGATTTTTTGGCTAAAATGTTTAGTATTAGTAAAAATAATACCACTGATGAATAATCTTATTTATAAAACTCACTGTCTGCCTGTCTGTCTTAATATTTTCAAACATTATCTCTCCCGAAACTAAAAGTCACAGAGTGACGCTAGGGGCCTCAAATGATTGGATTTTTTTATGGATCATTAGCCAGTTAAAATAGTTTTTGAAGGGGTCAAAATTGAAAAAAAATCGTTATACATTTTGTACATTCATCTTAGTTTATTTTTAATCAGTTCATATGCGTGTCATGTTGGTACAGTGGTAACATCACCAGCTTTGAATGCTACACTTTGGTTTTCAGTTTCGATTCTAGCTGATAGCACTGAAATACTTTTTTTTTTTTTTTTACTTTTGAAATCATGACTCTATAATAATATATGCAAAATCTGAATGAATTAAAATATCATATTTAAGCGTATTTTACGACCGGGAAAAGCCGGGCCTCCTCCCTCTGCTAGTACTAATTTAATTTTTGTTTTATTTATTTAATGTTAAAATGAGAAAACTAGATATAAATAATTCCTAGATCTCCAATAATAGACAAAAAATTTAGAATAAATTCTTTGCAATTTAACTGTTTTACTATTTATTGATTTCACATATATTTCACATATATTATGTTAAAAATATAACAGATACATTCTGAAATGTTTTCTTATTGTCTATAATATTTGAAATGATGGTGCCATATGATATTTTTATGTTATTACATGTTTAAGCAGCGTTGAGCCTGGTCAGTACTAAAATGGGTAACCATTTGGGAATTACAGGTGGTGTATGTACTCTCTGCTTATTTTGGTATAGTTAGGGATTTCACAACTCTTGTCTCACAATTACTCATGCAATTACCCTTACAGGGGGTATCCCTTGTCTCTTGAGACTGAACAAAGGTATCGATTACATGTCTGTCAATTTGGAAAGACATTTGTGCATATAAATTTACAGATATTTTTTTTTCTAACTAAACCTTACTATGAAAATGTCGAATTGATATACATACATTTTCTAAATATTTTTGATGGGTTCTGATTGGTTAAACAAAATCGGTTCTGTATAATTAACAGGACAGGAGCTCAGCCATAAAGTCAGTGTGCCACTATCAAAAAGAAGATTAACATCAGGCTTTATCATTTATGGTCAACTGACTATAAACTAAATGTTCTGATTTTAGTTTAAATATTTTCCAAGAAAAAGAAACCAACTTTTTTTTTTTTTTTTTATCCCAAATGTCTTTGCATTTTTAATCTGCAAAGAAATATAAGACACATCAGAAAAGTAAAGAAACTGCTGTCAAAGATCATTTATTTCAATTTAAAAAAAACGAATGGCATCCGAGTCTAAGGAGAGTAGAAAGTGGTTGATGAGTTTGCTCAATAGTCTCATAATCCTTGCTTCTCTTATTTTGTCTTTTACTTCCCACATTCCATAAGCAATGTTTCTGGCAAAAGGGGGAAAAATTGCTGTTTTCAGGTTGTAACCTATCCACATCTGGGTAGGAGCTGCTAGAAGCAGCTTATCTTGCCTAGACAGAGTTCAAAATAGACTTTCTAGCTTAGTAGGGGATGCCCTTTTCCCTTCCCTGCAACCTCTTTTCTACAGAAGAAATGTTGTGAGCCTGTCTTTGTTTTATCATTATTTACATAGAAAGTACTCGTCTGAGCTCCGATTTCTGGTCCCCCCCTCGCCAATCTTTCATGAAAAACACCCGTCTAGCTGAAACCACTGTCAATAATTTTCCCTACTCTTTATCTGTGTCTAAATCAAAACGTAGATTCCATGAACAAAGCTTTTTTTTCTTAGAACTGCACGCCTGTGGAACTCTCTTCCATTTGCCTGCTTCCCTGCTGACTACAACTTGGCTGTCTTCAAATTCAACTTCAACAAATTCTCAATGAACCGCCTCCTTAAATAATCAATTGACTAAATTCCCATAACTAATGATTACAATATTATCCCATTGACTACTGTATGCTCTATAACCCTTATCCTCGAGTGGCCTCCGGGCCTTGATAAGTGGGGACTCCTATGTAAAAATACAAAAAAAAACAAACAAACGTTTTTTTGTCCTCGAAGTAGTATTTTTTAGCTTTTCAAACAAGTGGTTTTATGCATTGTCTGGAGCGATTTCTATATTAAAACAAAAATTCATTCTCTTATCCTTATCTATAAAATTCTCTGCACTGCTGGAAAAAATCTCCTCAGATGCTCCCTCAACTCTATCATTATGGTTTTCTTGATTTCACCCACGTTTTCAAAATGGGTCATATGGAGCAAGATCGAATGAATAGGGGGGTTGTTACAGTCACTTAGTGTTACTCAGTGCTCATGACTGAATAATTTGAAAAGGAAATCCAAATAAATTCATGTGCAAAGAAATTAAATACTTGCAGGAGGATAAGATTATTATAATATGCTTCCAAGAAATCTTGTTAAATAATACACTCCTCTTATCCTTCTTTTGCCCAAAACTTTAACAGTCTTGTTACTTTTTAGACCAACATCGTAAACAATCTATTTATAAAAGAAAAGGAGTTGTATTACTTCTCTAAAGGCAGAAAATATTAAACCTTTATCTTGGCATCTAAATTTTTTTTTTATTCCTGTTTTTTAAATATATCAATAAAATAGTTTTACAAAGTATTTGAAAACGTCTGCTTGGCATTATGAAATCAATGGACATGTTCAAATAGCAGAGATTTTTATTCTACGCTTCCAATCTAATTTTGAAATATGTAACATAAACTCAGATATCCCGGTTCCATTTCATAATCAATATCTTCTTGAATATCGATTAAAAATATTAAATGGTTGAGTCGCTTTATAACCAAATTATTGGAAAATGGAATATCTTATATAATAATGGCCTTGTTTTTATATATAGTAATTAGGGCTAAGACAACAGCATATTCTTTTCATTGTTTTGACTCTTGAGTGTGTTATCCCTTGATATCTTATATACTTTTATATAGAGTGATGTGGTTCTCAGTTGATTAACTGTGTCTGATATATGCCTGAGAGTCAAAACAATGAAAAGAATATGCTGTTGTCATAGCCCTAGTAATAATACACATAAAAACTTGGAATTGCTTAAATAATGGCATACATAGTTTGATCTGAGAAAGAATCTTGAAAATTTTTAAATTTGACTAAAAATAAGGAAGTTATGATATTTTTATGCTTCACACGGTTGGATATTTTTCTTTATATGTTTGTCACATTTTTTTTTTAATGCAACTTTTCCAATAAAAATGTATCTTTGTTAAAATACAAGATAAAGCGACGAAATTTGCCATTTAAGTGTACTTTTGTGTCATGAATCTGAATATGCCATTGAAAATCTCCAGAAATTAAGTTTCCAAGTAATTTGCAGGAACAATCATTAGCAACTGTTATTCCCTATTCATAATCATGAACTCACCCAGCTACAAAGAAAAGATTGATTAAATTAATTTTTGTCTGATGCCACAAAAATTCTAAATTGATATTATTATAATGTTTCTTTTTTTTTGTTTGTTTTATTTTAAAAACTAATATTTCAGAAAGTTAATATTTGCTTTAAAAACATTTTTTTAATATTTACATTACAACGTAAAATATAATAAATATACTTCACAATCATTAGAAATATTAAAGAAGAAATTTGTTGCAAAACATAACTACATCCAAGGCAGCTCACATAGATGAAAAAGATGATGATTATGATGATAATAATAATAATAGGATAGCTAGACAGAGAAGGGAGAGCACTAACCAAACCTCCACTGGAATAGTGCAGAGAACACTGGAACCTTGAAGAGGTTTTTTGCCACCCTAACTCCAGGGAATACCAATGACCACTATCATGTCCACTCATAAATATGGCCCCATATGTCACATTAACAGGTTGATTGAAATTGAAACTAAGAACCATCAACACATTGACCGCTTAGCTAATTCAAAATTAAAAAAAAATATTGTAACATAAATAAATTATGGATTTCAAGAGAATTTATCAGAACCTATTTTAATTTCTAAACATGTTTTCAACACTAAAATGCATGTTTAAATGTGACATATGGGGGGGGGGGACATATGAGTTGGCCATGCGGGTACCGGTGAGAAATGCAGAGTCATTTGCAATGGCTAACGAAAGAGAAGGAGCTCGAAATCTGGAGAGATTTGTTGTCACTTGTACCCCAGGGAATACTACTGGTTATTATCAGTGATAGCCTCTGAGAACATATCGAATAATAATAATGTGCAAATCAATGTAGCTTTTTTTTTGGGGGGGGGGATCCAACACATATGAATATTTATAAGCTTTAATAAAACAGAATTATATAAACTTTTTAAAAAATTTATAGAGAGAATGGTTTTCTAATCTTGAAAGCCATTATAAAATTATTCATTTTCTCATATGCATTGCACTTCGACTGTTTATCAGTTTTGAAACGAAGTGAAATATGTGTGTGTTGGTGTGAATTAATGTCCAGGTGCAGCATATGTGATATATTGAAATTATGGTTGAAATTTGGAATAAAGAGAACACGTATGGTGTTCACATGTGGCCTATACACATCCAAACTGTACAGTGCCATTGTTAAAAAAAAAAAAGAAAAAAACAAACTCTTTCTTATTTCTTTGCATGACGTCACTGAAGAGTGTTTTTGAATTTTTTAGATGAGGATTGATAATTCGTATTTGGATTATTTGGACTGTTGTTCTCATCTTAAGGACCAGTGGTATAAGAGCTAAAATACCTGGTTGCTCACACTGAGGATTGAACTTTACAACCTCCGGAACAGTGTAATTTACGACTGAATTTTATTAAGTACTTTATCTGTTATGCCATGTGTTCGAAACGTTGTGAAACTAACACTCAAGGTAAAAACAGTAGCCGAAAGAATCCTAATTTCTTATCCTGCTAGTTTAATGGATGAGGAAATTCTTGTTATCACCCAAATTTTTGTTGACAGCATTTTTGAAGGTTGTATGTATATTCACTTAAAATAAAATACTGCTGTTTTTAACTTAATGGTTTAACACACCTACACATTTTGAAAATCACTTGATAGAGAATCTCTTAATTTTTTAGATGAGGATTGATACTTTATATTATTTGGATTATTCAGACTATAGTTCTCAATTTGAATATTAAGTTTACAACATTTTGGTTGATGTAACCTACGACCATCGGGTATTGCAAAATATTGTGATCAATAGGAACAAGGCCATTATTATATAGATATTCAAATAATCCCAGTTACTAAAGAGGTTTTATAAATGTAATTTATCTAAAAATAAGAGAGATAACATAGCTAAGAAATGCTAGTGCAATAGAGAAAGCTCATTGCACCATGCATGATGTAACTTGTTTCTCGCTTGACTCATTTCTCATCAGATACTCATTCAAGTGATGAGTTTGAGATAACTAGGCAATTTTAGTGTCACTTTATTATTGTTTCATGCCTTTTTTTTCACTTTTTATCTTCTCAGAACCCTCTCTCTCTCTCCCTCTCTCTCTTCCCCCTCCCTCTCTCTCTTCCCCCTCTCTCTCTCTCTTCCCCCTCTCTCTCTCTCTCTTCTCCCCTCTCTCTCTCTTCTCCCCTCTCTCTCTTCCCCCTCTCTCTCTCTTCCCCCTCTCTCTCTCTTCCCCCTCTCTCTCTCTTCCCCCTCTCTCTCTCTTCCCCCTCTCTCTCTCTTCCCCCTCTCTCTCTCTTCCCCCTCTCTCTCTCTTCCCCCTCTCTCTCTCTTCCCCCTCTCTCTCTCTTCCCCCTCTCCCTCTCTCTCTTCCCCCCTCTCCCCCTCTCCCTCTCTTCCCCCTCTCTCTCTCTTCCCCCTCTCTCTCTTCCCCCCCTCTCTCTCTTCCCCCCCTCTCTCTCTTCCCCCCCTCTCTCTCTTCCCCCTCTCTCTCTCTTCCCCCTCCCCCCTCTCCCCCTTCACCCTCTCCCTCTCTTCACCCTCTCCCTCTCTTCACCCTCTCCCTCTCTTCCCCCCTCTCCCTCTCTTCCTCCCTCTCCCTCTCTTCCCCCCCCCTCTCCCTCTCTTCCCCTCCCTCTCTTCCCCCTCTTTCCCCCCTCTCTTCTTCCCCCTCCTCTCCCCCTACTCTCTCTTCCCCCTCTCTCTCTCTTGCCCCTCATCTTACTTTCTCTCTTTCTCTCTCTCTATGAATATATGTACACACACACACACACACACACACACACACACACACATGCAGTGATACTTCAAGAACAAAAATGATTTTTAAAAAAAAAGAAAGAAAATCAACTATTGCATGCAATAATTTTTTAGAATATTTTTCTTGGAATGGGACACAGCAAACGTGTATTCCTATGAAATGGGAAACTGACTTATTACGCTTTCAACAATTTCTTATGGAAACAACTGGAAGTAGTAACTCCTTTCTTCCTCTCCATCTTTCATTTGAGCCATCAACTCCATAATTCCTTACAGAAATAAATTGCTTTGAAATTCGAATGGCCTCTGAAAATCAATTGCTTCAGTTCTAAGGCAATAATAATGTGTGTGTTCCAGTATGTTTTGTATAAAATGGTCTGTCGCGTTTGCGGGGAGGATGGAGTGAAATACCATTATGGATCCTTCCATCCAATTTTTGAAATAGCCTGTGGATCAACTTTAATGCTTGGCTTGTAACATGGTATGTAAATCTCTTGCTTTCATCCAAAAGCTCTGATGTCATCTACAAATATGGCGATCCTTTTCGTCTTTTCACATTCAGTTTCTTATTCATAAGAGTGGTCATACCTAACTATGACTTCCACCGTTATATATAATGTTAGACTTGAAATCTAATTGGCATGCGTGTTTACGGTTTGTACGAACATACTATGTAAATTAGATGAAAAGAGAGTCACTTTTTCTGTACATGCTCACAGAGGCATTAAAAATTATTAAAAAGTGTTTGAACAAATGTATAAATATGTACATTAGTACCTATAACCATTTTCAATCTTTTTTTTTTTAAATTGCCTCTCTCTCTTTATATATATATATATGGTATACATGGGCAGTATTTTTTCTCTAATGCATGTTTCATTGAAGAGCAGGGACAATTCCTGTTTGTTTGTCTTGCAATCTATTTTTTTCTTTTTGGCGGAATAACGTTCTGTTTGAGTGTAAAAAGAAATTTGCTGTAGTCGCGAACGTTTTCGACTTCCATAGGCCGTCCTCAGGCGAGTGATGAATAAAAAAATTGCTGTTGATGTATTTTGATGAATTTATTAAGACGATTAAAAGCGTTTAAAATCATTAAAAGCACTTAAGTGTGCCTTCTCTTTCATATTGAACCTGATTGATGGTCGTTTTTTTCATACAGATTAGTCGGGCATCAATGATTGGGAGGTGCAGATCACAGTGTGAGAATCTAAAAAAGTTATTTTAAAGTTTTTGTTAAAACAATTAAGATTTTCTCATTTTTTAGACCTGTATTACAAAGAGGTAGTTGTACAAAATGAGTTGTGGTGTGAGGAGAAATACAATACAAACTGAAACAGAGAATATTCAGGCCTGTAATAATAAATACAAAGAGGGGGCTGCAAAAATGAGTTGTGGTGTGAGCACAAATACAAACTGAAATAGAGAGAAGAAGAGTTTTAAAACTTTCCTTCTCTGTTACAGGGAGAGAGAGAGAGTAGACAAGAAAACAGCTAACAATAGTCGTATATAGTAGATATTAGCGAGAGAATGGGAGGAGGTAAAAGATAATAAACTCACTCACAGGCTTTAAGAGAAAGCGGGAGGCGAAAACATTACTGACAGTAATACTAGCGCTGATATTACTTTACTGTAAACAAACTCTTTTTGCTCCATTGTTTCGTTGTTAAAAATTTAAAAAAAAATGAAAATATGAATATAAGAAAAATGTTCTTACATATTTAGTTGGAGCTTCGGTTATCAGAATATATAATTTTAAACAATCCGGCGTTATTTTTGGTCAAATTTTAAAAATATAGTTGAAAAACAAATATGTAATGTGTCCATCACATTATTTTTTAATGGTGAATTAAACAGTGTTTGGTTTAAAAAAAAAACAAAAAAAAACGAAAATGTGGAATATGATTTTTTTTTTCTGCTTCACGTGTGCGAACGGTACCCTCCCATCCCAATATATTTTTTTAATCGAATGGACACTAATCTATCCAATTATATATATATATATATATATATATACACAAAATCAATATTTAAATATTTGTAGGAGGTGCTCAGTTTCTAGTTAAGTTCCTATTTACTTGCCCCCTACGAGGACAGTTAGACACAAGGTCAGTTAATGTGAGGAAAATCCAGCTTTCCCCAAAAGGTCAATCTGGATAGAAACAAACATAAAAATTGTCTCCATCATGAAAGATTTCTCCTTCACTAACAGAGGACAGAAAAGGCGAAGTGTAGCATCAGAATACTTACACTGTGATCTTGGCCCGAAGTCCAGGTAGAGAAATTTAAAAAAAACGTCTTAAACTGGAAAGTTTAACAAAATAATGTGTCACTCGGACAAGAAATGTAATTGAAAATAAAAACCAAAGTTATCAAAAATTTGTGAAGGATTTGTTAACTTTAGTTAAAAATGCTTTTGGATATTTAAATAAGTGGGTAAAAATACTTAACAATTTCCAAACGTCACGTTTTCTGTTAGTGACGTCACTCGTTTTAAAATGAAATTCATTTTTATCTATTTGTCATAATTCTTAAGTTTTACACTCCTTAAGGATTACGACAAACAAACAAAAATAAATGTCATATTTAAAAGTAATTTGATGTCCAAAATCTAAGTTATAACATTTTCAAAAGCCAATAATTATGACCCACTAACCGTAAATATGGGGTAAAACGCCTTAAAAAAAACTCCCTTAATCCTACCTCTAACCCTAGATATGAGTGGCAAGCCTCCTCTTCTTAAAACCTTCTTTAGCCCTAACAATAACGCTAAGTCTAAGTGGCAAGTTCCTTACCAAACAAAGTTCCTTGGTAAACTACATATAAGTATCTAAAAAAAAAATCCTTTCTTAAAGAAAAGTGCACCTTATCATTCATAAAAAAATAAATTAAGTCAACTATCCTAAAATGCTAGAATGGTCTCGAAATGGTGAATTATTTTACATTAAACTTATGTGAAACTAACCCCCACTCTAAATTCTAAAATTGTTTTTGTTTTGTTTTTGTCAAGCCTTCAGGGTGTTCACACATAATTTTCCTTAGCTCTATCAATAACCCAAAGTCAGAGTGGCAACCTCCCCACCCTTTCATAATTGCACAAAGACCCTCTTAAAACTACACATAATCGTCTTTAGAAAAAAAAGCGTGCAGGATTTATCTGATAGAAAAAAATTGGTTAACTGCCCTAAAACGCTAGATTGGCTCAAAATGGGGAATCGTTTTACATTAAATTCTAAAATAATACTTGTTTATCTTTCATTAAAGTTTTTTAAAGATATTCACACGTAATTGCTTACAAAGGTAAAATCGCATATTTTGGAGAGGTGGTCAGATGGGGTAGGGTGGGGGTTAATGAAAGGTATTAATCTACAATAATACCAAAGAAATATTGCAATATATTCATTTTTAAACATTCCGAGATTTCGATTTCAGTTATTTGTACATATAATGCATTACAATTCAGCTTTGAGTTCTTTAACTTCTTTTCTTTTAATGGATACATGACATTTTTAAGGAATTGCAGCATATTTATGTGCATTTACTGCAGATTATTTGGAAACCATTAATTTCTGGAGATTTTCAGTAGCATATTCTAATTCCTAGCATAAAAATACACTTATATGGTAAATTTCATTGCTTAATCTTGTGTTTTAACAATGATACAGCATTTTTACTGAAAAAGTACTGTAAATATGTAACAAAACGCATATGGTCTTAAAGAGGGGAAAATATCCAAACATGTGAGACACAAAAATAGTCATAACTTCCTTAATTTTAATTGGATTTAAAAAATTTAAAAAGATTCTTTATTAGCTCATCAGGCTCTTTCTATGTAATACCAATATTTAAATAATTTAAGCTATTTCAACTTTTTCATGTGTATTGCTTCTTTGTTTTGCTCTTTTTTAATGTTTTAAATCAGATTCTAATACTTAAAAAGAATAACTTTACTTTTTCTACTGAGTAGAATATTGAAAAAAAAAATTCAACTTGTTACATACATGCAAAACCACATTCATTTTTTTAAAAATCCAAATTAATAAATTAAAAAATATATAATCTTAAAAAGATAAGATACAAGTTAGAAAAGCATTTCATCCAAGGCATGAAAATTGTCAAACAAAATGTTTTTACTGTAGGCTTTAAAAATGAAGGTACAAGATTCAATTTGAAATTTATTTATCTTCAAAGTGCACTTTTATAAATTTTACAAAGTAAGGTATAAAAATTTAATTTAAATTGATCAAAAAATTACCTTGGATTTATTTTATGTAATGTACATTTTGTTGCACTTTAAAAACATTATCTTTCATCTAGCAATTAATGATATATATATATAATTTTCAATGATTTTTTTTTGTTCCATTCATAGGACTTAAAAAAAAGCATTTTTATTTAACAGTCAGTAGATTTTTCTTGATAAAGTTCCATGAATGGACCGAAATATTGAAATTAGCATTTATGTATATTAATCCTTTTTGTATGAATTAGAGTGTCTCTTATCGTGTTCATTTTTATACCTATGCATTCTGTCGAATATTTATCCTCTAAACTAGGGGTCTCCAAACTACAGCCCGCAGGCCAAATAACCTTTAACCTAGCCTGCAGGGTTCTTATGGAAAACGTAAAAATATTCAGGGAAAATTTAAAAAAAAATGGAAATGTGTGAAAATAGTGTTGTGGTTTTTCTTTTTATTCATGAAATGATTAAAAGAATGAGGTTTTGAAGAAACAGTTTCACTAAAAAGTAAAACTAATAAACAAAACAGTATAAAATACGTCCAGGCATTTTTTTTGCATTTTGGCCCACGTAGCTTTAAAAAGTCAGTAATATGACCCGCCTGTTCGGAAACTTTGAAGACCTCTGCTTTCAATATACCTTTCACACATTCACATTATATATATATATATTTTAATAGATTTGTATTTTTACTCTCTTTGTGGTGGTAGAGTTCTCGTAAGGAAATCACTGGTAGTCAATGCATGTAAGGCATTATTCATTATGTAAAAACTGATTAGAGCTCTCGGATGCACTAAAAATGTTTGCTGACATTTGGATTTTGCTTACATTGCGTGGGTGCTGGCATAGCGCAGGCTGAGATTATCAGCTCGACAGTTAAGTTTCAATCCTGGCTTTAAGCACTTGCTTGTCTAGCTGCTCTGATTCTGATTGTACTAAGTACAAAACAGTACTGTCTGTTGATGATTGTGTGTATATATATATATATATATATATATATATATATATATATATATATATATATATGAGGGAGAGAGATGGTAAAAGGAACAAACCAAGTTATATGTCCATCAACGTTTCATCTTTATCATAAGACTTCTTCTGGATGAATAAATTGAAGAAAATAGAATGCCAGTACAATATTTTAAAATGTATTTGTTGTGAAAGTATGACTTCCTTCTATTTCAAACGAAAAAAAAAGTTTTTTTTTTTAAATTATAGCATTGTGAAAAGAGTAAGAGTGTTTTTTAATGTCATATAGCCGTTAATATATTTAAAAAAGGTGTGATGTAATTTATATTCTTTTTAGAATAAAAATGGCCGTTATAATTATTATATATATATATATATATATATATATATATATATATATATATATATATATTAGTTGTGAGAATGCAATATATGTAACGTCCTGAAGTGTGAATGTGTTACTAATTATCAGATAGTTTGAAGAAGTCTTTCAGACACACTTCAAAATAGGTTGAAAAAAAAAAAAGTGAATTGGAAGAAATGCTTGCGGGGGGGGGGGGGGGTCATAAATTTTAGTAATCTTGTTTGTCAACTTAAACTAGCAATAATCCTTTTCATTCGCCTTGCAAGTTCATGTCCGCTGTGAATGTCATAAGGCTTTTTTTTAATCATAGCCGCAAACATTTTAGACAAAAGTCCTTCGTTTGATCACACACGCACAGTTTTTTTCTCTTATAAGTCAAATCCGATGTGCTCTCATTCTAGCACAACTGAGTTATGTTTGCCTTCTTTGCTTGTTTTCTGTCGTTATGGTTGCCTAAGAATGGACATTCCATGTGCAGTCAGCATATAAGTAATCGGTGTTGTGTAAAATTGTTTATATTGACCACCAAACATTGGCCATTGAAGAGAATTTTTTTTCTTCTCTTCACTGCACCAACACAACAAAAATGTCAAGTCAGTAATTCTTATTGGATGAAAAAACTATGGTTTCATTTGTCCCTTACAGTATATCAACCCTTTTTCAGTGAATTAATGCTAGAACACCAGGGAATAGAATACTTCTTGTAAACTAGTGAGACTTTGTAGAAATTTCGCAGTGTTTTCTATATCAGTTTGTAATTTACTGTTAATAAAAAAATTCCTTTTTGAATTCTATTAACACAACAATGACTCTTCTATATATATAAAAGCCAAACGTCTGTGTGTATGTATGTATGTTTGTTTGTAACGCTAAAACTTTTGAAAGACGGAACCAAACTTGACAAATTTGGTATCATATCGAAACCCCATCACCCGGATGACAAATATCGAAATTTCACGTCAAACGGACCACTAGAAGTGGGTCAACTGATCAGTTTTCTGCAAGGGGGGCCCCCAAAAAACCTGTCATAATCTATATATATAAAAGACAAAAAAAGCCCAGGATGTAATATAGATTGACTGAAATACATGTTCTAGCTGGTTTCTAGGTGTTGCCAGGGATGTAATATAGACACATTATGTTGTATATTACCTGTTCTCTTCTCCCTAAGGTAAAACAATTTCATATACATGCTGTAAATTACCTATGCTAGGTATAAAACATGAACAATACCAGTCCTAGGGTAGATAAAACAAATAATACATAGAGATGAAAGATTCCTCTCCCCTAAGAATAAAACATATGTTCAATATCTGCTTTTGTTTTTTCATAGTTTATACGGTCCCGAGCAACGCCGGGTAGCCCTGCTAGTCTTTCATAAAAAAAAAAATTATTATTTCAGACGTTTCAAATATTCTGTAAATCAATAAAACAAACGTTTTTTTCTTTTAGTTAGACTAGCAGGGGCACCAACCCTTGCCCGATTGTAAAATATGCATAAATATATTTTGATTCATGCAGATTTCATATTTATTATTACAGAGCCAATTCTCTATTGAATATTATATTTTACCTAATATATAATACTGATTTCTAAAGATTAAAAAAAAATGACTTTAGTGCCATCAGCTAGAATCGAAACCAAAATATTTAGTGCTCCAGTCATGTTCCCTACTGTTTGAGCTATCAACAGATAGATAAGAATGATTTTAAATTAAATTACTTGAAACTATTATTTTTTTTAATCTATTATTGAATCCTTTGAGATGAGGCATCATAATTTGTGTGTTCATGAGCTGGCTGAAACGCGTGAAACAGCAACAATTATAAAGATGAGGATAACAGTCTGCAAAAGAATCACTACACACACTTCAAGCTATGAATGAATTTGCACATGCTCAAAAGTAATAGAAATGTCAGCAAGTTGAAATGAACATTTTGCATTTCAACTTGCCAACATATTTCTGTATGCATTATTCATCCATTCAAACAAAGATTTTACTTGTTATAAACCATCCTTGATATATGATTATTTCCTGTTAATTTCAGTGTTATGTGACTAGTAGTTTAAAGTTCATCGGTTAAATATTTTCACACAAACACGCACATACATACTTCTACTGTTTTATATATACAAATTGTAACAATTTTTGTTAAAATAATAAATATTCTGGAAAAGGTGCGTCTAAAGAAGGTCAGAAAGGAGTATGCAACTACGCAGACTACTGAAGAGTAAACTGATCCTGTTTTTTGAGACTTTATTCTAGATTTTATGAACAATGCTTAATTAAGGACCGTATTTAAGTTTAATTAAACATTTCTATCTTGATATAAAAATCAATTGGTTCTTATGAGACGATAAGGTTAAACATTACAGGGTGATGCAAGTTATATTACACACAAATATCTTCTATCTGCTCTATTTATGATGTTGAGCACTTTATAACTTTCTACTCATTCCTTTCACACACACACACTAGTCATTCCTTACACTTATTCATTCTACACACACACAACTCGTTCGCTATAAACAAACATACACACACACACACACACTACTCGTTCGCTATAAACGCACACACACTACTCGTTCGCTATAAACACACACACACACACACAATATGTACTCACTGATTTTGCCAGCATGTTATCATTTCGCAAAGTTATCTACTTGAAGTCCTTAAAACAAAAATTTTAAATAATAAACACTTGATTCTTAAGTTCCTTGTAATCCTGGATTCATACTTTTTGAAAGTGATGCAACGCCTCTGACAAAACTCTAACGAGACATGTTTAGATTACAGTCCGTGTTGCAAGCACTGTCATTTCTTTCGGATAATAAACAGCAAACTCTGGGAAATATTGCAGCGCCATTGATTTATCATACACATTTTTTTCTTCTCTTTTTCACATCTGGGAATTTCCCATTCTAAAAGTATTCTTGATGGAATGAAAAACAAAAAAAGGGATGAACTTGTTTTGGGTGAGGGGACACAATTACTAATTATTGATAAGATTGGAAAGAACAAAGAATTAATTGGGAAGGGGAGAGGAGCTCATAAAAAGCTGGAGGCCTTTTTGACAAAAAGCGTTGTGATTTTATCTCAAAGAAATATCTCCGAAAATCTCTTTCTCTCAACTCTTTTCCACTTTCATCATCACTATCATCATGATCACAATATTATTTTCTTTTTCCTCTCTCTTAATTACTTTTATCACTGATTTCATCAGTTTCTCTCCTTTTCTAATTTCGACATTCTCTCTCTCTCTCTCTCTCTCTCTCTCATTCCATCATATTCCCTCTCTTTTTCTCTCTCTCATTCCATCATATTCCCTCTCTTTTTCTCTCTCTCATTCCATCATATTCCCTCTCTTTTTCTCTCTCTCATTCCATCATATTCCCTCTCTTTTTCTCTCTCTCATTCCATCATATTCCCTCTCTTTTTCTCTCTCTCATTCCATCATATTCCCTCTCTTTTTCTCTCTCTCATTCCATCATATTCCCTCTCTTTTTCTCTCTCTCATTCCATCATATTCCCTCTCTTTTTCTCTCTCTCATTCCATCATATTCCCTCTCTTTTTCTCTCTCTCATTCCATCATATTCCCTCTCTTTTTCTCTCTCTGATTCCATCATATTCCCTCTCTTTTTCTCTCTCTGATTCCATCATATTCCCTCTCTTTTTCTCTCTCTCATTCCATCATATTCCCTCTCTCTCTCTCTCTCTCTCTCTCTCTCTCTCTCTCTCTCTCTCTCTGATTCCATCATATTCACTCTCTCTCTCTCTCTCTCTGATTCCATCATATTCTCTCTCTCTCTCTCTATCTCTCTCTCTGATTCCATCACATTCACTCTCTCTCTCTCTCTCTGATTCCATCACATTCACTCTCTCTCTCTCTCTCTGATTCCATCACATTCACTCTCTCTCTCTCTCTCTCTCTGATTCCATCACATTCACTCTCTCTCTCTCTCTGATTCCATCACATTCACTCTCTCTCTCTCTCTCTCTCTCTCTCTCTCTCTCTGATTCCATCACATTCACTCTCTCTCTCTCTCTCTGATTCCATCACATTCACTCTCTCTCTCTCTCTAATTCCATCACATTCACTCTCTCTCTCTCTCTCTCTCTGATTCCATCACATTCACTCTCTCTCTCTCTCTCTGATTCCATCACATTCACTCTCTCTCTCTCTCTCTCTGATTCCATCACATTCACACTCTCTCTCTCTCTCTCTCTCTCTCTCTCTGATTCCATCACATTCACACTCTCTCTCTCTCTCTCTCTAATTCCATCACATTCACTCTCTCTCTGATTCCATCACATTCACTCTCTCTCTGATTCCATCACATTCACTCTCTCTCTCTCTCTCTGATTCCATCACATTCACTCTCTCTCTCTCTCTCTCTCTGATTCCATCACATTCACTCTCTCTCTCTCTCTCTCTCTGATTCCATCACATTCACTCTCTCTCTCTCTCTGATTCCATCACATTCACTCTCTCTCTCTCTGATTCCATCACATTCACTCTCTCTCTCTCTCTGATTCCATCACATTCACTCTCTCTCTCTCTGATTCCATCATATCTGCTCTCTCTTTCTCTCTCTCTCTCTCTGATTCCATCATATCTGCTCTTTCTCTCTCTCTCTCTCTCTCTCTCTCTCTCTCTGATTCATCATATTCGCTTTTTCTCTCTCTCTGATTTCATCATATTCACTCTCTCTCATTCTGTCATATTTGCTCTCTCTATATCTCTCCTCCTCTTCTGTTTCTCTCAGATTCCATTATATTCTCACCATCTCTATCTCCTTTCCTCTCAACTTTCATCATATTATCTCTCTAATTTATTTCTCCTTATACAACTCCATCTTTCTTTTTTCTTATCCTGTTTCCCTTTCATCATCCATTTCCTTTTTGAAGTAATATTTTACCAATTCTCTTATTTTTCTAATGAATATCATATTCTCTTTTTTCTTTTGTCAGTTTTTTCTCATCTTTTAGTTTGTCCATCTTTAATTCATATCTGTTGTCTTGTCTTCTACTGATTAAAAAAAAAAAAATTATATACATATACCCGGATTTCTAAATTCAGTTGAATGATCTGATATCACTGCATATCTTGAAGTAATAATGCTAATAATTTATTCATTGCTGTGACTAATAAATGCAGCATAGAGATTTCATCTCCTCTTATATATATATATATATATATATATATCATGCATTAACAGTTTCGCTCATCAAGTAAACAATGTCATATATCTATAGAAGTTTGTATGTTTTTAGTCTCATAATTGTATATACTTTTTTATTCAAACATAGCTTTACTGTTGTTGATATAAGTTATATACAAACCTATATACTCCCCTGTCTCTCATATATATAATCAGAAAATAATAGACTATATAATATATACAATGATGTATCTCTCTCTCTCTCTCTCTCATATATATATATATATATATATATATATATATATATATATATAAAGTTCAATAAGGAAAAACATCAATGAAAGGAGGTATTTTAAATGCTCTTTATGCTCCATTCACACACACACACACACACACACATATATATATATACATACATATATTAGTTTCAGCTCTCTACTAAAGGAAATAAGCATTCTCGCACAGTATAAAGTAATAATTTCTACAAAAAATAGATTTCTCAGGTTACGAATAGTTTGGTAAAAATATATGCAAACAAAGAAAATACATATTGCGCTATAATTTCTTCTACTTCCAGTAACAAGCTTGCTAATGTAGTAGATTAGGTACATGATGGTTGATCATATTTGGAGCCGACGAAGCTGTTCAGAATTCAAATGTCTATTTACAAAGCGTGTGCTGGTCTTTCTGTTTTAGTAGTGCTCCATACTGCAAATGTTAATAGTAGAGCTGGTGCATATACAAGTGTTAACCTCAACTTGCCAACTCATGGAAAATCCTTTCTCCACAATCTGGGGAACAAATATGAATAGATCAAATAACAATAATTAATTCGAATGGTGATATTTTTAATATTCTATCTTTATTATAAAAAAAAAACTTTCTCAGGAAAAAGGGTAAATTTTATTTTTCAAACTTTACAAAAAGGTGACTCATGAGAGATATCGTGAAGGGGAAGTGAAAGAAGTGGAGATAGAGAGGAAAGGAAGAAAAACCAAGGTGGGAAAGATAGCATTTTTGTTTCTTCTTCAAATATTTGATACAGCAAAGAAAAATAGATTACAAAAAGAGAGAACAAGAAAATTAAAGTGTTTTGACATGCATGCCAAATAATAGTGCAAGGTATGTAATTATATATAGTCTAGGAAGTTTTTCAACGATTTTAACTACATGGAAAACATTTTTTACTGAAGTTTTTCATTAGAAAACTCCTTTGCTTATAAGTCAATCTCTTTCAATAACTGTATTAGTTTGATTCCAAGAGTTTATGCTAGTCTTAATATTATTGTATGGATCGTCAATTTGTTACCATAAAAACTGTTTCAAAAATTTAATATAATCATTTCTTGTTAGGACAATTAACCGGAATCAGGAATTGCAAAAATCGGAACTGTTGGAGGATATCAGAATAAGAAAAAATATATGCCTATTTTCTGATGCCCAAGCCGATTTTTTAAAATTTGATTATATTTATTTGTTTTTTTTTTAAACTTAATTTTCAATGGCTCATATTAATGATGAAATGATCAATATTTATTGATTTTTTAAACTGTCATTAGAACAAATCTATAGATTATGTTCATAAGTGTATTTTTACATTTGCAAAAATTAAGCACATATTACATGGATTTTTGTGTTAATCTGACTCACACACAAACAACAAACAGCAATTCTATATCTAGAAATTAAAAAGAAGTGGAATCAAAATCGATAATATTGGAATCGGGAATTTAGGACAGAATTGGTAATTAGATCGGAATTGGGAAAAATTTTGGAATCGTCCCATCACTAATACACACACGCACACACACACACACACACACACACACACACACACACACACACAAAGTGTAACCCGGATATAAGAAACCTTATATAAGAGAGATTTTCTCTGGTCCCAAATTAAAGCCTGTGTTTATGTACAGGGTAACCCGAATATAAGAGAATTGTGTGAACCGGAGAATAAATCTCTTATATTCAAGTTACAGTGTGTGTGTGTATTTGTGTAAGGAAATTTACCAGAATTATTTAATGTGAAAGCTTGATGAATGTCAACATTTACTGACAGAGCATATACAAGTAAATAATGGCATTTTAAATTCCAATCCAGCAAATCAAAATATGAATAAAGACTTGGTTATTGGAATTCAAAATACTCTTGTTTATGCCCCAGTGTGATGTTGAGAATTATATGAAAAGTTGTAACTTGAAAAACTATATGCTGTATATTTTTTATGGAAAATGATGTATGCAACCTAATTTCACTAACTGGCTTCTTTTTGCTCCAAGAGACAATGGATACCCTCTGAAAGGATATCTGCCTGTTGAGTTTATGGTGAAGCAAGGGTTGCACAACTATAACAGCATTTCATCTAATCTTAAGTTCAGTCTCAGGAAGACATCCAAGATGACTAGAAGTAATGCTGAGATAAACAAAGACTGACTGGATTTACTTCGATTTTCCTTCCTGCCTTACCAAAGCTGGGGAGTCTCATTTACCCTGTTATTTCACTCATAACCGCGAAGGGAGAGTTATACCTTTTACCAAGGGTCTTGAAGAAAGTGACTTTACAACCACTGCTGATATTCCAAAACCGTCACCTATTTAAGAATAACTTAGTAATTAACACTTTTACCGGGTCATGGCTGACAGAACAAGAACAATCTACCCTCATAGATTAAATAAAGTGTTCAGTTAAAACTTCTATACAGGTTTCAAAGTTCGACATATTTCCCAACAGGCCCAGGTTAAATGGTATTCTATCATGTTTCTGCGAGGCGAGCCAATGAGAATTAGTTTTGTAGATAATTTATTGCTACAAAGATAATTCTTGAAGTGTTAATTTTTAGTTTTAGTGTTATATAGCTATAACACTTACATATTAATGAGTTCAGTCTACAGATATATTCTGACTTACACAAAGTACATAGAAACATTTAAACATATGACACTCCTTTTTTAGGTCTTTAAGTATACACAAGACCTTATTTACATTCATATATTCATTGATTGAGATTGTTGGACTGACTTCCTCATCTTGGTTGTTATTGTCACAACGTTTCGGCCGTTTTGCCCTCCGGCCTTCGTCAGGTGTTTTGTATCGAACTGGGGAATCGTTTGTTAGGAGTCTCGAACCCAACCCTTTATTATTATTACGGGGGTACTGTGTTCGGACTCCAGCTAGGCTTTGGGACATAGTTGCTGATTCTCTGTTTTGAATGTTACTTTTTCACTGCCTTCGTTCAGGATTGAACTCAGCACCTTTGGTTAACTGTAAACTTTGATACGTCTAGGACCACTCGGCCATATGTCACTAGGACATATGGCCGAGTGCCTGAACGAAGGCAGTGAAAAAGTAACATTCAAAACAGAGAATCAGCAACTATGTCCCAAAGCCTAGCTGGAGTCCGAACACAGTACCCCCGTAATAATAATAAAGGGTTGGGTTCGAAACTCCTAACAAACGGTCCCCCAGTTCGATACAAAACACCTGACGAAGGCCGGAGGGCAAAACGGCCGAAACGTTGTGACAATAACAACCAAGATGAGGAAGTCAGTCCGACAATCTCAATCAATGAAAACACCTCATCTCAAAAATACAGACAATTACTATTCATATATTCATCTATATTTGGAAGATATACATTTTGTGAAGAAACGAAACACTACGTGTGTGTGTGTGTGTATATATATATATATATATATATATATATATATATATATATATATATATATATATAATATTTTGTTTGTTTTTTATTGTTAGGTGTAAGGGTAAATATTTTTGATACATAAAAACATATGCATATGAAAAAGGGAAAAAATCCCATCTATATTCATACCTACTCTATAGACTTTGACAAATCAACAAGGCTGAGAATTAGAAGAAAAAAAAAACAAAGAAAAAAATACCCCATCCTTCGCCAACCATAAAAGATTTGCATCTCTTTATTTTCTAGTTTCCTTTATATATATATATATATATATATATATATATATACGCGCACAAGAACTTGAAATGAATATAATCAGAGGTTTCATCTCCGTATGTGAGATGGAGTATGTCAATATAGGAAATCATAAATTAAGTACAATATGTATTATTTGTGTTCTCAGAGTTCAGGTTTACTTAGACAAGGAAGAGAGATAGGAAACATCGTTATCTATATAATTCTGTTTGTCCCCGTTCTCTTGGTGTTAGCACAACCATAACGCTGCCAATACAAATGGGCTTAATCAAAGGGATGTCATATATCCAAAGTCTATGCAGTGGTAGTAGCAGAATTATTAATATCGCTTTCTTTGTAAATGCAAACTAGAAGCAGGCCATCACTGATTTTTTTTTTTTTACAAGTTAATTTAATTTGTTTTTGTTACGAGTTAATTTGTTTTTGTTACGAGTTAATTTAATTTTTTTTTTTTTTTTGCAAGTTAATTAGTTTTTGAATTTTTGAGAGGAAAATAATTTCGATTATTTGGATGACTTTATTATCTTGAGTGTTATTTGAACAATGTTTTAGCTGATGTAACCTACAAGCTTCTTCAGGGCAAAATTATCAAACTCTGGAATTTTTGTCAAACCTGGGAATCTGTATGGACCAATAGTGTAACAAATAAATTACTTGGTAAAAATCAGTTATAAGTGACATGTTCTGGAGGCTGGAGGTTCCATTTTTATTGTGGTCGATTCTTAGAATACAATTCTGAATTTCTTAAGACTACCTGATAGAACAAGAGCATGCTATGCCTTATGGATTTAACGAAGGGTTCTGTACAGATTCTGAGTTCAACAGAAAAATTCATGAATTTGACAAGATGCACCTGAAGAAGCTTGAAGATTACATCAGTTGAAACGTGCAAATAACAATCCAGATGAAAATAGTCTGAATAATCCAAGTTAATCCCAAAAGTTTTAGAAAATTATTAACCAAAATTTGTAGAAGAAAAACAAAAACAACGATAGAATAGAGTTCTGTCAATTAAATAAATGTTGATTTCATGTCACATAGTATTTTTATTGCAAAAAATTTGGTTGCAAATAACTTTATGGATTCTTTTATTATAAATTTCTTGTATTTCATAGTATTTGGACCTTTCAAAACTTTAAATTTCAAGGAACATAACAACCATGAAATTTCCATGGGTACCACTACTTTATTTTTTTTTGTTACAATTTTCCAAATATTCGTCTTTCAAGGGATCCACCATATTAAAATTTTAAAAGGTGAGAAAGACTACTAAAAAAAAAAAAACATTAACATCCAAGAATTTAGAGGTATGAAATCAGCTGAAAATAAGTCCAGTTCTGTAATTGATTTAAAAAAACAAAAACAAAAACCAACAACTTGTACAAAAAACGAGAAATTCCAATATTCTATTCAGATTTTGCACCTGATTGTTAGGATCAGAAAATGTAAAATATGAATGGTCTCATTCCAGACAAAACTCGCTAAGGAGTAAACATTTGATTTTTGGATGAGTAATTATCATGTCAGATAGGAGGGATGTGTTTAGGATGGGTTGTTTATAAGATGATAAAAGTAGTGGTACACTTAAAGATTTGACAAGATAATCAATATGACTGCTAGCCAACAAGATTGGGGGTGTAGAAGATAATGATGGTAGTGTTGAGTTGGAGACAAAACAGGAGGACAGACATCAAAAGTAAAGATGACAAGATAAAACTACAAGCAGCAGATTTCTAGGGATGGATGGGAGATGCATTCTTTTCATAAAAGAAATGTATCCATAGATAAAATAAAATTTCGACTTATCTGAAAACCTGATTCAACAACCCTAAAACCTTTTTTTTTTCTTTTTTTTTACCTCAATGTCAAAAACTAACCAATGATGAGTGTTAGATGGAATAGATTCTAGTCCAGCAATTCTCCCCTCTTTGTCAGAAACATCACTCATAAAATGTGAGGACTAAAGGACAAAATAAGAGAAGGAAGAGTGACGAGGCTGTCGAAAGTGAATCCAAGGTCCACTTTCTACTCATAATCTATATACTCTCCTCATAGTCTATTTCTCCATCTCTCCAGAATACTAACCCAGTCTAATCCTACTAAACTTATAATAACAATCGCATATATGTATACTTCCTATATTCTGCTATAGTTTTTTTACAATCATTAATTTTTTTGTGCATTGTTTTTTTTTTTCTACGTTCTTTTTGTTTTTCATTTATGGATGTCCGTCTTAGTGTCACGTAAATCTGTATTTTATATTCTTTGTTTATCAATTCTATTTTAGCATTATTAGACTCGGTTAGAGTTTAGAAGAGATGGAGGAAAGTTTTTTATGGTATCAGTAACAATAAAAGTCTGATTTTAATAAATGTTTCTAGAGAAGGCGACATTTTTTTTGTTATTTGACAGTTAATAACAACTGAAAATAGTTATAAAAATCAGATTACTGTTTCAAATTTAATGTCTGGAAAGTATCACGCAATCTAAAAATTTTTATGAAATTGCTTATTGAAAAACCTCTTTGATGTTTATACTTTTATTTATAAAATCATTTTTTTTTTTTAATTTTGTAAAAGTTTTAATTTAATTGAACTTTCCATTTCTTTTCTTTTTTAATTTTGTTTGATTTATTTTCAAATAAAAAACAAGAACATATAATCTTAAGATGCGTCAACTCAATCTGAGCGTTCTGCAATGAAAATGTAAATTCACACTCAAAGTGTGACAGAGGAATGGACAGAGCTTCATAAATGTATGGAAGCGTAAAAAATTGTTTTTCACTGAAGAGCCTCATAGAAGAACTTGGACGCATTTTAAAAAGATGCGTTCATTCAATTTGTGTTTTCAGTGATGAAAATGCTATTTTGTATTATATTATTTGAAATACTGTTCTCATCTTGAGTGTTATTTTCACGACATTACAGCCGATGTAATCTCTGACCATTTTCAGGTGTCTCTTGTCAAATTTGAAAATCTTTCTATCAAACACGAATCTGCACAGAATTTTGAATGAAACCCTTTAATTAATTTTAATTTAGTTCTCTCATTTCATCAACCATGACCAAATATAAGACTAAGTAATTTGCAATTATATTCTTAGAGTTGTTCACGTTGAGGATTGAACCTTGAACCTCCAGTGTCACCTACAGTTGAATTTTGCCCCATACTTTACTCACTATTTCAAACTAATGTGTGGCAGACCAAACAAAGCTTTATTTTATGCTGGAGTGTGACAGACCAACTAAATTGCTATTTCAAATTTGAGTGTTACCACTAAAAAATGTTGCTCAAAGAGTATAGTTTATATATTAATATATTTCGTCAAAATTTTGCTTGGAGTAAGGAAAGAAAAACAAATCTGACTTTTTGTTGCTTATTTATTTATTAAAAAAAAAAAATTTTTTTGTTGAGACAAGATTATTTCTTTTTTTTTATTGCAAAATTTATAATCATTTTTTAGTAACTTTTAATTTTATCTTTCTTTCCCTCTTAACGTTTGTAATTGAATTTAAAACCAAATAATTTTTGCTGTTTGTGATTTTTTTTGTTAATCTATATTTGTTTTCTTTTCAGTTTAAAAAAAAAAAATTGTCTTTGTTATCTGCACACGTCTCTGTCCTGACTCGCCATAAACTAATAATTCTGTATTATCTTTTTAGACGCAGGGTCCTATTACGCCTCATACAATGGTGATTCTACCCAACACAGACGGCTTGCAATTGCTGCTATGTTACGATAGTAAGTAATACGATCATTCCCTTTCCATTGCACATCCTCTTGGAGTGGTCACCCAATGTCTGATTTGTTTGTGTTGCATTACATTTGTTTTCAAGTCTGTACAAACGTTTTTATTGGCTGTGAAATAAAACAAAATTTGATATTGCAGAAACATTCCATTTTAAAATCTAACCTCTATTATAATTTCTACTTATAAATAACATTTCTTTACTGAAAGTAGTTCATTGCTAGTAGATAACACGCAGGAGCATAATAGAACACGAGCAATAGCAAGATAGAAGCTGATGAGCTGCTCTGAAAAATTACAATAAGTAGTAGAAGGGAGATTTATAGTGGGACATATAGGTAGGGGAGTTGAGCAGCAAGAGTTTTGTTCACAATTTGTGCATGTTTTTGCAGTTGAATTAACAGTGAGCTAAAGTTATGCCCAGGATTCAATTGAATTTCTATTCTAATACATTCATGCCAAACCAACTTGCCTTACATTCTTATATTTCTATGTTCCTGTTTTATGACTGTTAAATCAAGTTTGATTCAATTGTAGAGATGGTGATATTTTATTTGGAATGTGGTGACCCTATTTTCTTAGTTTCAAGCCAGCTGAGTCAGATAAATACAGACCTGGCTGACTCCAAAAAATGTCTTTCTCACATCTGAATATTCAACTCCCATCAACTCCTGTTTTTATACATTATTGACTAATAAATGTGCTATTGATGCTTTTCATATAAATCAAGCAATAAAAGTTGGAATTCTATGAATTAGTGGATAACTGTGATCCATGGTTGTAAACAAAGAATTTGTCATAGCAACTATGTGCATGCTAGAGTTTCCTTCTAGTGCTAGTTCCCTTCAAAAAATAATGTTTTTTCCTTGAATTATAGGACAAAAAAATTACCTGCAATCATTTAAAACATTCACCAAAACTTGATGATTCCAACTATACATTTGGTTTTGTTCAGAGATCAACCATTAAAATTGGTCTGTTTTTTTTTCCACAATCTATTTCCTATGATTTGTTGTATAACTATTACAGAAAGTCCATTGGTCATTAAAAGATCAATTTTATATTTGTCAAATGTATGTGTCATGCACAACTTACTTCCTATGTAGAAGATATCAGTTTTTTATTGTCGCAATTTAATGTGAGCTCATTTTAAATACATCCCTAATGTCCAGCAACATTTTCTTAGTTTCTCTAATAAAATCGACGGTACTAGTGCACTTATTGATCTGTGCTGAAATAATAATGTTATTATTTAGAAAACCATTCTTAACATGGGGATGGGGAGGAGGTTTTGTACCTAATCTGTACTTTCACCTTACAATTCAATAAAAACATATAAAACTTTAATTAAACTTGAAAATACTATTTAAAAAATAGTGTGGATCAATAAGTGCATTAGCACCAAATCAACTAACATTTTTTTTGTATTAATGAAATAGTAGGGTAGACTGTACTCTTAAGTCTTGGTAAGAAAACTTGTCTGATAGAAAGAAAACCTGAAAACATTAGTCCTGTTTTTTTTTTTTTTTTTTTTTTTTATCTCAGCATTGTTTCAAGTGAAGTGTGATTATTGTGCAACCGTTTCTTTTTCAATACAAACTTCTCAGCAAACAAGTATCCTTTCAGAAGTTCTTCATAAATTGATTTTTAAACTAATAACAAAAATGTTATTGCTAATTGTGTTTAATCTTGAACTTTTTGGGGGGGGGCGGTTATGAGAATTTTCCACTTGTATTGTTTGAAATATTCAAACAACTATTCGTGTCTTATTTTTTAGCAATATTTTGACCAGTGACTATAATTTCTTCTTGTGATTACATTCACTTAATGCCAGATAAGTTGACTCCACATGCTGCATTATACAAGTTTCAATCTAAGTCTAAAGATTGACATCAGCTCTTGAAATGTTCAGTCAATCACAATTTCCATGATTGACACCATAAACATGTTGGCTGAGCATAAGCATGAACTTAAATTCTAACTTCACATTGGCTCACCAAGTCTTTAACTGACCGTCTTACCCATTGTTCTCCCCCTGCAAAGTGAGGTTGGTGAAATTTTCTGGTTGGTCAATTCACATTCAGGATATTATACTGCATGTCTAAACTACCAATGACGTCAGCATTGTAACACTACTTACATTTATCCGCGTTTGCATTGTCGATGTAGTTAATCATTGGAAATTGTTAAAAACTTTGCAACTGTAGATTTATTAAACACATGGGTCAAGCTTCGAAATAATAGTTTGGTCAACCAGAACCTAATGGAAATCCCTCCAGACAGGGCAAGATGCTACTTGATGTAAGGAGCTTAAAAATACTGTATAAAAGTCAAAATCTAGCTTGTATTAAATGGATAGATTTCAATCTAAAAACAAAAACCAAAAACAAACACAAAAAAAAAAAACAGCAATTTTTCCACTTTTGTAAGAAATATCACTCGTGGATTGCAAGAACTAAAGGATAAAATAATAGACACGAAAGTTACAAGGCTGCCAAAAGTAAACTCAAGGTTCACTTTGTACTCTCCTTTTGTATTAAAATGATAATGGCTCTATTTACCAAAATACAATTGTTTGGAAAGGTTATTTATTATTAAAATTTTTAGGATGGTTTGAAAAAAAATTTGTTTTTGTTTTCGTGAGGAGGAGAATATACTTCCCAAGTAATAATTGTGCATAATTAAAGATACAACATTTAGTGTTTGAACATATCTCAGAACAAGACAAAAACACTGAATCAGGAAGACTAAGTGGTCTTTGTTTATAGGGCAGAACTATAGAACTTTAGCCGGAACTGAACTTTGAAATTTTCTCTAGTTTTTTATTGTCAAGAGTAATTATTAATGTTTCGCAATGCTTCTGTTTCATCTTAGTAACCAAAAAATCTATAATATAAACGTGGTCTATTTATCTAAAGATGTAATTGAAAATAAAGTCTTATACCAAGATCAAGCAAAGATAAAAGAAAAAAAATGTTTAAAGGAATTCAATGATAGAATTGATTTTTTTTATTATGTTCAAGCTTTGTCCCATCACTGCAGTGTTGCATCCGTGTATCTGTTTTACAAGTACTTTAACGGAATGTGCTCTGATAAATTCATAGCACTTGTGCATACTCCTGATTAAGTTGATAAGTAGCAGGGTCCCACCTCTTCACTGTTGAAGTCTCTAGATGTTGGATGGCCTTTTATTCTAATTTCTTCCTGCAGACTGCAAGACTTTGGAATTCTCTCTCTGTTTCCTACTTCCCTGAGTGTACTAATCTACAGAAGTTTAAATGTAATGTGAACAGACATCTCGCTGCTCAACTTCCCACAGTCCCCTGTTAGACACAATCCCAAATAGTAGCCCCCGTACATTCCAAGTGGCAATATGCCTTGTTTGTGGTTAAAAAGGAGTCGAAAAGAAGGTTTTGTAATACTACTGTGGGGTATTCATTTGCACCAAACATCTGTAAATAGCAAAGGCAGTAATCTTAAATTGAAAATTATGGAGACAAAAGAATAAAACAAAAAAAAACAAAAAATCATATCTGATTCACAGCTGGAAGTAGTAGACCACAAGTGATGCTCATTCATTCCTGAGAAACACCAGGTGTGCCTTCCAGTATCTATCTACAGAAATGGGTAGTAATTTGTCATTTCATTTGACAATGAATTTAAATAGAAAATGTTGGTTTTTCTGCTTTATATATATATATATATATATATATATATATATATATACACACACCTCGGAAAAAAGAAATCAATAATTCATTTTCATATTTCTCTGCTCATGTTTTTACTTTGCTTTTTATTTCAATATATTTACTTAGAAGAATTGGTCTCAATAGTGCATATGACATCAATAATGTGTTATTTGACGCCATAGCACAGGGGTTGACAAGGCGGTGTTAAGAGACAGATAGTCTCACTTGTCAGGTGATTTTTGGAACAGTTTCTGAGTATTGGTAGCATAAAAAAAAAACTATGCTCAAGGTAAAGAACATAAATGTTACTACACATCTATTGTGTTGTACCTAATGCAAGTTAATTAACGTCTGTTTTCCTAAGGCTCCTTTCTCTCTCTCATATATATATATATATATATATATATATATATATATATATATATATATATATTTATTTTTTGGGAGAGAAAGGGCTAACCTGTCTGGATAGATGAAGCTCTATCCGACTAAGAGGAACAATTTATAAGAAAATATAAGGAGATAATAATTAAATTTACATTAGAACTTTATTACATTATCATGCCTATGAGGATGAAGGTGGTTACAATAAGTGAAAGGGAAATGAGGGGTGAACCTCATTAAGCCATGCTATTTCAAAGCTAAATTCTCATCAGAAGGAGAAAAAAATCAGCATTATACAAGAGTAAGGGCATATATATATATATATATATATATATATATATATATATATATATATATATGCTAAAATATAGTTTACTTCCGGAATTGAGTTATGTTCTAAAAAAAAAATAATAATCTGTTTTAATTATTCTAATGTCGTAATTTATAATTAACTGAACAAGTTACTGAAACTCTCTTTTTCTCTCTGAACTGTCTTTCTTTCATCGCTCTCATTCTGTTGATTCAACCACTCTCCAATATCAATCTCTTTGTGAGCATTAAAAATAAAAAAAAAAAAATTTTTTTCCCCGTGGTCATCTAATTTACATATCTGCACACCACAAACACATGTAAATTAGATGGCCAAATAAGTCACTTTACTTCTCTATAACAATAATAAACCAATCTATTAATAATAGATATTTGGTATCTGTCTAGAACCAAAGCTATATTATTAGTATTAGTTTCAATTTTCAATTCAGGGGAGAGGGTAGTGTAGTATGTTTTTGTTTGTTATGAAACTATTCTCCTTGGCATTATCTCCTCCTTTGAGGGGAGTGTTGTTTGTTGTTGTTCATTTGTCACGGTACATCCTCCCAAGTTAGCAAAAATATACAGCCGAAGGAAGCATGTATTTATTTGCTAGTAGTAATAACAATACATGTAATAATAATAATAATAATAATAATAATAATAATAGTGAAAGTAGTAATTATAATAACAATATAGAAGTAATAACATTAAAAGTAATAACAAAAATAACAATTTAGAAGTAAAAAGAATTATTTTTAGTTATGCAATAAGAATATCTTTAAAAGACAGTTTATGAATTCACAGTAGAATAAATAGTAGTATTTGTAATTCAACGACTTATTGGTACATTTAGTATTATAATAAATTTAGAAACTTAAATTTTGGAGAGAAAAAAAATATTCTATTGGATTGCTTATCTAACAACCGAAAAAGTATATTAATATATTATTTACATGTACATAGTTTGCACTTGGTAAAGATAGGATCATAGGATTAAGTATTTACCAGCAGATATTCACCAATAAGAGAGAGAAGAAAATCACAGTACTTTCTTTTTCTTTTTTTTTTTTAATTCAAAAAAGACGAAAGACCTAACTCTACTAGAGTCAACAATTACTGTACAGCAAAGATTGACTCTTTTTTTTTCTTTTTTTTTTTTAATTCAAAAAAGACGAAAGGCCTAACTCTACTAGAGTCAACAATTACTGTACAGCAAAGATTGACTCTTTTTTTTTTTCTTTTCAAATTATTAAAACTGCCCATTTTTCCCCCCACTTGAATGTTTTAAAACTATTAACATTAAAACATTGAGCTGGCCTTTTATGAATAAAAGGAATTTGTATGTATGAGTTCTTTATCTAACGTTTTGGTAATGTTTTGAACAGCATTCTTCGAGGTTACTTGAGCATTTCATGTGTGTGGGGAGGTCAAACAATTCTGCCTTTATTTCATTGAAAGAAAAAACAATTATTCTGCCACATTTTAATTAACTATTATGATATAAATGCAATCGTATCAGTATTTTGATTCAAACAACTCTCATCTTATTTGTTATTTTGACCGACGTCACTTCTGACCTTCAGGTCATTTCTTTTTTCTTTTTTTTTTTAAACTTTGGCCACCTATACGGAATTTGGAAATGAAATCTTTAATCTGTGGGGTTAGATTGTTTTTGTTCTCTTAGCAATGATTGAGTCGATATGCTAATTATTTTGATTTTTAGTTATCGTGTGAAGCAACATATGGTTACACACAGGACCCATACGTTGTATCAGTCTACGTTGCAAAGGAGACCAAGACAATAACTCGAACTCACTTTTTTGTGTTGTAACAGTGACATTTATTTCCGGGTACTTTCCCGAATAACACCTGATTTCGAACCTTCAGACGGCATTTTACATACATTTGCATCCGTCTATCCGCACTCTGTTACAGTAAGAATTGAAACTTGAGTGTCCAGAAGATTGTCGCTGAGAAGTAATTGTTAATTAACACATTGTCTCATGCATAAAAATTGTAAATAATACAAATTATAAATCCTCGTTGAGAGAATCTGAAACAGTATTTTGATGTTGTCTAAATTGTTTTAAATTTAAAGAGTTTGAACGTAAAATGTCATTTTCAATGTTAGCACAACATGTAATCACGCTAGTACTCAACCCTTCCAGAATCATGTCTTCCATAATCTGATATCTGCCTTAATTTTCTTGTTTTAAATTAGAGGGTCAAATTGTAGACTTGAATTTTGTTTTAAGTTGAATTATTCAGATTGATGAAATTGGGCTTATCATGTTTTGCATTCGATCTCTTTGAATGTTCATCTGCAACTTATTTTTATAAATTTACTTGCCAATCAGGGTGTATGCAATCAGCATGTTAAATACTGGCAAAGATTATGGAATTAAGGAAGTAAAGTTGAGGTGCAGTCAGATATAATGCATTCACTTATGAGCTAATACTGTTGGGAAAAGTTAGCCCCGCCCCCTCCAACCACTATTATCAGCTCTGAGTAAAATAGCAACTTTTGTTCAATGAATTATATACAATAAATAAGCCAAATGTGTTATAAAACAGACAACTCAACCAGTTGTTGATTTCCATCTCTGATGAACGTTTGCTAGTTCATTTTTAGTGCTACCAGATCAGGATGTCTAAAGATATTGGGTTGACTGGCACGCACCAAATATCGATCCTATTGTCTTTCTTTTCTTTTCGCAAAACTCTATCATATTGTGCAAAGCCTAAAACTGTTTTTCTCTACAAAGCAAACCAAATACCAAGAATAAATATTTAAAGATATAAAGAACTTGAAGCATAAAAACTTTTGCAAAAAAGAATAAACCTGAAAAGGAGTTGATATGCCAAAAAAAACAAAAACAAAAACAATAATTTTCTACAAAACAACCAAACTAAACACCATGAAAAAATACTTGAAGATATAAACAACTTAAATCATAATTTAAATAAATCAGCATTGAATAACCTGAAAAGGGTTGATATTAGTGTTGGGCTGATTAATCGGAATTGGAAACAGAACTTTTTGGGGTACCGGAATGAGAAAATAATTGTGACTATTTTCCAATGCCAAAAACTATTCCTTTTTATTTTTTAATTTATTTAAAACAAAATCTTCCAGTATGGGTAGTAATAATATAATAAATATTTATAGATTTAAACTTCCACGATAACTAAAATATATAGATCACCCTCCTCACAAGTATGTTTTTGATGTTTGAGAACATATATGCATATTTAAGATGTGTTTTTATGGTAATCAGAACAAAATAACCATTTTATAGTTAAATATTTAGAGATTTATGAAGAGTTGGTAATTGTATTGGAATCGTGAATTTAGTACTGAATCAGTAATTGTATCAGAATTGTCCCATTACTAGTTGATATGCTGTAAACCAAACCAACCATGTTTAGTTTTGTTTAATTTTAATGTTGAGGATGATGATGACGATTGTTTGGATTACTATTCTCATTTTGGATGCTATTTTTAAAACCAGGCTTCGCACAAGCTTGAAAAGTCTTTGAATTATGACTTTTTCCTTAAAAAGACCTTATTGTTATTATTACCTTGCAAAATTCTTGAAAATGTAGAAAATGTCTTGAAAATCGTATTCTTTGTGTCCATTAAAAATTTGTTGCAATATTAAAAATAAGATCTAAATAAATACTATTAAATTATTTTTAAGTATCAATAAAAATACCATTGAAATATTTTTAAATATTGAAAATAAAATCGAAAATACATTGTTCTGAAATGACACTATATTATTGTGTATGCAAGAGTTACGTCCCTTTATCACAAAACTATCTGATGTTTTATTAATGTAAGTTAACAGTGGATAGTATCTTGATAAAGGGACCTAAATCTTGAATTCACAATACCGGAAATTTAAAATATAAAAAGTAAAACAAACATAGTGTAGACCAATCTAAAATGAGATACATTTAATTTAATCACACTTGGTTGGCCAAATATAGGTGGGTCAGGGAATGTAAATATGATTTTCGACAGGCATATTGTTTTGTATGTAAATGAAAATGATTTTTCCTGTTGTCAATTAAGTTTTTTTAGGTTTATTATATTGTTTATATATCAAATTTTGTTTTGGAAACTCGAGCTTTGTTTGGAGAAGGCCATGAAAAACCTTGAAAATGGACATTGAAAATCTGTATGAACCCTGACAATGTTTTGACTGTAACTTTCTTCTATCGTATCTTTTCAAACTTGAGAATCTTTGATGAAATTCGGTAAAGGTTTCCAAATTCAACAAAGATTTCCAAGTTGGAAAAGATGTGCTGGAAAAAAGCCTACTTACATCATCCGAAACATAAAAATAACCAAAAAAAAAATGAGAATAGTGTTCTGAATAATAGAAACCAACAGATATCTGTTCTTTGAATAATAATTATTATATAAGAAATAAGAATATATTTCTACCATGTTTGTGCAGCAAAAGACTCTTCAATAGCCAGCATTTATTGGCCAATATAACTAATTTTACACAACGCTGATTGCTTACATGGTAGCTGCACATGCAATGTCCGTTCTTAGCAAATTCTGACAGCAGAAGCTGAGCAAATAAATGAACATAACACGATTTGAGGTTTGTGTGAAATATTGATAGGCCTTATACCAGACTTGATGGATTAAAATAAAAGTTGATGGTTGAATTGCTAATAAATAGGCACGTGAAACCTGTTTAGCTGAAGGGAAACACGGCAAAAGAATTAAAAAAGAAAAAAAAAACGGATTCGACTGATGCATGTGCATCATCTCTTGGGATGAAGCTATGCATTAATAAAAATGGCTTCAAAGATTCATATCTACAAGCAGTAAACATCAGATTAACTAATTTGATTTTGGAAAAAGAAACAAAAGTGAAGGGTTCAAAACTGTTTTGGTATCACAAACAGTTTACAATGAAGGTTCCATCCAACGTCCCACTAAATTTAATAACAAATGAAAGCATTCCATTTAGCCAATATTTTCAAACATATAAAATAAATTCTATAAAATTACTGTAATAATGTTACAACTTTTAATAATAATGTTTCATTTAATTATGGCAAAACCTTTTTGATATTCGTATGGGCAGTTGGGCAATAACTTAATTTTCAGCTATGATTCCTTTGAGGTTTCAGCATTGTAGCATTGTTAGGTAACTATGCTAGCAGAACTCTAGTCCCGCCATTGCCCAGGTGAAATAGAAAAGAATGATTTAACGTTTATTAAGTTTGTGTTGCAGAAAAAAAAAGCTCTGCACAACTAAAATTTTATCCTCTAATTTTATAAAATAAGTATCACTGCTAAAAAAATTCTTGGATATTAATCAAAAGCATTTTCTTTTTACTTTTCTATTTGTGGTGTTTTTTTTGTTTAAACAGTGTATATAAAAAAAAAGTTTCCATTTCACTGTAAATAATTATGTGATTAAAATAGGATTTATCCATAATGGCTGGCAAATTGTGTTAACCCAAATAGGTCAGAAATTTTCCAAGTGTATTTACATTAAAACAATTGATGTTGGTCATTTGTTTTATAAATGTAATGGATAAAATTTCTGCAGGTTTTTTTTTGTTCCGCACAGATTTCCTGCATCGAATATAAAAAAAAAGTAAAATCGTTTTTAACTTCCTTTCCCCTGCAAAATATTTAAATTTAATTAAAAAAGACAAATTTTATATTTCATAGAAAAAAAAGTTGAGTATCAACTGTGGTAAAATGAATAATATTGTAAATATTTTAATTTTTTAAAGAAAATATTAGTAAAACTCAAAGATTTAATTCCTAGTTTAGTGAAGCCATGAACGCAGTTGACGTTAATAAACAAAAAAATCTAATCTCTGTGTATTAATAAAATCATGTAATGTGCTCTGAAACTATATGTCATCGTTGGCTGTGGTAATTCTGCGAGTCTACCACTCGATTCAGTTTCGTTAAAAACGTAAGAAAAATATTTTGAGAAACTTTCTTTTTTTTTTCTTTGTTTTTACATGGGGATCACCACTTATCAAGGTCCAGACGCCACTCGGGGATAAGGGTTATTGTGTGTACAGTAATTAATGGGATAATAGTGTAGTAATAGTTGGTATTGGAGATTTGATAAAGTGTCTTACTTAAGGGGGCGATTAATCAGGAATTTGTTTATGTTGAACTTGAAGACATCCAAGTTGTAGTCAGGTGGAAAACAGGCAAACGGAAGAGAATTCCACAGGCATGCACTTCTCAGAAAGAAGCTTTGTTCATGGAATCTACGTTTTGATTTTGGCACAGATAAAGAGTGGTGGAAATTACTGGCAGTGGTTTTAGCTAGACGGGTGTTTATCGTGATAGATTGGTGAGGGGGGACCAGAGATTGGAGCTCGGACTAGCACGTGATTGCCAATCTTCAACTGTGAAGCGGGTATTAAAAAGAAAGAAAATAACGGAGAAGTTGTTTAAAAATAAAAAATTTTCGCGCCTAAATAACTCGACCAACGTGTGAAGTAAACGATGATTCTCCTCTTGATTTCCTTATAGATTGGCATGTGTTTTATTCTCACAAATATTTAAATATAGATTGGGGGGGGGGTTGTTATTTTGTTTAAGATCTAAAATAAAGTTTTTTTTTGTTTTTTTTTGCATCTTGCACTAATCAGGAAGGAGATCAAACAATACGAGAATAGGCTGTCCGTTTATCGAGAGAGGACACGTATCTGATTAAATCACACAAGTTTTAGAGTCACTGCTGCCTCATAGAAAAAAGAGGAAAGTTTTACAAAAACTAAAATCTCATTGATCATTTGGACGTGACTCTCCATTGATATGTCTTTGTTTTGAAATAAACAATTGAAGACAAGAAGTCTCCAAACATTTCATTCATTAGGCCGGCTCGTACTTCAATGAAAATTCACTTAAACTACATTTTCTCCACAGTTGCCTGCACGAAATACAATCTTTTTGATAATCCGACAATTTACTTCATGTTTATTGACAAGTTTGCAGATTGACACGGCGTTGCCTGGGATGTATAATAAACTGACAGATTTTGTTAGAATATATACAGGTCATACATTACCTTACAATAACAATTATACAATTAAATCCATCAAAATTCTGTACATTTTGAAAATTCTTAAAAAAAAAAAAATAATAAAAAAGTATTTTATAGATTTTCTCTCATTGTTTTCTTTTTTTTTTTTACAATTATATCTTTAAATTAATTATCTTTAAAAATGTCGAAAATAAATTCACATACTAAACCAGCAGAGATCTTTAGCATTATCTGCAGTCATCAATATCGATTACATTACACCTACTGGTGCCAACCTCCAGGCATGTCATGAGTCTTGAAAATCACGTCCGTGGAAGTTTCGGGTCTGATCAACAGACTTCCCTGGTGGGTGGCCCAACCAAATGCTATTAGCATTTGGCCCATACCTGGAGTGAAAACTGCTACTCGGGCAAACTATTTTTTTTTTTTTTTTTTTTTTAAAGAAACACGAAGTTAATTGACTACCTCTGGCCATTTGATGTTATTAGTCAGAGGTGATCCTGTTCAACATGGTGGGGGGGGGGGGATGATCAACTCGGTAAAAAAAGAAAAACCTGTTGGCATGACAGCGCGATGAATTGGTTTCTTCATATAGTTTCTTCACTCCCATTTAAAATCGTTAACCTATAATACCATCCACTATGAAAAAAAATTTTCTGGACTTAATTACCATGCCATATATTTAGCAAGTAATAAAATATACAAATATAAAACTAAAATTATATATATATATATATATATATATATATATAACCCTAAGCAAAATTCAGTCCGAAGCAGCAAAACTGAAGCTGATTTGCCAGGACACTACATAAACAAACATAGGTAAATTTGGGCATATTTTATTGGTTTAAAAATATAGGTTCTTTTTTACCAATTGTCATAAAATTTTAACCATAGAATAGCATTATAATCTTCAAAAAGCCTGCAAATTTCCATATAGTTTCGTTCCATAGAACCAAAAACATGAACATTTCAATATTCAATTTGGCTACCAGTATAGATATGCCTATATATATATATATATATATATATATATATATATAATCTTAAGCCCCCCCCCCCTTTGGGTAGAGCACTGTTGTAAATAATCTCACCCGCTACTTAATCAGTTGAAAATGCAAAGCTCGTTGTTTGTTTGTTTACGATTTGAGCACTATAAAAGTGGCGGCATGTGTCTATTTAAATAGACATTCCGACGAGTTATTTATGGGCGTCGATTCCATGGTCAAGTGGGAGAACTGCCAACTGTCAACACAACGGTTCTAGGTTCAATCCTTGGCTTGGGAGAGATGCTAGTCTAGCGGCACTGATGAGTTGTGATACAACGAAACAGGACTGTATGTCGATGACTACAAATATATATATATACACACACACACACACACACACACACACCACCTTTTGTGGCAATTTTATAAATTCCAAATCTCAGTGACTACTGATCAGAATTTAACAAATAAAGGGTCGGTGGAAAGGTAATGATTTGAATTGTGTAGTGGGCTATGTGACATTTGTCCTTAAGGTCGCCCATTAACGAGATCATTCATCATCCAGAGCCTATTTCTAGCACCTTTTTTTTGCAGCCATAAAATGTTTCAATCATAGTCATTTGTTTTCCATATGAATTATAAAATCTTCTACAAAACAAATAGGTTAATATTATAACTTTAAACAACAAAACATAATCAGCTTTGTTTGAGTTTGCATGCTTTTATTTTAATAGCTTCTGTAAAGAAAATTATTTTCACATTGTTCACAATCCAAATAATAAAACAAATTTTAGTCCCTAAAATCTATGAAACATAATGTTTATTTGCTTTATCACGCCATAGCAACATAAAAATTAACTTCACCCCCCCCCCTTTTTTTTTTTAATTATTATTGAATAAAGGTCAGTTTCAGTATAAATCAGATCATGTTCCTCTTTTTGTCTTTTCCTTGCAATTTTTAACGTTTTCTAATACTTTTTACGAAAGCTATCATTATCAACACCCTGACTTTTCTCACTTGCACCAAAATGTATGATGTCACGTTCAATTGCACAGGCCTCTTTACTTTATGGAGGCCACAGGTGAGGAGAAAGTTGAGCAGTGAAATCCAGTGGTTTTAATTAAATTTAATTTTTTTTCTTCACATGTTTCTTTTATTCTTGTTCTTTCACCCACTTCGTGTTTCATCTCCTCCCTGGTTGCTTACCACTTGCATCTTCCTCACTACCTGCCTCCTACTCTTTCATTTGTTTCACTCCTCCACCTTCTTCTCTCCTCATCTGCTCAACCCACAACATACAGCATTTATTACATCCTCCTCTTGCTACTATTATTTTTACTATCCTGGATTTTTGTTTCTTCAATATTTACAAGGTTGAGTTCTGTGAAAATTAAGCTCATGAATATTAAAGTTATATATATATATATAAAGGTTCCCTTATCTTTTTTTTTTTTATATTTCTTTTTTATTTTATTTATTAAATTTAATTTTAACGAATGAGAAATTAGTATTTTATGCAGGGCAAAAGTTTAATAGCGATTGTTAACCCTGCCCACGCGTTGTGATGGAAACGGCATTAAGTGGAAAATATAAATCTGTAAATTTATTTCGTATTAATCTATATATCTACAAAATGAGAATGTGTGAGAGCACTTCTCAACCTATGTACTCAACGGATTTTTTATCTACAGACTTGAAATTTGGTATATAGGATATTCAGATGTGTGGAATTTTTAAAAATCTGTTTCCATCTGGAAAAAAAGGGCTGCTAAGGGGTCAAAATTGAAAAATTGGTACTTGGGAGTCATCAGATTTTTATCTGTTTGCTGTTTCATGAATGCACATGCATGAATAATTCACGTTACAGATTATTTATGTTAAGAATAAGCAGTTTGAAAATACATTTTAAAAATCGTTTCATGCTGGTCTAATGGTTATCGTACTTGACTCACTATCTTTAGGTTTTGGTTTCAATCTCAGCAAGAGTATTATTTCTTTTATTTTAATTACAAGAAATGAGCAGTTTAAAAAAAAAACGTAATGCTCGCATGCACATGTCTCAATTTCTGTATTAATTAAAATATAATATTTATGTATATTTTACGACCAGGCAATGCTGGGCGGTCTGCTAGTATATCTATAAAAGTGAGAATGTGTGTGTGTGTGTGTAAGGACACTTCTCAACCTATATACTCAACGAATATTTGATCTACAGACTTAAAATTTGGTATATAGAGTATTCAGATATGTGGAAAACTTTTTAATCAGTTTTAATCCGAAAAAAAAAAAGGCCTGCTCAGGGATTAAAATTTAAAAAATTGGTACTTGGGGGTGTCAGATTTTTCTGCTTTCAACTTTTTAACGGTTGCGCATGTGCAGTTGTGAAACATGACGGCTTATGTTAAGTATAAGTTGGTTTGAAAACATTTCTTAAAGATCATGTCAAGCTGGTCTAACGGTTATCATGTTTGACTCACTGTCTTTAGGTTTTGGTTTCGATCTTCGTTTGAGCATTTTTTTTTAGTTACAAGAAAATACTCACGTGCACATATGTCAGTTTCTTTCCGTTTTCATTTACATCATTTATTTTTGGAATTTAACGGCAACGCTAGGTACATTGAATAAAGTTCAGTTTCAGTATAAATCAGATATTGCAATTTTTAACGTTTTCTAATAATACTTTTTATCAGCAATGCGTCAAGCAAACTGCCTTTCCCTTATATATATATATATGCTCCCTCTAAATATTTAAATTTGCAAAAAAATAATAATGTGCCCATATTACTTACCTTGTTACCTAGATTATATATTCCAAAATTCATCATGATCCATTCAGTAGTTTAGGAGTTTATCATGTATATATATATATATATGTGTGTGTGCGTGTATGTATATATATATATATATATATATATATATATATATATATATATATATACACACACAAATGGTGGAAATATGAAAATACTACACAATAACATAGAAAATAGCTGCATCAGTAATAACAGTCTTGGAAAGAAAATTAATATAAAATAACTTTGGTATGACGTAAGCCAATAAATCATAAAATCCAACTAAACTGTACTCTCAAGGGAAAAAAACAAACAAATAAGCATCATAATTTTGTCATTACTTCAATTTAATTTCCTTGAAAATGATTTTGTAAATCATTGTTAATAAGTTTGAAGTGGACATTTAACAACATATTATCACCATGGCAAGAAACTAATATGAAAAGCAGTTTCATTTTGATAAACAAAAATAAAATGACAAGACAAACTTTGAACTTAAAAATTTATATTGTTGTCAGGCATATGATTTATTTTGTGTCAGCCATTGTCTAGAGTTAGGCGTGAAAGGGAGTTTGTAGGCATTGATTTAACACTACATGGTGATTAGTAGTTTTTCACCTTGCATTCTTGGAAATAGCCAATTTTATTTGTTATTGTTGTACAATGTTATTTGCGTTACAATACCGTACTTGCATTCTCCCACGTGCTTATGCATTGCAAAACGAGGATTGTTATTCCATTTTGGCTTTCGATTTTAAGCAATTATTTTCATGTCTGCATTTAGATAGAATTTCTTATCTATTGTTTATATGATTTGTTGGTGATTGTTGCTATTTTCTTTTCTGAACAAATTTACAGTATCATAAGCTGTTATGAGCTTTCCGAACATGTTAGGAGTTCAAAAGAGATAGTGAACGAGGTCGCTTATGAATTTAATATTTCCTACAAACTACCTCTCTTAGAGGAATCCAATTCGATCTGACTAGAGTAAATCTCGCTTCAGTATGAAAGAGATAGCTTTAAAAAAATTTCTAACCTTAATTAAAATTTTGTCAGAAAAATGTAGTCGCTTTTAACAATAACAATATATCCAAATCACAAAATACATCTGCTATACATATATTTTAATGTATCCCAATCTTAAATTCTACCGAACTTTCTACTTGTTTTTTTTTTGTTGAAAATTGCTATAATGTTGAATTTGAAAGTGTATATCTGTTATACAATATATAATTTCTTGAATAAATGCTGAAAATCTTAGACTAACTTTTAAAAACAGATCCTATTTTACAAAATAATTTGACAAAATTAAAATGAACGAAATTATTTTCCCTTTCTTCATAAGCAATGCATGTTTTCTGTTACTTTTCGGCAATACCAGAGAGGTACAGTAAGATATATATATATATATATATATATTAGTAAGTTATAAAATATATATGGCGATTAAGCTACACTGAATATTCCACGTTTCATCCACTCTAGGATTCTTAAGCCTGAAGAATCCTTGAGTGGATGAAACCCGGAACATTCAGTGTAGCTTAATCGCCATATATATTTTATAACTTACTAACTAGCTCTACCTACATATTGAGCACTGTTGAAGTAAATACGCATAAATTTATACTTTCGTATATCAATTTTATGTGAGTAAATGAAGTAGTTTATATATGAGAGAGAGAGAGAATCTGAGAATTAGTATAAATAAATATCAACTGAAAATAAACAAATGAAAACTGTGACGTGTATTTAACAGCAGCAGCATGCAAATAACCTTACTGATGTCACAGTGAAGGAAAAGAAAAAGAAAAGCAGAGAGAAAAAAAGGATACGTGGGTGGCAAGCGACAAAAAAGCATGTGGAAGGCAACAGCGAGGAACCATGTGGGCGACCAGAGGATTTGGAAGCACAAGTCAGTGCAAGAGGAACTTTTAAAATAAGATGTAATGTGAACTTTGAACAAAACAATAATCAGACAACCATGTTCTGTTGGGCAAGCTGCAGATAAAGCAGTGGAGAAAAAAGACAGAGAAAATAAAGACGTGGTGAGAGTACCGGCAAGGCATGTCAGCATGATATGGATGTGTGGCCGTATGGTGGCATGAGAGACTTTTAAAGCATGTGTTCGACACTGCAGGGTTTTGTCAACTACATGACGAACTAAGAAACTTTTGAAATAAGATGTAATGCGTTGTTTGGAAAGTACCGTTAATAAATATCATTAATTCGAAAAAAAGTGAGTTGAATTCCTTTCCCCTTGTTTGTGTTTGCAAGACTTTCATATGCAACGTCAGGTCCGGGTGTTAAAATGTAACATCATTTCAGAAGATTAACGACTGTGTTACATAATGCTTAATCCATTACATTTTTTCATGAAGTTTTTGTCATTTAATATAGTGACTATTTGAAATTCTTTATTAGAATAGTCTGGGTACCCGGCGTTGCCCGTTTGTAATGCATTATTAGTATTTTGTGAATGTGTAAGTTGCAATTGTGCACTTAACAATCCGTATTCAAGTATAAATCCACTTTTTCTATCTCTCTCTCTCAGATATAAGTATAACAAAATAGACTTAGTTCATCAAAATGAAACCGGAGTTATTAGATGAGGTGGTCGAATGGGAAGGTAATTTTGTAATGATATTTAGGAATATAAGAGGTATCTCCTAAGGTCTCGGTACCTACTGTGAACTGACAGATGTTTTGATAAGCAATCTGCCAGTAGGATGAGAACGGTAAGAACCTATAAAAGAGATACTATTTAACGGAAAATCCAGAAGAATTGAATGAGAGAAGTGCTTTCCTCATATTCTCTCTGTGGTTGTGATTTGAAGTTTGAATGAAAAAAAGAAATTTATAAAGTACCACAAGATCTTTGTTGATTTGGAAGAATGAGAAATATGATCACAACCTCTATCTGAGCAAAGAACCTGGGAAGGAATACAAACACTGAGTGGTCCAGCCAGTGAAAGTTGACATAAGAGGAATCTGCTTCTGATGCATGCACCAAAGGTTGATCATTATTTTTGGCCTTAGGAGGGTAGACTAGATTCTCAAAGCTAAGTAAAATATGAAGATAGATTAGATTTTCAGACATTGGGAAAACAACTATTTTAACAGAGAAAACTAATATAACAATTAAAAATAAGACTAGATTATAGTTTCTTGAGAACATCCTGGACCGGAAGTCTCTTTCATTTGCACTGATCCTCCCAGTTATGTCGGTTTGAGTTAACTTCTTCTGTTTGTTTTTATACAATTATGTCCCTTTGTATTGTGTTTATTTACAATCTCTTGAATTAATACACGGCGTTATATTTGAGATGCCTTGTGGCTGCCTTGGTAAAGACTAAGAGAGTAAACTGTGACAAAAAAAATCTAGTTTGGAGTCCTGATAGATGGATGGTGAAGCACTGCAACACTTTTCCAGCAACTCTTGTGTTTGCACTGACTCAAACCATATTTGTCTGCAATGCAGAGAGGGGTCCCTGGTAACTGGGTAAACTTAGGTCTTCTTATTACACTCACTCAGGCCTGCATCTGTAGAAGCAACTCCAGCTTCAGCTTGATCGCCACCGCAGATGCTGCAGTGCACCAGACTAGATACAGAACTCTATTGTCTTATTAGACAGAAGATTGCCATCATGCCGACATGTTTTTATCATACAAATACTTGTTGTAAAAGCCTAACATTGTTAGAACTCTCTCCCATTATCACTAAAAAGGCACTTTGGGGTTTCAAAATATCATGCCCATAACAACAAAGTGTTGCAAATAATTTCTTTGTTCGTTTTAATTGAAATCAGTTTCGGTAGCAGTGTGCCTAGCAGACACAGATCAATTTGGTACAAGATTCAACATTTACTGCGTTTATACTCTTTTAAATTAAGACAGACCATGTCATTAAACTTGTTTTCAATCCCACCATTGGTTTTAGTAGGAGTTTATTGAACTGAACATAACTTTTACAGAGTTACAAATTTCCTTGATGCCATCCAGAAAATCCCCCACAATAAACTATTCCAATTTTTATCATAATAACACAAATACTGAACAGACAATTATATGGAAATATTTATTTTGGAGAGTAGAAAATGGGTTAATTTTTGGCAATCTCGTAACTTTCATTCACCTTATTTTGTCATTTAGTTCTCATGAGTCCATGAGTCGTGTTTCTGACAAAGGAGGAAGAATTGCTGTTTTCTGTGTTGTAATCCATCCATATTACACTTAGCTGGATAAATTTTAACCTTACAATAGTATTTTTTATTTTTAGCTCCTTACATCGAGTGGCTCCATGCCTTGTCTGGAGCAATTTCAATTAATAAAAAATAAAAAATACAAACTAGATGGTATGTGCTTCTTTTTGCAGAAGCCAAGATCTTCTGTATTCAGATAGAAAATGAATCTGCTTTCACTCTTCCAAATTAATGACAAAACTTCTTTTTTTTTTTTTTTTTTTTTTTTTTTTTCAAGCTCTTTTTTAACTTTCATTAATTGTTGAAAAAGGTGCAATTTAAACAAGAGATAAGAGGGATCAAGAAAACTGGTTGATATTTTTTTTTTTTTAAATCATTAAGACGATGATGCTGGAAATTGTTGAAATGTTAAACAAGTTCTTAGGGGAAACATTTAGTTAGTTTGTTTTTTTTTTAATAAAATAAGGGGACTAGCTCCAATTTAGGAAGTGAGTGCAACTTCAAAAATTGTTGAGCAAATAAAATCTCAGATATGTGTGGGCGTGTGTACGATCCAATAACACTTTTCTTTTTATGTTAATTTCATTCTGACCTGGAAGTTTAATCATCTTTGTTAAAGCTAGAATATTTTTTTAAACTAAAAATGTCTAAATAACAATATGTTCAAAATAAATTTGATAAAGTTAATTACGGCATTCATTGTAAAACATGGACATTAATTAGAGTTGTTTTTCTACTTGTTTAGTCAAAGAGAAAACCATTTCAAGTTACAAAAAAAAATCTTTTAAAAGAATTCAAATAAAAAGGAGAAATCAATATGGTTTAAAAAACATTGTCAACTAAAATTCTGTGCTTTTTTTTTTTCATTAAGAAATTTTTTTATAGGGATTAATGTAATAAACAAAATAATTATCTGAAATTCGTAATTTTTTTTTGTTTGAGTTGGATAAAATTGGTTTGAGAAAATATTTGTACTCATTTAACCTTTTTGTCCATGCCTTTAAATTAAAAACAAAGATTAGTGATTTAAAAAAAATTTTTTTTTTTCATCTTTAGAAAACTTAATTAGTCTTTCCATCATTCTATACATTTTTGAAAAAAAATATTTTATGAAGTTCTTTTTAATATTTGCTTAAAACGCCTGTTTTACCTCCTATTCTCCAAATGCCTAAAGAAAATTCTGCATATTAAGATATAGTCATTTGATCAATTTATTTAGCAATGGAAACGTTATTTGTTATTTCAAACTTGAGCGTGACAGATTGATGAAAACTGAATTATAGTGGACTATCCAACAATGCTTTTCATATAGATATGTGGACACATATAAAACCTCACATTCAAATCCACCATTTTGAAATAAAAATTATTTAAAATTTTATCCATTTTCTTTTTTCAGATGAAGGTGTTTATGTGAACACCAATGGAAAAATCACTAAAAATGTGGTTTTGCAGTGGGGAGAACTACCAACCTCAGTTGGTAAGTATTATTATTATTATTAAATTTCTTTCTGTCTAATTTTTTCTCAGAAACTACTGGGCCGATCTTGGTGAAATTTTGTATTGATCTTTATGATAAAGTCAGTGAACTAAGTATTATGCAATCCGTTCGATGTACAGTTAGGGATTAATAGATATTAGTTACCACGATACCACATTTTCTGTAAAAGTTTTCTCGGAAATTATTGATTTCATCTAGCTTAAATTTTCTACTGACCCTTGTTACGTCCCATTGACAAAATATTGCATCCCTCTGCCTGTTCTATAAGTATCTTAATGGTGAATGCTCTGACGAACTGCAAGCACTTGTACCCCTTCGATATAAATACCCCCGACAAACCTGACAAGCAGTTAAATCCCACCCCTACACAGTAGAGATCCCTAGATGTAAGAGAGCTTTCTACTCAACTAGTGTCTTCTCCAGAACTGCTAGACTTTGGAATTCCCTTCCGGGTCCCTGCTTCCCTAACTGTACTGACATGCAGAAGTTCAAGTGTAACGTGAACAGACATCTTGCTGCCCAACTCCCTACATGTAGCTTAGGCCGCTGATAGTAACCCCGTACATCAAAGTGGACATGTGCCTTGTTTGGAGTGAAAATGTAATTAAAAAAAAGCTGCAGTGAACTAAGTGTTATTGTATCTGCTTAATGAATAGGTATAGAGATTCGTTTTTAATATTAAAAATTTAAATACAAATTTAATCATATTCAACCATCAATTTGACATAAAGCACTGTTTAAGTCAACGGGCTATAACTTTTGCCTGCTTTTAACAGGTTAAAAAGTTTAGTTATTATTATTATTAGGATAAAAATGAAAATTTCTTTACATGTTGGTTGATTTGACTTTTTGTTTATTTGCTTGAACCATCTATAATGAAACTGTTGATCTTAATTAGCAACCATTGTTTTAGCAATTTTTTTTTTTAATTGTTAAATTAAAAATGTTAAATTGATTTTCTCTGCCTTCAAAGCTATTTCGGTTAAGTTTCAATTTATAATAGAAATTAAAAGAGGAAAGAGTTTGAAAGGTCAATGTTTTCGGTAATGAAGAATCATTGATTGTATTGTTCTTTCAGAGTCAAGCAACTCAATAATTACTGTTTTTCAGAGGAGAGAGCAGGGAGGGGATCGGTCGATCTTTTTCCTGTTTGACTTATTTTGACCTTTCTATAGATTGTGTGACTTTTTGTAACAAAATGCTTCTTTTGCAGATGCAGTGACTTTTAAAATGTGGGTTTTAATTAATAGTTTTTGCCAAATATTCTACGAATAAAGATCGAGTCTTGATTACTTCTCTATCTTGAAATGTTATTACAATGAAAAGAACGTGTCTTTAATGGAAATCAGGTCATATTTCTAAATAATTTTTTAAAATCTGAAACATTGGAATTGTTTTATATATACTAGCTTGGGTGTCCAGCGTTGCCCGGGTGTTTGGAGGTGTGTGTTGAGCAAAATAAAAAAAAGTGGTAGTAGGCAGGCAGGCTCGAACCCGTGACGTGAAGGTGGAAAAGAAAGTGAAAGAAAATCTGATGTCTTACCGCTACTTCATGACGCGACCAGAAGTTTGGAATGTTGATTGCCTAACCCGATGGTATATTTTAATTCCTTTTTGGCTTACGTGATGAAACTGCCCAGACTTACAACGACGCTGTTTTGTGGATCGCTTGGTGTTGCCCCTTGCAGAAACTTCATAGAAGATAGTATTGAAAACAGTTATTAATATATACAATAAATATTAAATGTTTGTGTGTGTGTGTGTGTGTGTCTCTCTCTCTCTCTCTCTCTCTCTCTCTATATATATATATATATATATATATATATATATAAAAAATAGTCATTACAAGAGTAAATGAAATATATAATTTACAAACTAATAAGACAAGTTAGTTTAACTTTCTATTTGTGGAAAACATTACCATGTATTTTATTCCCTGCAAATTACATCATCTTGAAATCTAATGTCAACAAATATTTGTCAAGTTGAGTAATCAAATTTTATCTGTTCCATTCATTATTTTCAATCTTCTCAGTATTATTCATCATCCAATCTTATGAACTCTTATCCTCAAATGGCATTTGGCCTTTAAATGTGACTAGCAGGGTTTCCCGGCATTCCCCAGGTGTGTGAAAGTATAGTAAGAAACCCTGGGGGGGGGGGGTAAAAAGTGGTAGTAGTGGGGGAGGGATCAAAACAACAGTAGGCAACCCGGGTGGAGAGAGGTTTAAAAAAAAGTGGTAGTAGGCAGACAGGCTTGAACCCATAACACAAAAAAAGAAAAAAAATGTTGTTTTTTTTAAATAAAAAAGTGACGTTTTAGCCGATGTCTCCATGGTGCGACCGGAAGCCCGAGCGTTGAAATTAAGCATAGTCAATCCAACTGAGATGATGACTTTGTGAAAATGTTGACGCAAAAACTGACCCCCTTTCTTGACCCTTTTCTTTAAACCAGAGATTATCATTATTTTATGGGTTGTTGTTAATAATACACACTCTATTATAAAAGATATGAATAATAATTGTCTGAGGTTTTATTGATTTTTAATTGTTTTATGTTTGTACATGAAAGCAACAGTTTTGTGCATTTTTATTTAACAATGAAAACTGCAATCTTAATACGCATTCATCAAAATATGATATGCCAGCATTGTGCTATCAGGCAAGATTAGGGTTAGTCTTTTGATTTCTATTTTGGTATTTTCATTTTTATTTATTTGTTTCACTAAATTATTGCTTTAATAAGATTTTAAAAGTTAATGTAATTCTTCCCGCATCATTTGGTCATTAAATTATTGAAACAAATTATTATAAAACTATGACTATAAGCGATTATGTGTGTGTATGTATGCATAAGTATATATACATGAGATTTGTTCTGAAAGAAAAGCCTCCTATTTTTTTATTTTTTTTTTAAACTTAAAATGCTGAGTTACAAAGATGGGAGTAGAACCATTAAAACAAATAACCTCTTGTGCTCTAAAATTTATTTTTCTACATAGTCACCACGATTCTCAATGCATTTAGTGTCCGGAATTCAATGACATATCTCTGCTTTTGACACACGTCTATGACAGAGATTGTTTTCTTGGAGTCTCACACCATCAGTATCTGCAACAGAGAGATGAAACTTTCAGTTCATGAATGCACGAGTTCAGTTATAATAATGCGATTTTCAATTCCCTCTGGTCCATTCGGATGGAATTTTAAAAAAATAGGAGGCATTTCTTTTGGAATGCTAGATGTGTGTGTGGGGGGGGGACAAACATTACAACTAAGACTTTCAAAGTCATTGGAATCAAACGTTATATAAAGACAAACATCTCTGATCAACTATCAAATGGTTTTAATTCTTTGGTTATCATTTTCCTTACTTTAAGGAAAGATGAACAATTGTGTTAGATAGAATCCGCCAATAATAATGTTCCACTTAATAATCAACTTTGAAATTCTTTGAAGCCAAAATATCAGAAAGGTTTCTGTGTGATTGTCAATGCTACAGTGAATAAGATGTCAGTTCTAATATCATTGCCTATCACTGTTTATTCGGTGAGGCAGAACACTGACGAGTTTTATCCCATCTCACCCCATCTGTCAGTTAAGCTGGCAAAACTCTCTGCAACAAGGATATCTGTCCAGCTTGGCTTCTTATAGAAGATTCAGTTGATTTTGGTGAGGATTTTAAATAAAGAGAAATTGTGGGAAAGCTTTGTTAGGATTAAGTAGTTTATTTTGCAAAGAATTTTTTTTAAATTGTTTTATTGTTAGTTAATGTGTCCAATATATTCAATAACCAATGGTTATATTTAAACCAAAACAGTATGTATAATAAGTCTGGTAAACATGTACATTATTATTATTTTTTATATGATATATAAATCTTTTTTGAGTTATCTAATGCTGAATTAGGTCATTTTGGTCCAAGTTTTTATGCTTATAGTTCTTTATATCTTCAAATATTTATTCATGGTGTTTGGTTTGGTTGTTTTGTAGAGGAAAATTGTTTTTGTTTTTGCAGAACATGATTACCAAGAACATTCTTAGAAAGGGATTTGTTTAGCAATATTTGATAATTAACTAGCAACTCTAGTTATTATCAAGAAAAATCTTATAAGAATTATTAAACTCTGAAGGATTTAAATGTTCATTTAATAGACGACCCGTGACCCATCTAGATGAAGCATATTAAAGGATTTCTTCCCTCTTTCACACTGATTTGATCGATGACGTCATCCACTGTGCATGGATGGTTATCTCTTACCTGTTTTAATGGGTGATTCCTTTTTTTTTTTTTTTGTGTGTGGCTTCATCCATTATGACCGCATTCATTGCACACAGGAACACAAACAAGACCCACCGAATTTTATAAATCGGTAAATTTAAATATTTTAACGTGACTGTCTGCTCTTTTCAAAGTACATCTTTTAAGAGTTATTTCTTCCACTTGAAATGATTACAAGCATGACCGTCCACAAAGATTTAGTAGTAGAATGCTTGTAGATCCTGAGAATACATCAAAGAACAAAAAACAAATATCCTTTTTCTGTATCATAAACTAAATAAATGCAAGTTTATCATTTTATTCGCCAGAAATTGGAGTCATTTATAGATGACTAGAAAATGTACCCGGCATTGCCCTGCAGTAAACATAACATTAAATTCTTTAAAAAAAAAAAAAAAAGAATAAAAAACAGAAAGAAGCTGAAATATGTGTATATGAGTATTATGTTTTTTTTTCTAAACAGTTCACTTCTTGTAAGTAAAAAAGAAAAGAAAATACTTGAGCTGAGATCGAAATCAAAACCTAAAGACAGTGAGTCAAGTATAATAGCCATTAGGCCAGCTTGACAAACCTACTTATTTATAACATGATGTGGACGATTTGCACATGCGCAGTCATGAAACAGTTGAGTAACATAAAAGTCCGATGTCTCTCAAGTACCAAATTCTCAATATTGTTTCCTTAGAAGCCTTTTACTGGATGAAAACTGATTAAAAAGGTTTCCACGTGGCTGAATACCCTAAATTTCAAGTCTGTAGACCAAAGATTCGTTGAGTATATAGGTTAAGAAGTGTCCTCACACACACGCATTTTCACATTCATAGATATTATGCAAACACTAAATCAGTTTCTTTATACTGGATAATTAATAATTAAGACAAAGGAAATAATACAATCAGAAAATAATTTCAGTATTTTACAAAATCATTTATCAATATCCTCAAATTTAAATATATGCACACACACACATTTCAGTAAAACAATAATTATGGTAATTTTTTTTCCAAAATACTTTGTTCCCACCTGTGCAGCTGTTTCATGCACAATGAATAAAATATGTACATCACTGATAAGATAATCATTTCTATTCTGTTATAGATCCTACTTGCACAGTTACCAGGACAATAAATTAAATTAACATTTGCATCCAATAAAAAAAAAAAAAAAGCCAAGTACGTCCAAGGATGGATTACTGTTGCCACATCTGGGCAGGAGCTGCTAAAAACAGCCTATCCTGCCTTGATAGAGTACAAAATAGGCTTCGTGGCTTAGTGGGGGATGCCCTTTTCTCTTCCCTGCAACCTCTCTCCCACAGGAGAGACGTTGCGAGCCTGTCTTTGTTTTATCATTACTTCCATGGCAAGTGCTCGTCTGAGCTCTAGTCTTTGGTCCCCTCTCGCCAATCTTTCACAAGGAGCACCCGTCTAGCTGAAACCACTGTCAAAACTTTTCCCCACTCTTTATCTGTGCTAAAACCAAAACGTAGATTCCATGAATATAGCTTCTTTCTTAGAAGTGCACGCCTGTGGAACTCTGTCGCATCTCCCTGTTTCCCACCTGACTACAACCTGGATGTCTTCAAGCCCAACGTAAACAAATTCCTGATGAACCGCCCCCTTAAGTAAGACACTTTATCAAATCTCAACACTAACGTACTGTACACGCAATAACCCTTATTCCCAAGTGGCTTCTGGGCCTTGATAAATAGTGACTACCTTGTAAAAAAAAAAAAAATAAATAAAAATCCCAAAATTGACAACTTATCTCTTAGAAGGATCCATCTTCAAATGTAAAACTCTTAGAGACAATCCTAAGTTGGATTTTACGTACTGCGTTCCATCAGATTTAATAGGTATCAATTTGATTCCAAATATTGTGCTATACATTCATATTTATATTGTATACTAGCTGTATATACCTGGCGCTGCCTGATTGAAACATATTGCCGGGCGAAGAGACTAGCCACATACTATATAACATACACTGAATACCCTGATGTGTTATGAAAAGCGGCCACATGTTGGATTTAGCAAAGCATAAAACACATTTTAGTGTATGAGGAAATCAACTACGAAGTAACTTTCACAGCTTAAGCGGGAAATTACTCTCATAGCTTAAATAAAGAAGCTTATTTCCGATTTTGAATGCAACTGTTGTCAGCTTTTAATTATTGAATATAAATGAAATAAAACAACTTTAAATAATATTTCTAAATAGAACAAATAAAAGAAATCCAATTACAACAAACAATAACATAGAACTGATTATTAAAATAGATTTTCTTTAAAGTAAAATGCAAATGGGGTTACTTCCAGAATGTAGATTTTCTTTTAAATGCATATAGAAATCATGCTGAAATAAAAGTGTATATGTCTGTCTTCAGTATTAAAATTAATTTGTGAAAGAGTGTACCTTTTCTACATATTAACTAAATTGCGAACAGACAGACAGAATACAACTTTATTATAATAAACTAGCATTTCAACCCGGCGTTGTCTGGGTGTTTGGAGGTGTATGTTGAGCAAAAAAAAAAAAAAAAAGGTAAATTTTTTAAACTTTGACCTTATTATGACCCCTTAACATTTATTGTTTGGGACTCAAATCAAGTTATTATGCTAGACCCATGTCCCAGGAAACTATATCTAAAATTTCAAGTGTTTATTCCCAAAATTGGCGGAGGAGTTTGGTAGAGTTCTCAAACGTCAAATCGTTGAACTTTGACCCTTAACAGCCAAATTTCTGGCCGAAAACCGATCACATAGATTTTCCCAAATCTCAGTACCCTGTATATCAAATTTCGAGTCAGTAAACTAAAAATTGACAGTTATTGCGTAGAGAAATGTGCACACACACACACACACACACAGACACGTTCACTTTTATAGATATGAAAGACAGATGAATGTATGTCTGTATATGTGGCACCTATTTTTAGGCTCACTTATGTAAAATTTATACCCTTGGGCAAGATGAACATATTTTGAGATGAGAACTTCAGCTTGTATTCAATAATGACTATTGAGCTTTTTTGAAGTAATGTGCAACGTCTTGTCAATAATACTATGTTGCAATTTCCCAATTGGTGCAGTGGATACCGGCACTGCCTGTCTTCTAAGTTTAAGTTTTTTCGAAATGATTGCATCAATTTCGGTAATATCCTTTAGAAAGGTATGAATTCATGTCTCTTCTTTCTCTAGCTATATTTAAAATAGTAAATTAGACTGGGCTCAAGTTTGGTTGCAAAATTAGTCCATGAAAAGGAGAAATCTTGAATAATTCCAGCTATTGTAATGGTACTGTACCAATACCTCTCTATATATAAAAAAAAAATTCAAAATACAATAAATTTAGATTTCAGACTACAAAGTGCAACAGAATCTCAATGACATGGTGTCCTCCAACAGGCAAAGTTGAGTCAGTCAATCTGTTAGTCTTGCTCAATTCAAATGATAATACCTTCAATCTGGATTGACATTTTTGAAATATTTCAGATTTTACATTAAATACTTGAATGCTTGCAGCTGAATATATCGCACTGTTCTCGAATCTGGAGGGAAAGTGCAGTTGGGTTTGTGGACATTTATTTGCCATGAAAGATGAAGTTCTAATTGGCTTCCAGACGTAAACTCATTCAGTCAAGGTTCATGAAACATCGATAGTTGTAATGAAATTCTAAGAATTCACTCAATGAATATTTAAAACTTGGAAAAGTTTATTAAAATGTGCACTGCAAATCGGCTACCAAGTTTAAGGATGGTCATGATGATGGCCAGATACTGCATATGTTTGCCGATGTACTTAGGAAGGAAGAAACTTTAGATTTGATAAAGGATGACTGTGATTAATTCTCTCACAAACCTCTCTTTAGGTAAGGGATGGGTCCTACCATCCTTGGTCAGCTAGAATCCGTTTATTGATTTTTCGTATTTGCATTACCACCACCACCACCACAACTACCCTCGTAAGCACTAATCAAAACATTTGCATTGGAACTCACCAGCGCCATCACCAACATCATCACTAATAATAAACACAATGTTGATGTCATCTTAACATTTCTCCTTTCTTGCACACACACATACGCACATGCTCTTTGTGTGTGTGTGTGTGTGTGTGCAAGAAAGGAATGATGGTTGTAAGCATGCAAAAATAATATATCTATTCATCAAAGTAAAATTCTTAACATCATCTTGTGAATTAAATATCAGTCGTTCCATGGATAAGGTTTAATTACCTTTTTTTTTATAGATATTTCTTGTGTGTGTATGTATATATATATAAACTCTGTGGACTGTTTGACAGTCCTTGCTTGCTAGCTTGAATCTTGTGTGTATACACACACACACACACATATATATATATATATATATATATATATACTCTTTATTTATTTCTACTCGTGCAGTAATATGTTGCTACACAGTCATGAGCATGTTTCAGTCGCTAGCTACTAGTAACTAGAGACCTTATGATACACCCTATATGAAAGCAAAGTTTGCAATGAAAATATTAGGTCTTTTTCGTCACAAGGCGTTAAAATCAATAAGATTTGGTTGTATGTAAAAAAAAAAAAAAGACTCAATAGGGACGTGTGTTGAGATATGGGAAAGGATGGGGAGTTAAAGAATGACATTTGTGTGTGTGTGTGTGTGTGTGTGTGTGTGTGTGTGTGTGTGTGTGTGATAACTACTCCAAATCTTAAACATACTAGTGTGTATAGGTTCAATTAGTGGGGGAATGTGAATTTGATATATTTATGCTAAAAAGGATTTGATCATGGGTTAATCAGTTATAAAAATGCTTGTATTTGACTAGAATTTTTATGTGGTCAGAAAACGTGCAACTTATGTTGCCCTCCTGTATATCTCTGTCCCACTACATCATTCCTATTCACACCAGTGAAGAGGCTAAGAGATAAGGAAGAAAAGGAAAAGACACAAGGAGAAAGGAAAAAAAGAAATAAGAAAGAAGGGAAAGAAGAAAAATGAAAAGAAGCTATAAATATTTTATTTGTGGTGATTCTAAGGCATATCTTTCTCCTTCCTACTCTCCATATATATATATATATATATATATATAATTTAAAGGAGATTAGAATAATAGTCTAAAGAGCTAAGTGTATTTTAATGTAATAGTGAAATTACTAGTTTAATTAAAATACAGGAAATGCTCGTTGTAATTTAGATATATAATAAGCTCGATAGTTAAATGTCCTAGAGCTAATTCAATATTAAGTAATGTGATTTATAATTTAAAAGTTTTAAAATTTTTAAAATTTAAAAATCAAAATTTAATTAAATTAAAAATCAGTTTCATAAGAAGGAACAACAACAAAGTCAATTATCTGTACGATCGTTTCGGAAATCCGTGCTTTTTATTTGTGGTATACATGAAGTCACGTAGAATAATTATACATAGTTTTTCTGGTAAGCACGGTCTCCTCATCAGCAAATTTAGGAGGATTTCTATTGAATTGAAAAGACACCAAAAATAAACCTAGCATTAAAAGTAAGGCAGATGAATCTGAAAAATTGAAGTAAAAGGTTTGGATATAAAATTTATAAGAAAATTAATAAGGAAATTGGTATAGGTTAGAGATAGAAATGAGTAGAAAAAATATATATATTTTTGAATTTACATAATAAATTTGATTTAAAAATATATAGATATATAATTACCTTTTGGTCTTTCTTTTTTTGAAATCAGGAACTGTATTTAAAGTAGTCATTTAGATGTTTGCTATAGCTTTTTATTTTATTGAATGATGAATTTTAAAAGGGCGACGCTCGTGCAGTAAATTGTTTCCGTTAGCGTATTTTGATTTAGAGACGCTACAGTTAATATCTATAGAGAGAGAGTTTTTTTTTTTTTTTTTTTTTTTTTTTTGCAAGTTTTTAAGGGGAGATAATTGTCATGGCTTTATTTATTATTTGATTTACGAGTCTAAGGGCGGTAATTGGTTTAACTTAATTTATTAAAAAAAAAAAAAAAAAAAAAAAATCTATTTTTACTAATGAGTAATTTTTAATGATTTAAGGTGGTTTATATTTATTAAATTTAAACCAACGTTTATGATATATATATATAGATATAGATATTAACTGTAGCGTCTCTAAATCAAAATACGCTAACGGAAACAATTTACTGCACGAGCGTCGCCCTTTTAAAATTCATCATTCAATAAAATAAAAAGCTATAGCAAACATCTAAATGACTACTTTAAATACAGTTCCTGATTTCAAAAAAAGAAAGACCAAAAGGTAATTATATATCTATATATTTTTAAATCAAATTTATGTAAATTCAAAAATATATATATTTTTTCTACTCATTTCTATCTCTAACCTATACCAATTTCCTTATTAATTTTCTTATAAATTTTATATCCAAACCTTTTACTTCAATTTTTCAGATTCATCTGCCTTACTTTTAATGCTAGGTTTATTTTTGGTGTCTTTTCAATTCAATAGAAATCCTCCTAAATTTGCTGATGAGGAGACCGTGCTTACCAGAAAAACTATGTATAATTATTCTACGTGACTTCATGTATACCACAAATAAAAAGCACGGATTTCCGAAACGATCGTACAGATAATTGACTTTGTTGTTGTTCCTTCTTATGAAACTGATTTTTAATTTAATTAAATTTTGATTTTTAAATTTTAAAAATTTTAAAACTTTTAAATTATAAATCACATTACTTAATATATATATATATATATATATATATATATATATATATATATATATACTAGCATTTCAGCCTGGCGTTGCCCGGGTGTTTGGAGGTGTATGTTGAGCAAAAAAAAAAAAAAGCAGTGAATATTTTTTAACTTTGCCCCCTATCATGACGCCTTAACATTTATTGTTTTGGGCTCAAATCAAGTTATTAAGTTAGATCAATGTCCAGTGAACCTATATCTAAAATTTCAAGTGTTTAGACTAAAAAATTGGCGGAGGAGTTTGGTAGAGTTCTCAAAAATCGTTGAACTTTGACCCCTTAACAGCCAAATTTCTGGCCGAAAATGGATTACAAAGATTTAAAATTGACTAAAAACATTAATTTCTTCACTTTCAACTGGGCACTTTTCTACAGGGGGAGGGGGTCGCTTTTTTTGCTGATATTTTCGAAAGTCATCCTCTCCTTTCGATTGTCTAGCCTTAATTTAAACCTACGTCACTTCCAGTTTGCAGGTGGTCGTAACAGCAATGGTTTTTCCCCCCGTTCTTTTTCTCATTTGCGGTACGGGTTCGAGCCTGCCTTCCTACTATCACTTTTTTGCGCAACATACACCTCCAAACACCCGGGCAACGTCGGGCTGAAATGCTAGTGTGTGTGTGTATATATATATATAAACCTCAAATGACCTTGTAACGAGTGATGTAACCCACTTTCCGGTTTACGATATCCGGTTGCACATGCACGCATGAACATTAACTCATAAAAACATAAACAAATAAACACAAATCGCTTCTTTTGCAGATTTTGACCTGCGCACTGAAATATTAACGTTATTATTTTGAAATTATTATTTAACATGGGAAGAGTGGGGTTTAAAATATCTTAAACGTAATACAGAAATGAACGATGTAAAAAAAAACCCAGACAGTATTAACAATTGTTTATTTGAATAATTTAAACGCAAAAAACAAAAACAAAAGAACAATTGGGACGCTGAAATATTAACGTTATTATTTCGAAATTATTATTTAACATGAGAAGAGTGGGGTTTAAAATAACTTAAACGTAATACAGAAATGAACGATGTAAAAAAAAAATAAAAAAAAAAAAAAAGCAGATATATCAATTTGAATTTAATAAGTATTATGGTATCTGTTCCGTGCACATTTACCTATAAGTATGGCCAACCACTTATAATTCAGTAACTGTAAATTTTTTTTTTCAAAAATAATCAATTATAATAAACAGAACGGCTCACAGAAATCTATCTGTATTCTTTTTTCATTTTAATATACTTTCATAGAAATGTTTCTGTTATGTCAAAAAAAACGAAAACAAAACTATTTTCTTTACGTCACAAGTGTCACACTCATACATGAATTCCATAGCTAATATAACATACTGACCCAACGGGTCACGGGTAGTCTAGCGTATATATATATATATATATATATATATATATATATATATAGGTGTATGTGCGAATCCAATTGTCTTATATCACATTAAAATCTAGATAAGATGCTTGCACGATTTTACCATCAAGAATTGTTGTGTTCAATGTCGTAACTAATTCATAAGTGTTTAAATACATAAGCATAAGTACTTACCTGATAGCTAAATGTTCTGGTTAGGATTCTAGCTGATGGCACCAAAGTCATATTTATTTTAAAACTTTTGAAATTACTACTATATATTGAGTACAATATTATAATCAATAGAGGATTTGCTCTATAATAATTAAATATGAAATCTGCATGAATTAAAATATCATATTTAAGTATATTTTTGATCGAGCAACATGCTTATATATATATATATATATTATATATGTGTGTGTGTGTGTGTGTGTGTGTGTGTGTGTGTATACCTTTTAAATGTTCTCATTGTATTTTGTGTGAACTTGGATCCCACATTATCATAAAATTGATATTAATTTTGATCTCCTCCAGTCCCCCCCCCATCATATGGGTTGTGCTGCACTCGTTAATGTCAACTTCCATACGAAATTGCCTTTTTTATGTAAAATTTTTCAAAAATACTTTTATTTCATTTACTTTTATTTTGAAAGTTGTATACAAAGTTTAGTTGAAATCCGTTCAGCAGTTGCTGAATCTATAGTGAATCAGCGGATATTTTGTTTTATTTAATGGAAGATTGTAACCAGATATTCGAAATTTGTAATTTGGTGTTCTTTAAATATTATACCCCCGGGCTAATAGGTATCGGCTATTTAATAAAATGCTATGCTTCTTTTTTTCTTTCTTCTTTTAAGCATCAAGATTCTTATTCAACAGTTTAGATATCTTTATAACTTTTTTCTGTCAACTTGACCACATAAATCAATTGTGAGAGTTTTGGCAAATGAACATGGAGGGGGTCGGTTTCACTTTATGCATTTTTCTGTTTGCATATCTGGTTTTAATGGAAATCTATTGTCAGTTTGCCAAAAAGAAAAGTAATCTTGGACGGGGAAGGTGTCCTTCATATTACTTCCAAGTGTGTGTGTGTGTGTGCATATATATCTGTGAATTCATACCTAATTTCCACTATATTTCTCTTTCCATTTTTTTCTCTCTCTCTCTCTCTTTCATGAACTATAACACTTTGTAATTCCCCAAAGAAATGCATGTAGAGGTTTAAATCAAAGAATTAAATCTGAAATGTCTATTATGTAGTTTATGGTTTCTACATACATACACCTATAATTTCTTTAAAAAGACAACAAAAAAAATAAAATATCAAAAGAGCAATGCAATTGAAATCTGACCAACAACGAACACCAAAATTAAACAGACTGTGGATTTTTTTTTTTTATTTCAGACTATGCCAAACATCATCTTATTTAAAAAAAGTTAGAGATGTATCAAATCTTTTAAAAAAAAAGTGTTGGAGGGGTATATAATAACAAATGTCTATACAACATTTTGCATTATTTGCTGCATAACATTCCTTATCACTGCTAGTATACAAGTTATTACTAATCAGCAGAGCATTACAACTGTTGATAAAAGGGAAGAGTCCATCCGACCCATGTGTATAGTATGCTCATGTATGGAAGTGAAACTTATGCAGTGAGGGTTGAGAATGTGTGTTGCATCAACAGAATGACATGACAATTGAATGATGGATGTGCAATGGGAGTTCATAAGATAAGCTTTGTCCTGATAGCCTTAAAGGAGGATTAAATTTAGACATGATCAGGAAATGTGTGTAGACTTTGTTGGTTTGGTCACATTTAAAAAAAAAAATGGTTAAGAGCCCCTGTGTTAATAGGTTTAAAAGAGTTAAATTGGCAATGATACAGATGTATTTGAGATAAAGAGGGATAAATAAAGACCTGTCCAGAGATAGTTTAGTTTAGAAGTAAATTTTTAAGACCCATCAAATCTATGCTAGCTTATAAAACAGACATTAAACCATATATATATATATATATATATATATATATATATATATATATATATATATATACACACACACACAAAAACTATTTTTATAATATAAACATCCCAGATATTTATTTTTACCTACTCTTGGAACATTTCATTAAATGAGATATTTTAGATATTTATTGATCTATGAAACCAGTATTTATTTATATTTAAAAACACAAAACTAATGAGCAGCAATCAATATCAAATAACAAAACAAAAAGAAAAGCAAGTTTTGTTGAACTATGTAGAATTTTGACATCATTTCAATCTCGTACTTAGCTGAGTGGTCTAAAATACTTCCTGGCAATTAGGAAGGTCCCCTTAAGGGCACTACTTCCAATCTTATCAGGGTTCTATATTGTTTTCTTCATTTTGTGTTTGATTTTTAAGCTGTGTATTGTATAGACTATAATTATATATGTATGCTGAGATATATTTGTGTGTGTGTGTGATAGATCAAAATTTGTGTGGGTGTGTGTGGGGGGGGTAAAATGGGAACTAATTGATGTCTTGCATTCTTCAGACAATGTGATTTATTCTCCAAATGTAAAAGTTTCAACACAAGACTAGTCATTATGTTCTATTGAACCTATTTCTGCATAAGCTCTTTCCATAATGTTCAGCACTGCCGCCATAAAGATAACTAATACAACTGTCTAGCCACTAAGCCATATACATAAAGTATTTTTATATATATATATATATATATATATATATATATATATTTTTGTTTCCATCCAAAATATATGGGCAATCGTTCGGCTCTAAGGGAAGACTAATTCCCTGATCTCCAAGGAAGAGACGCTCTATAGCAAATTTAATTATTAAAAAACCATCAACAAATCAACATAACTTTAAAAGTGATAAAGATAGCATGTAATTTCAAGTGGGGCTTCATAGTCATAGTACCTGCACCTGATCATAGTACCTATATCATAGTACATATAATTGGAGGTTTAAGTCCTAGTACAGGAGGTCGGGTTAGGATGATGAACCATAGTACAGCAAAACACATCTTCGTAGATAAATATTTTATTATATAGTAATTTATAAAATATACATGGCGATTAAGCTACACTGAATATTCTGCGTTTCATCCACTATAGGATTCGTCAGATTTATGCACGAATTCTGTAGTTGTTTCTGGTTTTTATATATGTTGAGGATTTTAGTTAGCCAATCAGCTTTCTAGTATCCACCGCGCCCCTTCCTATCAGCCAATGGGCATGCATTTTATCGAACAAAGGATCTGTTTTAGAACTAGATTAGTGGTTTAAGGCAGACGATTTTCCTCCTTTTTTTTTTTATATATATATATATATAAATATACATATGTGTACACACATACATGCATACATATATATATATATATATATATATATATATATATATATATATATATATACATATGTGTGATCGTTTATGTATATTCATGTTTATTTAATTTATTTATTTGTTTGTTTTCTATTGTTTTTGTTAGTTTTAAAGCTATTTTGTATCGCTATCCTAAAGTAAGTTTTATTTTGTGAACACAGTTGTTTGCTATTTCTCGTCTACAGTTTAATAGATTTTGGGGTTCTTTAAAGTACAGGATAGCAACTTTTTCATGGAGGCATAATTTACATGGGTCATCTAAATGTCTGCACATGGTAGTTTGTCTTATTATTTTCCATTCGACTACCGGCGAATGTCCGCTTTCTTTGAGTTCCCAGTATTTATTCGCTAGTGTTGTTTTTATACAGTGTTTTTTATTTTTTAATGTACTTTTGTGGTCATAGTATCGGGTTTTGAAATTTAAGGAATACGTAATATTTCGTGTTATTCGGGTTTTCTTTCGCAAATATTGTTGCTTGATAAACTACGCTTTTTGTTAGACATGTATTTTGAACTGGGCAAAGTGTGTGGTGTCTACAGTTGCATTTATCTTTGGTCCAATCATCAGGTGTTCAATTTTCATGTTTTTTTTTTAAATTCTAGTCGTTTTTTTCCTGTTGGCCTGAGACAAGTATGGCTTCAGCCTTGCTTGGCATCCTTTTAATCCCATTTCTAGTAACCTTCTTCTTACTGTTCGAACTGATATGTTTTTGTTTGCATCCTCCCTAAGTTCAGCAGCAAGCTCTGAAGAACTTTTCTTCCTATTTGCAAAGGATGCTCTTTTCCAAGATCTGTCTTTCTTAGTTGTTGTAAATTTTTTTACAGCCTTTTCCTTTTCTATTTTTGAAAGACTTTGTTTCCTTGTACCTTTTAATCGTTGTTTGAACTCCCTTCCTTGAACAGTCCATCTTCCTGGCAATTTCTACCTGAGAATATCCTTCACCAGATAAAACAACAATTTGTGCCCTTTTAATCTCGGAAAGCTGCTTCTTTGGAGGCATTTGCAATTACACCATTTAAATAGAAAATAGAATCTGCTAAATATTTCAAAATATAACGAACTTCAAGTATTAAACTTTCATCAAAATGATTCCACATAAAATGACCTAAAAACGGTTGTAAAGTGACAATAAAAATTAAAAAAAAAAAAAAAATCAACCAATTTATACACACACACACACACACCAGGGACGTGCAATAAGTAATGTCCAGACCCACTTCCCATAGCAGTAGAGCAACGAAACTTGGCACAGTTATTAGTCTTTCTCTACATAGGAACCACCCAGAGTTATGCATTTCTCCCATCTGGAGACCGTTTTTGTAGAACATCCCAGGTTGGTCCTCCTATCATGACGTGACTTCAGAAATCAAGGCTGCAACATCTAGGAAACGCTTTCCTTTCAAAACAACTTCATGGCTGGGAAGAGGTGAAAGTCAGAGGGTACAAGGTCAGGAGAGTAGGGAGGATGGGGCCGTTTCATAACCAAACACCCGTGCTACTGATCTGGCGACATGCAAGTTGTGGACCAGAGCGTTGTCCTGCAGGAGGAGGGTACCTTTGATGATCTTGCCCCGCCTCTTGATTTTGATAGCTTCCCTTAATTTCTTCAAAAATGAAGCATAATAGGCTCCTGTAATTGTGGTACCCTTTGCCAGGAAATCTGTCATCATTACTCCGTCCCGATCCCAGAAGACTGTAAGCATGATCTTGCCAGCCCTTCACCCTTGCCTTCTTTGAAGGTGGTGAGTCCAAGTGCTTCCACTGCATTGACTGGGCTTTGGTCTCTGGGTCATAGTGATGGACCCAGGTTTCATCCTGTGTAATCAGTCTTTTGAAAAGCCTTGACTCATCTTCTTGGCACATCTCCAAATTCATCCTCGAGCACTCGACGTGTTCTCGCTTCTGGAATGGTGTGAGCAACCTTGGAATCCATCTGGCAGACACCTTATGCATATGCAAATGGTCATGAATGATAGTTTCCACAGACCCTGTGACATATTGGTCTATTTGGCGAATAGTAATGCGCTGATCTTCCAAAATGGCAGCCTCAACTTGACGGACAGATGCCTCATCAATGGCAGAAGGGGGGGGGACCAGGTCTGGGAGCTGTTTCCACAGGCTTCCGGCCATGTTTAAATTTATGATGCCAGTATTTTACAAGGTCATATGATGGGGCATTATTACCATAAGTTTCTTTAATTTTATCAAAAGTCTCCTGTGGTGTGCGTCCTTTCAAATACAAAAACCGGATCACTGCTCAACATTCAACAGACTCCATTTCACACCTGATTTGGTTCAAACACCTGTAAAACAAAAACCACAATTAGTTCAGAGCTGTAATTTGCCACATAACCTGTAAAGATATAAATCCATTGCACATGCAAAATTTCAGCTAGATCAGGCAACTGAAAGTGGGTCAGGGGCATTACTTATTGCACGTCCCTCGTAATGAGAAATGGGAAGTTGAAGTTGGTAATGTGTAGGCAAATTGAACATAAGATTAGATCATCCTTACATTATTTATCTTCCTAACCACTTAACCATCATTTGAGGTATTCAAATAAGAGTTTAGGATGAAATATTTGATTCTAGCAAAATTCCATGATTTCTTTCTTTTTAATGTATTTTTTGTCCATTCCATTTTTGTTAACGTGTGTGTGCTGGCAAACACAACTTTGCAAAAAATGATGTTAACGTAATATATAACACATAATTAATTTTATCTTATCTTATACAAACTTATTCAATAAATAACACTTTTTTTTCTTTTTATATTTTGCAATAGCAAAGCATAATGTTTTTATCATTTTCGATGAGAGATGGACTATGGCAAAAAAAAAAAAAAAAAGAAATCTTGATTTGCAAGTTGAGAACTGTCTATGATTTACCTTTTTAAAGAAAGGTTGTAGATTTCTCTTGGTCATCTGTTCAGAGTAAATGATGAATGCTGTGCTGAGATAAGAACAGCCTTATTTTTTCTGTTCAACTAATACAAACATATCGAATGCACTAATATGAGAAAATCGTTTTTATTAAATTCTGAAACTTAAAATAATTTGTATAATCATTTTTGTACCTACAAAATATTAGCCAGCACTGCCTAGAAATGAATGAACTTTGTATTACCAATTTTTATATTCTTTCTTTTGAATTTGTATAGTTTTCAGAATAAAATAAAGTAAAATATTGTTTTAACTGATTATAAATATCTGGTGCAAACGAAGATCACACAATATTATTGCAAAAACACAAAATTATCTCCATTGGATTCCCAGGTGCTACTAGATCAGGTTGTCTGAAAATACTGACGCCCTGGCCTAAAATGCACCAAACGTTTATTTTATTATTTTTTTTAATTCCTTTCCCTCTATAAAATTCAAAGTAAGAACAAAAAAACAACAATTTTCCTCTACAAAACCATCAAACCAAACACCATAATCAAATATTTTAACATATAAAGAATTTAAAGCATAAAACTTTTTCCAAAATTACTGGATTAGGCATTAAAAACTTGATATACTGTAAAACAATTGACTACTTGGAAAATTTTACTCCAAAAAATAATTTTTAATGCATGATGGTTAAGAATTTTTTTTTTTAATGCATGATGGTTAAGAATTTTAAAGTCAGTTTAAATAACACTTTCTTTGACGGTTTAAATGCTCAATTTTTCCCCCAGAAATCTGAGTTCAAAAGAAATCATTTATATATATATATATATATATATATTTTTTTTTTTTTTTTAATTATTAACAAAAGATTAAAATGGCTGACTTTATAAGCAAAAAATTTTTTTAATGCCATATAGAGTGCAAGTTTTTAAAACTGAACATACAAGATGGTTGGATTTAATAAAAAGAAGGCTGCTGTACTAATTTTATTTCCAAGTTTGGAATAAAGCGTTTGGTCTTGTCATGTTGATTTGTTTTTTCTATAAAGTCTACATGGAATAAATAAACATAAAAAATATGGTTGACAATCAAAATGTTTGAAAAGTTATAAATTTACCATTGTCAGATCTTTCTGAATTTCACTGCATTCTTCATGTGTTCATTCGCAATTGTTTTTAGAAAAAAATCTGAATCTTTTTCTTACAATATTATATTTATTCGTTAGAACCGAATTACTTACTCTTTTATCTGCATTTTCAAGAATATTGCATTATTGTATAAAATTCTTTCTTTTTGATAATATCACTAAAAATTATTATAAGCAAGAAATATCTTATTCTAAAACAATTATAATCTGTAAAGGAATTAAAAAAAAAAAAAAAAAAATAGGTCATCAGGCCCCAATTGAAATGAATGACTCTCGTCTTGGGAAAGCACCATGTCTTGATAAGCTTCTGGGAATGACCTTCACTCCTAATCTGAAATAGAACACGTACATCAAATCTGTTGCCAACATCGCTTAAAAATTGATAAGATCATTTTATCACTCCAGTAGGTATCTTACAGCCGATGCATTCCTCTACCTGTATAAGAGCCAAGTATGTCCTAAAATGGAGTACTGTTACCATATCTGGGCAGGAGCTGCTTGGCATGTCTCATTCTGCCTTGATAGAGTTCAAAACCTAGTAAGTGATGCCTTTTTCTCTCCCTTGCAACCTCTTTCCAACAGAAGAGACATTGCAAGCCTCTTTCTGTTCTATCATTATTTTCATGGCAAGTGTTCATCTAAGCTGCAATCTATGGTCCTTGCTGGACTTTAACAAAAAACATTCAACTAGCTACAACCCCTATCAACAATTTCCCCTACTCCCATCCTGTGTCTAAATCTAAATGCAGATTCCATGAACAAAGCTTCTTTTCTGGAATTGCCAGCTTATGGAGCACTGTTCCACTAGCCTTCTTACCAGTTGGCTTCAATATAGTAGCGTTCAAGTCCAATGTAAACAAGTTCTTGTTGAACTGTCTCCTTAAATAATCAAATTCCACCCAACTTACACCATTAACGATTACTACACAACCCCCTTACATTCATTGACCCTTATCCTTGAGTGGTCTTTCTGCCTTGATAAGTGGTGCTCACTTGTAAAAAATAAATAAAATAATCTAGATTCATATTCAGATTTGAAGAGGAGTCCAAATGTAGGAAAGTTTAGATTGTTTGGATTTTGGGAATTGTTTTTTTTACTCCTTCAGCAGACATGCACAAATAGTTTATATTTAATTCTCAAAGCAGAAAGGGTAGAAGCGGATTGAAAGAGAGAGGAAAAGAGATCCTTGATAATGCCCTGTTTTTCTTTTCTCTTTTTTTATTGGAATATATTTTGTTTTGTTTTTCAGCCTATATCAGCACGGGTCAAATCATGGGCTGGGGCAACAAAGCAATAGAGATACGGGCTGCTGAAACTGGCCATCTTAATGGGGTCTTCATGCACAAAAAAGCACAAAAACTTAAATTCTTATGTGAACGCAACGATAAGGTAAGTATCTTTTTTTTTTTCTTTTTTTTTTTCCTCTCATCTTTAGTGTTTACCTGTAGCAGGTGCAAGCAAGAAAACAGTCTCATCTGTCGATTTGTGAATAAAAAGAGACATGATAAGGTAAAAACGTAGACTTATTTATTATGTATCTTGTAGATGCAAAAAAATAAAAACGGAAAACATCTTCGATACGATCAGCGCAGATGTTGTACGCTAAAGAAATCACATTCTGCGCAAAGTTTCCCACTGTTTTTATTTTCTTAAAAAGAAAACACAAGCTTTTCCAGCCTTGTGAATATGGAGTCTCATAGCATTATTCAAAACAAGTGTTTATAGTTGCTGGGAATCGAGATGCAACTTGTAAAGTTTAGGCTGATATGAACTTGGGACACACTAACAAATTAACTTTTTCATTCAACTTAAATAATTTAAAAAAAAAAAAAATCGATAGATTTTTTTTTTTTTTTTGGCCATTGTTGTATTCTTAAGATAAAATGTTTGTCTATATAGTTTCATATATAACATAAAATCGTTTTGGTTTTGAACAATTAGCAAAGAAACTTGGCATTGTCCAGAAACAGTAAGTTCAAGCTGGAATTATTTTTTTTAACAGGTTTCTTTTTTTTCTTTTTTTTTTTAATTTTGTTGAAATATATTATAAAATGATTTTTACAAGTTTAATTTCCAACATTTGATTTCCTATAATGAATAATAGTAAAAAAATGTTTTGAAGAACATAAAGCAAGAAACTGTTTTTTTTTTTTTTTTTTTTTTTTTTTTTGCACATTAACGCTATCTGCAACATAAAACTTTCTTTATGATAAATAAATTATATATATTTATTTATTTATAAAATAAGTGTTAGAAGACTATCACAATGCAAAAAATGGAATGTTGTCGTGTTGAGGAAAAAAGACGAAAACAAGTGATATATAGACATGCATGTTTCATTGAATAGCAGGGCTAATTCCTGTTTGTTTCTCTTGCAATCCGTTGAATGACCGCGTCCCTTGTCGAGATAAAGTAGGTTCATTTCACAGTCAGATTTTGGCACTGTTTGCTTGATCTGTGTGGTTAATAGAAATTCTTGTGTGCAGGCCGTTTGCTCAGTTGGTAGAGTGCTTGCTTCGCATGCAAGAGGCTCAGGTTTCAAATCCTGAGTTTGGATGTGTCTAACTGATGAGCCCAAATGAGGGTGAAACTCGGGTCTTGGACTTCTGGTTTGTTGACTGTCATAGTTCTTGTGGGCTGCAACGTTGTTTGGCTGTGGAATTTATTATATATAATCTCTCACATTCTGAAAATCCTATACATACATATATATATATGTACATATATGATTACTTCATTTAATCACATAAATTAATATACAAAGATCTAATTTTATGCGTAAATTTTCAGTATTTGCTTCAACAGTGCTCAATACATAGGTAGAGCTAGGTAATAAGTTATGAAAATATATATGGCAATTAAGCTACACAGAATATTCCGCAATTCATTCTTGTGAGAATTCGTCAGATAAGTCTGACGAATTCTCATGAAAATGAAACGCAGAATATTCTGTGTAGCTTAATTGCCATATTTTCATAACTTATGTATATAATTTCTTTTTTCTTGAAAAGAACATTATATATCAGTTTGATGATTCATTGACACCATTGGTTTGGAAGAAATATTGGAAACTCGGCCCGTAGGGCTTAACATACCAGATATATCCATTTTTTTTTTTTTTTTTTTTTTCAGTCAATATTATAAGATAATTACAATATCAACTGAATAATGAATTTATTTGGAATTTGTCTGTGTGTACTTTTATTTATTACTGATTATTTTTTGTCTTTCAGGTGTTCTTCTCATCTGTCCGCTCTGGGTCATCTTGCCAAATCTACTTCATGACATTGAACAAACCAGGCATGACTAATTGGTGAACAGAGGAATGAAGTAACCAGCTTATGATACACCTGTTGTTGTGGTGACCTTTGGCCCGGCAGCCCCCACCCCCTATCTTAACACCCCCCATCTCTTGCCCCCACTCACCACTAAAAAAAGTGTTTTAAGAACAACAACAACAAAAAAAAACAACAAAAAAACGAACTGTTTCTTTTATAAGACACTTCTCTGTTTAATTTCCTAAAAAAAAAAAAAGAGAAAATGACATAAAAACTGGAAAAGAGTCTGACCTGCCGTCGCCGCCTCCTCCATTATTATTATTATGACCATCACCATTGCCACTGCCACTCCTTTCTACCCGTTCCCATTTGTTTTGACAGGCAACAATGAAATATAAACAAAATCAATCAACAATTATGAGAGGAAAAATGGTTCCTTTACAACAGCAGAGAATAATGATAAACGCTATTAATGAGTAATAATCGATAGATTGATAATAAAAAAAAAATGATTGATTAATAATAATAAAAAATAAGATTGATAATAATAAAAAAAAAAAACGATATTCAATGTTTAGTATCTTTGCTCTCCTCATTCCTATTGCTCTCTCTCGAAATTGATTTAAAAGGAAAAAAAATTTTTTAAATCATTTCTTTGCTCTGTCTGTCTCTCTCTTTCTCCCAATCACGAACAAAACTAATAATCAATATTTCAAACTGTCATCATGTCAACCACCTTCCTCCCATAAGGCATCCTCTAATTTCTGTTGTTTTTTTGGTTTAATTTATTTCTTCTTCTCTGACCACTATTAACGATAGTAATGCCTCTCTTTTACTTTAAGTAATCAACTATGACCAGAAGTAAAGGGGTGATGGGTGGTCAAGAATGGTAACTGAGGGGGGTGGTAGCATTGTGAAGTGGATCATAGCTTCATGACTCTTGCTCAGCAGTTTTTTTTTCTTTTTTTTTTTCAATCCTTATTATTGTTGTGATTGTTACTGAATGAACACTGCTTATTTACCTGTATAAGATAGGTATACTCCTGTGCTGGTTATCCTACCCACCCAACTTTCAAATTTAACTCTGGAGAAATTAACTTAGGGGCACCCCCTTTCCCTAAAATGAAAGGAGGGGGAGTTTACTAAACCCATCAGCAGGTGTAGAAAAAAAAAATAAAGATCTCCTTTTACATAGGATTATTTCTGCTCTCAGGATTTTTTTTTCTTTGTAAAAGAAAAAAAAGAAAAATGAGGGAAAGAAAGAAAAGAGTTTATAGATTGATTTTCTCTTTTTTTAAAAAGAATTGTTTTCAAGAAAGCAAGAGAGAAACGGTGGTTTCCACATGTTAAAATTATGGAATTTAACTTTCTTTTTTATTGTCTCATAATATGAAGAAAAAAAAGGCCAATAAAAACAAAGCAAATCAAAGAGATGATCAGTTTTATGTACTTACATTATATCTTATCTAGTGATTGGCAGTCAGTAAATTACTGCTGCTATCCTTGACTTCTCCCCCCCCCCTCTCTAATTTGTAACACACATATAGAAAAATTGTATGTTGTATATACTTTGCAATCTGTGAGACGGTAAGTAATATACAAAACGTACACATTTATGTAAATTCTACAAAATATTGAGTATGCCGAAATTCTGACAAATACCGAATGTTTGTTTCTGCTGCTTAAAAACAAACAAAATATCTGCTGTGTAAAGAAATGAAAATCTGGCCATGAAAAAAAAAAAAAATTCCAATTATTCTTGTAGGCAATGATTCACCTCCATTTTTTTTGAAGATTTGGACACAAATTGGGAAATATATTTTAGAATTCTGACACAAATTTATAAACTATTTTTTTGTTTTTTAAAGGGGGCAGTATCTGACAAAAAACAAACACGAACATTCTTCTCCCCTTTGGTCATAATATATATATATATATATATATATATATATATATATATATATATATATATATATATATATATATATATAATCAGTAATGATACTAGCAAAACATGTAATAAAATACATTGTTACCTACAAGATTCTTAGGTTCACGACATGGGTCAAGGTGAAAATTAATGTTGACTTGATTTCAAACCCCCAAAATGATTTTCTATTTGCCAGTTTAAAAAAAAAAAAACATTTTCGAATTTCGATGAGCCATGAAGTAAACAAATGTTGGCCAATGATTAAAATGGCTGACATGTTCACGAGATCGTGAACCATCGAAAATAATTTTTCAGGACTTGAAACAAAAAAAACAAAAAAAACTAGAAAATCATTTTCTGGCTCAACTTAAAATTTAAACATAAGTCAAGTATTATGGTTCATGTGTGCTTTTTGAACCAAAAGAAAACAAAGATTTAACTCGTGCCCCTGTCAACTCAAAGAACTAAACAAAACAAAAAAATGGTTTCCTTCTATTCCATTAATGATAGTTAAGCCTGTTTTTGAAATTCTTGAAACTGCTTTTTCTGTCCATTCTATTTTTCTCTTGATATTGATGAAACGAAATCTTTCGTCCCTCTCGCCATTCATTTGGGGGAAAAATAAGGGTATTTAATAGTTCCAACTTATTGGACTATTAATATGTTAATATGTAATATCTGTAACGTCAAATAAAGCGTTCAGTTTTATACGCAGTCATTTTTATTTTTTTGCTTGAGTACTTGTAAAGATGATCTGCCTTTAGTTGAAATTAAAGAATATACAAAATTGATTTTTGTGTGCGTGTTAGTCGCAAATAAAAACAAAAATTTTATGCTGGTGCGGGATGGGGGGGGGTGAAAAAATTTTGTTGTAAAAAATTATATCTGAAATATTTACTAACAGAAAATGGTAAAAAATTTCTGCCATGATCCATAATCATCATAGCAATCTAATTTTATCACAAGGGAGGAGGGCATCATTCATTCCTGTCTTGTAACAAATGACTTACATATACTATGGATTTTTCCACTTTTGCTGATTGAGAATTGCCGGAAAATAATTTTTTTTAGAATAGATATTTCTAAAAATTATTTTATCAATCCTTATCATCATCATCATCATCATCGTTATCATTGTATTAGTACGCAGGGAGATCGGCTTAGTCAACAATGTTGTATCAACTGATAAACTATGTTAAAGATGAATCATTCATGCTCAAATAAACAGTAAAAGTATGACCCCCCACCCCTCTGTCCGAAAGGCGTGAGTAAAGTATCAGTCTGGTCTTCATCATAGATTGGCATTAAACATTAAAAGAATAAACAAAATAAATAAGTGTTTTTAATGCGACAAAAAAAAAAATAAAATGAAGGAAAAAAAATCAGTAAAAGTAATAAACAAAAATGTAAATAATTTTTTTTTTAAACTTTTTCTTCATTTAAAAAAAAAAACTGATGATAATTTCCGTTTTTTTAATGATCACCGAGAATGTTTACTTTTTCTGCTTCTATTGTTTTTATTTCCAACTTGTCATTTAATTAACCTCTACGCAATCTTTTTTCAAACCTCCAGTTAAGTAGAAATTGCCTCCATTTACTGTTATTGCCTGCGGCAAATCTAAGGGAGGTAACTTGTTGAAATTTTAAACAAATGTTTCGGTTTCTCTTTTTTTTTTTTTCGTTATATATATATATATATATATATATATATATATATATATATATGTAATTAGATATGCATTATATCTGCATAAATACAAATATGGTTAATGACCACACCTCGACCTCAAGCTAATAACTTGATTGCCATAATTTATTATTATAATGGCTCTATTAACATGTACTGAGAACTAGCATGATAACTCATCAGAAAAATTCAGATGAAAATGATCTTTTAGCTGTTTAGTCCTGTTTTTTTTTTTTTTTTTTTTTTCCTTAGGGTTGAGAAGGAGGGGGGATCTTTAATTTTTTTCAAAGCTGTGAGAAGAAAAATAGTTCCTGACTTTTTTTTTTTCTTTTATTTTTCCAACCAATAATCATCGTATCAGTGGAAGAGTTCTTGTCATCGGTTGATATCTTGTTCGCTTCTTTGTCAGAATTGCAAGATTATGAACAGTAATTTACGTTATTACAGATTGCGGTGTCATCATTTTCGTTCTTATCATGTCAGTTTTTTGGCCACTCTTGTCGATAACTGAATGTTCTAAGGCTACAACAACCGATATGTTGTCATGATACCCCCCCCCCAAAAAAAAATAAGTTGCACAGGTGAGGATGAATCCGTGTGACAGTGAACAAGGTAAAAAAAATCTTGTTACCTTTCCAAAACTCTCCATTGCCTTCGGATTTTTTTTTTTTTTTTTAATCGTGTGTGATTTTTGCTCATACACACATGCAAGTACATCTCAGGAGGATGTTGATCTCTGAGTTTGAGTTTAAAAAAAAAAAAATGTATGATTTTCTGCATTATCATTGCTGAGTTTTCATCTTGCCTTCTTACTTAGATGGCTCATAAGTATTCTGTTGCTTAATGGCTTCCATAGCAATATATGCTTTAGCGAGGCTTCTCGTTACTCTTTCATTCCACATGACTTATATCAAGATATAGATTATGAATGTTCAAAAAGTAATTTTTTTTATTTAAACAAATTAAATCCTTATTTTATTTTATTTTTATTCATTATGAGTTGAAAGTCTTTCTTTTTGTGTTTTTTGTAAGGGTAAGAAAAATTCATGTGTCAGGGCTAATTGCTTTAATTAATATTTAATTGCAACTCCCAATTCTGTAAATAAATTTCCATTGAATAAAACTTGACCAATGGAGGAGGTTCAATATTGTGAAGAGAAATTGGTTAGTTTAAATGTACATATATATATATATATATATATATATATATATATATATATATATATAAACCATGCCCTAATGTGGGGAGAGGTAAGGGGTGCGTGTTCTTTTCACAGTTAAATTATTTTACCAAAATGTATGAAATTAATTAAAAGAAAATTGTAAATTTTAAACAATTTTTTTTCTTAATCGAAACAAAAACCGAATTTATTATATTTATCTTGATTTTTATGTTGACAATATTTTTCTTGACAGCGTTTATAATATATTTACTGGCAATGTAACTTTTTGTATAAATTTGTTTTTTTGCTTTTTTTTTTTTTTGCCATTTTCTATTCCTCGTAGGTGAGTTCTGATTATTTCCCCCCCCCCATCACCTTCAAAGACACCCCTCATTTTCCTGTGTCATTTGATCTTAATTTTTTCAACCCTCCCAATGAAAATCGAGTCTAAACTTGCCATCATTAGCTTCTTTATTTTATATATATATATATATATATAAAATCCAACACCAAGTTATATAATGTTCATAAATACCAACTTGATATTGTATTTAATCAAATAGTGCTCGATACAGTGGAAATTGAATGACAACACTAATAGTTGTTTCAACCTCAAATCTGGTCAGACCATTAATTACACACCAACATACACACACACACACACACACACACACACACACACACACACACACACACACACACATTCTTATTATTGCGATAAAACCACCAAAAAAACGAAATCTTATTTTAGCTTGTGTTGTCATCGACGAAAGGTGAATGAGTGATTGGTCACAAAATATCCATGGCTAAGTACCCCATCCCCACTCCTGAAAATTGTCCCTTGTTGTTCTATGGTAAAGTTTTCTACCCACCATCACCACGTCTCTCACAAGGTGTATCCATTTTTTCTGTACAATTCTGCCGGGGAGCAAACCTGTTGTAGAAGTGGAGAGAGAGAGAGAGAGAGAGATAGAAAGAATTAAAATATAACTAAGGTCCCACATCTCATCTGGAGAGGGGGAAAAAAAAAAATCAAAACTTTGCTGAAAAAAGTATACAATAACGAGGAAGAATTCAAGATTGAGAAAAAAAAAATGGAGAAAAAAAATTTGAATATGGATTTTTTTCTCCTCTAACTAAAATCAAAGCTTGAATTTCCCATTTAATTGAATCTGTCATTAAATTTTCTTTTTAAAATAAACGAAACTGCTTTGAGCTCCTCTTTTAAGCCAAGCTCTTTTCTCTAACCATGGTGACATATTTGTCTTCTTTTTTTTTTTTTTTTCTTAGACAAAGAAGAGGGGGGGGGTAAAAGAAAGAAAAAGTAAACCCTCTGCGAACTGCAATTGAAAAAAAAAAGTTATTTATTGCTATGATTCTGTTATTTGTCAAATTTAAGTCATCATTGCTATAATATATTTCCAAGGGTGTGAATAGTTTGTGATTAGAACTTTTTTTTGTCTTCCCTGGGATGACCCTCCACCAATTTCTTGACTCCCCTCCTCACCCCCACCCTTTCTCATTTCATACACATTCTGTTCTATCAAAACCTGAACGATATTAAAATTAAAAAAAAAAAAAAATGTAAGACATTTTATCCATACAAGGACAAAAAAAAAAAAAAATGATAAAAATTAAAAAAAAAAAAAATGTTAAGAAAAAAAAAAAAAAAGAAAATGCTGTACGGTCGTGTGAAATTTCTTATTACACCCACATTTCTTCCTGCACCGAAAAAGTGCTGCAATCTCAAAGGTGAATAAAATAAAGTGATCTGTACGAATTGATTGTTTTGTTGCGTTTCTTTTTGGCTTCTTCTCGCTGCATTTTTTTTTTTTATTTTTTTTTTTTTTTTGTACTTAAGAATGTCTATTTTTAGTTTCCAGTTGAGCTTAAGATGTGTGCATCTGTCAAGATAACACACTCAACACCTTTCACCTGTGCAACCTCAGTAGAATCCTAGGAATCACCTGGCAGAATCAGATCTAAAAGAAGACCGTCTTTGATCATCCAGACATCTCAAAGCATGTTTACTTTATTCACCCAGCACATCAACTTCAGTGGCTTGGCCATGCCAGGTGAATGGATTATGGGAGGATATTCCTTGTGGAAGGCTCACAACTCGTCTATGTTACAAGTATGTCTGCAAGCGAGACGAGAGGGCAGGTGGCATCGACTCAACAGGCTGGGAGACACCACCAATATCTGCAGAATCTATAACGGTGCCTATCAATGCAAGATAGGTTTGCATGGTTACAGCAGACACTGCAATTCAGCAATAGACTAATCTGAAACATTTTGCTTTGTTTTATATCGTTTCAATTTATTTTCAAGAGGTTATATATGAATGTGTATATATATATATATATATACACACACACTAGTATATGGCATAATCACGTTGACACATCGGTTCTTGCAAGATCACTGAAGTTAAGCAACGTTGAGCCTGGCTAGTACCAGATGGGTGACCATTTGAGAATCCTAGGCGCTGTATGTGCTCTCCGCTCATCTCGGCATTGTTTCCGGTCGTCCTCAACTTGCCACTGGTATGCAACAATGTTGACTATGGAGAGGCGGGGTTGGAGATTGCACAACTCTTGCCACACAAATTTCACATGCATGCACCCTTACAGTGGGTATCCATAGTCTGTCAAGACTGAAGGAAGCCACAGTAATTGGAATCGGAAAAATCAATATCGGAATCGGAAAAATTTGTACCTATTTTCGAATGCCAAGACGATTTTTTTTATTATCTTTTTTATTTGATCTTGTTTAAAACAAAATCTTCCACTGGTGGTAATAATGGTAAAATAATAAATATTTATTGATTTTAAACTAAAAGTAAAACAAAAAAATGTATAGATCACTCCCGTTCGTTTTTACATTTGAAAAATATGTGAAAGTACAACTAGCAAAGACAGATAACAGGAAAATTTTTTTTTTTTTAAATCAAAACAAAAACAAAGGAGAAATCTTCGACTGAGTCAATCTTTTATTTGTCTTAATCCAAAGTGCTCCTTTTTTGGGGAGGGGAGGGCTACATTAAAATCTAACCTTAAAAATTCATTTAAAAAAAAAAGTTTTTGATTTAAAAAAGAAAAAAAAATATTACAAAATTTTTGTCTCTCCCTTAGGACAGATTCAACACAAGATCAGTTTTTAATGTATGGAAAATCCCCCTCCTCCATCCCCGGAAAAAAGGGAGCATCTAGATAGGGGTGAACATAAAAATTGCCTTAGTCTAGAAGCATTTCTCCTTCACTGAGAGAAAATAGAAAAGATTCAGTATAGTATCAGACAAATACTACACTTTGCTCTTAGCCAAGAAGTCAAGGACAGTTTTGAAAAAAGATATTTCCTGTAATTTTTTAAAAAATACAATCCAAGATTTATTAAAATATTTTTTAAATATTAAAAACATAACTTTAGCGACGATAAATTAATGATTTTTTTTAAAACATTAAATTTTAATTTACTTTCATAGAAACAAGATTTCTGCAATGTTTTTCTATATTTGCTAGTTTAATTTTTTTACTATTTTAATATTATTTATAAAAATAATTTATAAATAAAATCATGTATTTTAAAGGTTAAAATGAAAACATTGGAAAATCAGATAATGATGTAATTTTTTTTTTGTAAATTAATTCCACCAAAATTTTCAGAAAATTAAATAAAAATGGTTTTCATTTTTAATTTAATATAAAAAAAAAATTCGGCATTACTTGGTTGAGGATTTAGCATCGAAGCCAACCAACGAAGAAAAAAATGTCAATATTTTAAATATATAAATAATAAATGTTGCCATAACCGAAAAAAGTTAATTTTTTTTTTAGTATTCTAAAGTAGTTTTAAATACCCCTTTTTTAATATCATATATGTTTTTATGGGTGGTTTTGCAAGTAATATGGCAGCAGGTTTGTTTCCGATGAAAAAATCTCATAAAACTGAATATTTGAGATTAAAAATAAAAAAATGAATATTTGCAATTTAAAAAAAAAAATGAATATTTGCAATTTAAAAAAAAAAAAAATGAATATTTGCAATTTAAAAAAAAAAAAAATGAATATTTGAGATTTAAAAAAAAAAAAAAAATGAATATTTGAGATTTAAAAAAAAAAATGAATATTTGAGATTAAAAAAAAAAAAATGAATATTTGAGATTTAAAAAAAAAACAAATGTTTCAGATTTAAAAAAAAAATGAATATTTGTAGATTTAGAAAAAAAAAAATTAATATTTCAAATTCAAAAAAAAAAGATGAATATTTGAGATTTAAAAACAAAAAAACTTAAAAAAAAAAAAAAAATGAGCCAGGTAGGTTCTTAAGTAACTTTTATTTGCTATGGTAACATTTATTTATTGTATATTTGATTTTTTTTTTTTTTTTTTTTTTTTTTTTTTTTTTTTTTTACTTTAGTTATTTGTGGACTATTCTGCTAAAGCATCACTTGTTTTTTTGTTTTTTTTAATCTTGCAAAATAATGCCTTCAAGTATCTGCTTGCTCCTGTCCAAATTCTTTATATGTATTTTTAAGATTTTATTTTGCTTGTAAATAAATATCTACATACATACGTACATTAAAAATTGACCATCTGTCTAACTTTACCCTTGTGGAGAGGTAAGTAAATAGAAATTTTTTTTTTTTTATATTAAAAACAAAGTTATAACAAGATTTATAAATTATAACATATTTTTTAGAATGCCTTCTTTTTCTTTTCATTTGTTTATATAGCTTACTTACAGAATAAAAAAGATTTCCTTTTTGTAAGTTTACAAAATTTAAACAAATAGTTTTAATTAAAAAAAAGGACACTAGTGAGTTTTAACTAAAACGAAGTATTCTTTTTGTTTTAATTCTCGGAAGAATTTTAGTAGGAAAATGGGGAGACAATTCCAATTTTAATTCAAAACAGTAATGAGGTAACATAACAAAAATTATTACTAAAACATTTATCGATGAATTAAAATTTTTATATGTTTATTATATGAACAACGATATTTATAAATAGGTACTTTTTTAACAAATTGACTTTTTTCTATAACTTTAAGAAAATATAATTATTAGATATAAAATAAAACGATGAATATTTTAAAATGTTTGCAGTTTATTTTCAAAAATGAAGTCATGATTGTATTCTTTTTTGTTTTATTTGAAAAAGATAAATTTTGTGAACGAAATAAGTCTTAAGAATTGTTTTTTTTTTTTTTTTTTTTTTTTTTTTTTAATTACATTTTCACCCCAAACAAGGCAAATTGCCACTTTGGTGTAGGGGGCTACTATCAGGGGCAACAACTACTGGGGTACTATGTAGGGATTTGGGCAGCAAGGTGTCAGTTCACGTTACACTTGAACTTCTGCACGTCAGTACTGTTTGGGAAGCAGGGACCTGGAATGGAATTCCAGAGTCTTGCGGTTCTGGGGAAGAAACTATTGGAGTAAAAAGATCTTTTACATCTAGGGATCTCTACAGTGTGGGGGTGGGATTTAGTAGCCTGTCGGGTTTGTCGAGGGTGCTCGCGTCGTGGGGGCACAAGTGATTGCAGTTCGTCAGAGCATTCACCACTAAAATACTTGTAGAAAAGGCAGAGGGATGCAACATTTCGTCGATGGGACAGAGGCTGAAGCTTAGATGCCAGTTCAGGGCGTATCAGGTTTGCGACTCTCTTTTGAACCTTGTCAAGGAGCGAGAGACTAGTAGCAGATGCACCAGCCCAGATGTGGCAGCAATACTCCATATATAGGCGAATGGTGGCCTTATAGAGGTACAGGATACTTTCGGGTGTTAGTAGTTTTCTAGCACGGTAGAGAGAGCCTACCTTTCTTGCAGCGGCCCTGGCAATGCCTTCAATGTAATTGTTCCAACTCATGTTTCCTGTGAACGTTAGGCCAAGGAGTTTGAAAGATGGACTCTCAGATAAAGAGTCGTTGGCCATTGCTATGGGTGGTAGAGAGGGTTTCTTGTAATTATTGAATGAAACTAGTTTAGTCTTGGCAGCATTGAACGCGACCAACCACTTTTGTCCCCATTCCACTACAGATTGGAGGTCTTCCTCTAGTGTTTCTGCCATTTCTTTAGAAATGTGTTCATTCGTCTTCCTGTCGTGTCTGCCATAGAGTGTAGTGTCATCAGCATATATACCCATCTCAGTAATAGTCATTTTATAATGTTCTATACTCACATATCTCCAATGTAGGCAAAAATCGGTGTGCCAGTAAAAAAAAAAAAAGAAATTTCTTTGGTCTAAAGAAGAAAAAAAAAAATCTTCTAAATTGAGTGCATTTAGATCAATTTTTGGAAAAATTATGCGATTAAAAAAAAAAAAAAATCGTTAACATTTAAATTGTCTCCCTCTTTTTCTACCAGAACTCTTCAAAAATGAAAATAAAAATATGTCTGGTTATTCAAAATGCACTGGTGCCCAAAATAGTTTTCTGTATTATTTGTCTCCAAACAAGATGGTTGGCAAATTTATAAATATGCATATTTAAGCAAATACATAGTTTTATTTATAAAAACATTTTTAATAAAAACAAAACCAAAAATACCTGTAAATACTACACCTCTTTTTTTGTTTTTTTTTTTAAATAGAAAATTTTTATTCATTAATAAAAATCAGAATAAATAAAATAAAAGTATGTACTGTTTTGTTCATGAGTTAACTCAACTGGAAATTAAAAAAAGTTGGTGTTACTGAAAAAGTATCTTTTTTGGTTGTAGCTTATTTTTGCGATGATTGAAATCCCTATCATGTCTAATAATAAAACAATGATAATAATATGTACGGTTTTCTGCAATATGAACAATTAAAGGCCAGACTTGTTTACTTTCCCTGAAGACATTGTCAAAATATTGCCATGACGGTGTTGCTTTTGTACATGTTTGTATAAATATATATTTTTTAATTGCTGAAACAGTTTTTCATAGTAAACAACTCATGATACCTACAATGATATAAGGATATTTGATGTAAACTTATGCAATGATTGCAAGAGATTAACTGACTTGCAAGCAAAGGAGTTTTTCAACAAAGGACTTGGGAGTAAAAGTTTTGATTTTTTTCATATAGTTTTAAAACAAAAATTCCAATGACTATATATATCTATGTATCAGTCAAAATTTTTATATATAAATAGACATTTAAAAAAAGATATCATTGTAGGTTCGATCCCCAGCTTGGGATGGATGCTTTCTAGATACACTGAAGAGCTGTGAAATGGTTTGTGGAAGACACATAAATATATGTGGATTTTTTTTTTTTTTTTTTTTTTTTTTTTGCGATAATTGAATACAGTTATTAGCGCCTGGAAAATATATTTCCTTAGAAAAATCGCGTGTATTTCTTGGACGTAAACAAATATTATTTGCTTATTCTACTTATAAAACAGTAATTTATGAACACGTGTTTCATGGTACTACTACTCGTCAGCATAGCTTGACTGTTCTAAGATTCAAACCTCAGACAATATGTGCTATGGTCGAATGCATTAACCGTTACGCCATGAGGTTGTAGGTAACTTTACATGTTATTTTTATAATTTTTAAACTTATGTCTATTTTTTTGTAGATTTTTTTTTTTTAACGATAATTGAGTATGGTTATTAGCATTTCCAACCTTGGAGATCTGGAAAAATCTCTTTAGGCCATAGAATTGCAAAGCTGAATTCTTCTCATCACAAAAGACGAAAAAGCTCTCATTATACAAAAGTAAAGGTAAAAAGACAAGTAGTTTATCTTGTCTTTGGTAACATTTATTTGTTATATATTTAATATTTTGACCACTTTTTTCGAATCGATGTGGATTGTAAAACACCCCGAACTTCTTTCCAGATATAAAAAGAATGACTGATTGCCCCTTTTAAAACGACATTCATATAAAATTGTTTTTTTTATCAAAGTAGTTATGCCTGCTGGATGAATTAGACTTGCAAAAGATAGTGAACCATTATCAAACATTAGACGAACAATCTATATTTATATAAAAGATAAGGAGGATGAGAAGATCACTCTCAGAACAGAAATGGCGGCGTAAGAACTACAACACATTACCATTGAAATGGAACTTTTAACCCACTAGCTCCCCCTGTCCTTTAAATAAGACACTAAATAATTATTTTTTAAAATCTATAAAATAGTACTTCTTACAGTATAATTAGAGTGGAATGATAAAAATGTCGCCCCAAAGAAAACTGCACTACAGATATATGTAAAAACTTTTATTGAAAAAATCAATTCAGGTAACTTGATTATGCAGTACAGCTGACATCCAATCAAGGTAGCCGCCTTCAGCCTCAATTATGCCTCAATATGGGTCTGGAACTGGGAGTATGCCTTTCTACAAGTACCAGCAGGAGCTCGGCGGATGGCAGTGATCAGGCTGACTTTGGTGTTGTGGGAGGTTATGTTGGTGATGTTCTCAACGTATAGCCAAACGGAGTAGTTCAGTGGGTTCAAATCGGGAGAGGAGGGGGTGCAGTGAGAGAAGGGTTTCAAAGTCGTAGAACTCCTTCTGAAGCCAAGCCTGGGTCTCTTTGGACTTGTATGCCGGTGCTGAGTCCTGCTACCACACCCAGGGTCTACCAGCAGCCACCTGATTGCACCAGGGGATCACCACACTCTTCAGCACATCCAGGTACACTTTGGTGTTCAAGCCACTTGAGGATAAGGGTTAATGAGTGTACAGTAGTTAATGGCACAATATCATAGTAATCATTAATTACTTAGGGGGATGGCTCATCAAGAATTTGTTTACGTGGGACTTGAAGACAGCCATATTGTAGTTAGCTGGAAAGCAGGCAAACGGAAGAGAGTTCCACAGCCGTGTAGTTCTGAGAAAGAAGCTTTATTCATGGAATCTACATTTAGGTTTAGGCACAGATGAAGAGTGGGGGAAATTATTGATAGTGGTTTCAACGAGATGAGTGTTTTTCGTGAAAGTTTGGTGAGAGGGGACTATAGATTAGAGCTCAGATGAGCACTTGCCATGAAAATAACAATAAAGCAGAGACAAGTTCGCAATGTCTCTTCTGTGAGAAAGAGGCTGGAAGGAAGAGAAAAGGGCATCCCCTACTAGGCTACGAAGTCTATTTTGAACTCTGTCAAGGCAGGATAAGGTCTTTCTAGCAGCTCCTGCCCAGATTTGGCGACAATACTCCATCCTTGGATTCTATTTGATATTAGTATAATTATATAAGGAAAGGGAGCTTAACTCTAAAATTGGGAACTACTTCCATTGTCACCTATTAAAATGTGATTTTATTAAATAAGAAATGTTTTTTATGTACCGGTGTCCAAGGCATTCTAAAGAGAGAGAGAGAGAGAGAGAGAGAGAGAGGAAAAAAAAAGCAAAAAGCAAAATAGAAGGAATAAAAAGAGAAAAAGAACAGGAAAGAGAGAGACGTTCAGTCATCACGTGACTGGCTACTCTGTCTTTTAAAATTGGTAACATGGCTTACTTTTGGAATTTCAAGTACAGCATCACCAATAAATACTTCTACAAGACCATACCTTCAATAAAATGAAAAGTAACGCACATATGATTAGCATACAATATACAATTAGAACATCTAAAAAATGATCAAACTTTTTTCTTTTTTTTACAGAGGAGTCACCACTTATCAAGGCCCGAAGGCCACTCAAAGATAAAGGTTAATAAGTGTACAGTATTCAATGGGATAATATTGTAGTAATCATTGGTAGGGGACAGCTCATCAAAAACTTATTTACATTAGACTTGAAGACAACCATATTGTAGTCAGCTGGAAAGCAGGTAAACAAAAGAGAATTCCACAAGTGTGTAGTTCTAAGAAGAAAGCTTTGTTCATAGAATTTACATTTAGGTTTAGGCACAGATAAAGAGTGGGGGAAATTATTGATAGTGGTTTCATAGATTGGAGCTCAGATGAGCACTTTCCATGAAAATAATGATAAAGTAGTGAAAAGCTCGCAACATTTCTTCTGTGAGAAAGAGGTTGCAGGGAAGAGAAAAGGGCATCCCCACTAGGCTATGAAGTCTATTCTCCTCTCTGTCAAGGGAGGATAAGTTACTTCTAGTAACTCCTGTCCAGTTGTGGCAACAGTACTCCATCCTTGGACGTACCTGGCTTTTACAAAAATTGCATCAGCAGTGAGATATCTGGAAGCAGTAGAAGAATTCCACCATTTTTCCAGCGACCTTGGCAACAGATTTGATGTATGTGTTCCATTTCAGATCAGGAGTAAAGGTCAGATCTAAAAGCTTGTCAAAACATCGAGCCTCCCCAAGACGAAAGCCATTCATTTTAATTGATACCAGACGGGGATCAGAGCATTGATGATATAAAAATAGAAGCTTAGTTTTAGATGCATTAAAATCAACCAGTCATCTCTTTCCCCATTGTACTATATGCTCAACATCAGAGGAGAAAGAATTAGAGAGAACTTGGTCATTTATGGCCTTTGATATGTTATTATAGATGGTAGTGTCATCAGCATAAATGACTACAAATGATCTTAGGATGTGATTTGGGAGATCATTGATGTAGATCAGGAAGAGAGTTGGACCCAGGATGGAACCCTGAGGGACTCTAGCATTAATAGTGAGCTTTTGATTTCTGCCCATCAACCACTATTCTTATGAACTTTTCAGAGAGAAATAATTTAATAACTGAGAAGATATTTCCAGCTAAACCGTAGCTGGAGATCTTGTGGAGTAAACCTTTATGTCAAGAGTAATTGCCCTAGAAAGGAAGCCTCCATCGAGAGATTTGCTAATCGTATGAGATATAACTTAGCACATCTGCTTTAGATCTATTAGAACAGAAACCATATTGCATATCACTGAGGAAATTATTTTTGCTGAGTTGGGTGGCTACTTCTCTATTGAACACAGATTCCAGCAACTTACTCATGATTCACAGGAGACTTATTTGTCTGTACTGAGAAGGAGATGACCTATCACTTGATTTTAAATACGGGACATACTGATAAGGTTTTTCAGGGTGTTGAGAAGCAATTTTCCTTAAGACAACACTTAAACATCTTTGTAAGTATGGGAGCTAGTTCTGATTGAGGTTTTTCAGCACTATAATTGGAATGCCGTCAGGACCAGCTGCTTTACATGAATCTAGGTTTTTGATTAGCTTGGCAACATCACGTACAGATAGTTGTATGTTGCATTGCATGTTTTCAGACACAGGAGGAAATACGGGGTGGGGATTTGCTCACATAGGGTAGAATTAGTTGCAAAGTTCTTGGTTGGGCTAGAGCACATGTTTCTGTTCAGGACCCTGTTTGCTATTTACCAAAACTAGTGAGAACCAAGCTGCTGCTCAGCTACTTTGGATTTAACGGACTGAGCATACAACTCTTTCGCATTCTTTATTACTCTTTTACAGTGATTGCTGGCAGTCATAAAGGCGGCTTTAGTTTCAGTACTATGGAAAAAGTGATTTCTGTGTGCAATGGCAGCAGCACATTCTGGAAAGAACCATGGCTGGCTGTTAGGTTTTCGCTGGAATTTTTGGAGGGTATGAAATGGTCTATACCTACAATTAACCATTCCATCAGGTCTGATACTATAGAGAACACATTCTTTTTAAACATGGTACACAGAGGAAGATCTGATATAAATGTATGGAAGCTATCCCAGTCAGCTATAGAGTATTGATATATTATACGATAGACAGGTATATCTGAAGACTTATTACATTTCGTTTTTATCTTAACTGATACAACTGAGTGGTTGGGAGATCCCAGTAGAGACAGAATGGAAGATGAACATAACTCAGGACAAGATATGAGAAAAAGGTTTGGGAGACTTGCATACTGGCCGTCAGTGTCGAGCATACAGATAGGTCCGTGAACAATCTGAATGAGATCATGAGCAACCAAGAAATCGTGACAGAACCTCCCCCCCCCCCTTATCATCTGTCTTGTTTGAGTGGACTAACAATTTAACATTGAAGTCTCCACAGACGTGAATGTTAGCCGAAGGATGAACAGACCGAATGTGGTCAATTTTCTCAGATATGCTCTTAAAGATAACACTGCTGTGTACATTTTATATTGAAAGTATAGCATCCTACTTTATAAAATATATCACATGTACCCAGTGTCCTATTTATAAGTCAATATTTCAATTTCGTCTAGCTGCAACAATTTCCTGCATTCTCTATCTGTGCCTTAAACTAAACAAAAATTCCATGAGCAAAGTTTGTTTCATAGAACAACCAGTCTGTGGCACACCATATCATGTAGCTGCTTCTCAGCTTACTATAATATGGCCGCTTTCCAGTCTAATATAAACAAGTTCTCATTGAGTTGTCCTCTTAAGTAATCACACACTACCCAAGTTCCACCATTAATAATCATCACAGTGTTTTCACTGTTGGTCGATGATTATTATTCTGAGCGTTTTTAATATTTGCAAAAATAGAATTTCAGAAAGAAGTTATCATAGCAAAATAAATATTTACAGATAAAATTATGCAGGTTAAAATGTTTTAATAGAAAGGAATAACTAGCACAAACAAAAATGTTAACTTGGTGGAAAACAATGTTAGAACAAACAAAATACGAGATAGCTTAAAAATACATGTATCAGTTAGTCAACACTTGGGAGTCAGAGAGAATAGATCCAATTGGTAATCAGATGAAGAAAGACGGTCATGGATAATAATGGCTCTGAGTAGGGGGAAATGTTGATAGGAAAAGTCTAGGACCAGCGTTGCAGCTTTCCAATTGAGGAAGCATCCAAAATAAAGCTGCTGTAAATACAACCAAGGATCGATCAAGTCAAGATCAACCCAAGATGGACAAGGTATGTTTTCTTATTGGCCGATGTAAAACCCCAGAGATTGTTATTTGTCCCTTAATGTTATAATTGTTATATGTCCTATTTAAACAATCATTAGACAATCAATAGGTACGTTCACATCTAGATGATCAAATATATATACACATCATATATACCTCACTCTCAATCCATGTTATACAGAACCTCATTATACGACATGGTGAGTTAAAATAAGTTTTGAAGATCCCAGAAGATTAGCAAAGAAAAGGTCATCTTGACATTTCATAGCGCAAAGAGTTACAGATATCATCATCATCGTCAACATTTGTTTTACATGCTGGCATGTGTTAGACAGCTTCAAGAAATTTAATTTCAAAGCAACCTATCTTGCCTTTATTTATTCCTCAGGCCTATTTTTATCATCATTTTCCTTTGCCTGTAAACTGAAACTGCTGCCTCAACTGTTCTACATCTGTCAACCCAAGAATTCTCATCCATTTTTTTCAATGCTGACATACCATCGAAATTTTCTCTTTTGCATTCATCTATAGGTCATCATAATAAAGACTGTTTGTAAAACTTATATCACACGTCCATTGTATTATTCTCATTTCTATTCAACACTTGTCCTCAACCTCACTGATCAGGTTTCACTTACATACAACATCACTCGGCGTACACATAACTCTCTTTTAGTCGACAATAAGAACACTCGTCTTGTTAGCAATAGTGAAAGTCCCTTGAACTTACTCCATCTGCTTCTAATTCTTGCAATCACGTTAGCACCAAGGAGTGTTGCATCTCTATTATCAGAGCCATAGACGAGCAGGATACAATGCTGGATCTAATTAGAATGGTAGAGGAAAAATAAGTTTTGTAAGCTAAAAGCACATGTAGGCCTGGTCATCTAATTCTAGAATATTCTCTCTAGTCAAGCGAAGGGTGTTATGAATATAAGCCCTGTGTATCGCTTTATTGCAGGTAAATATGTTTTTAATTTTGAAATTGCTATGAAATTTTCAAATTGCTATGAAACGCAGAGAAATGAAATTTGGTATAACACTGGAAGAGCATAACAAGGTGTCTTATTTCCCTGATTTTTGTGGAATTTGAACAAATATTTTGAAAATTATGCTAATTTTTCTATTTTTTGGTAATTTCAAGTGTGTATCACTTTATTGCAAATGTTTAAAAATGTATATTTTCGGTAATAAAACAATATTCTAACTTCATATTTCTATTTACATGAAATAAATTAACACATCCAGTAACAATATTAACCAAAAACAAGATTGAATTTCACATTATTTTGTTGAAGGAAATATTTATTTATCAACATAACTCCTATGGTGCAATTAGTTCATTGCAAATTACTCCAGCCCAAAACATGAACCCTCCACCTCCCTGTTGACGACAGAATCGATGAGGGGTAAGGAATCCAAGAGATCTCCAAACTTTGGTCCACCCATCTGATTCATTAAGGGTTTCTCCGGCCTCTATAGTGAAAAAAAGATTTTCAAAGCTGGTTTTCATGTATTTCTGAGCCCAAACGGTTTTCCTTATGAGTTTGGTTTAAAACGGGTCTTATTATGGGCTTAATGCTTCTTGCAATTTCGTTTAAGACATTGCAGCATGTCTTTCTGGAAAAGGAAGGTATTCTAGCCTTATCAAATATAGAAGCACTGTTGCTGTCCGGCTGCTTGATGAGTTGACGGCTAATTTTTCTAACATCATAAGCAGAAACTAACTTTCTTGTGTTTTTGTCCTTCCTTGGTTTGATGTTTGGATTTTCAACGAATGAAGACAATGTTCTTCGATCTCTTCCAAGCTCCTTGGCTAGATCTACGACTGATAAACCTTCTGCAAAGCCTGCAACAACACGTTCCTTTTCACTAGCTGTCAAGCGACCGTTTCTAGGTATTTTGGGAGACCTGCAATAAAGTGATACACACTTAAAATTAATAGAAAATAGAAAAATGAGCATAATTTTCAAAATATTTGTTCAAATTCCACAAAAATCAGGGAAATAAGGCACCTCGTTATGCTCTTCCAGTGTTATACCAAATGTCACTTCTCTGCGTTTCATAACAATTTCAAAATTAAAAATATTGACCTGCAATAAAGCGATACACAGGGTTTAGACTGCAAGTACATGTATATACTTGTTTGAATTGTTACGACAGAGTAGGAAATATCCAGTCACTACAAAGTGATTAAAGATCGAAGAATGTAAATTAGTTTCACTTAGTGCAAGGATATCCGGGGAGAAATGATTCTACATCGTTTCAGATTAGTTCTAAAATCTCGGATATTTGTGAACGCGAGTCATAAGATAAGAAGTGACTTGGTTTTAGGTGATCATCTGATTTGAATTTATTTGTTTTGTTTGTGTTTAAAATTACAGTTTTGTTTTAGGGTAGAATAGGTGGAGAAAAGTGGGTGTTTGTTTGCATCTCAGTAATCTCATACAAGTAGACTATGAACAGAGTTTTCATCTATAAAATTTTTGTCTTGAGAATTGCTTTATTAGATTGTGTGTGTGTTTTTTTTTAACATCTAAAAAAAGCGAAAATATCTGTTTTTCTCAATGGAAATTACTTCTAATTCTGTCTGAAATATTTCTCTCTATTTTATATATTATATTTCTCTTTCTGTGTCTGTCTGTCCCACTGATTTTGGAAACTACTAGGCTGATCTGAATGAAATTTTTTTTATGGATGTTTACTATGATGAGATGCAGCTAACTAAGGATTGTGACATCCATTCGATGCACAGTAAAGTAATGATAATGATTAGTATTTAATGCAAAAATGAGCACAAATTTAACCATATTTAACCATCTATTTGATATAACCATATTTAACCATCACTTTGATATGACCATATTTAACCATCACTTTGATATGACCATATTTAACCATCACTTTGATATGACAATATTTAACCATCACTTTGATATGACCATATTTAACCATCACTTTGATATAACCATATTTAACCATCACTTTGATATGACCATATTTAACCATCACTTTGATATAACCATATTTAACCATCACTTTGATATAACCATATTTAACCATCACTTTGATATGACCATATTTAACCATCACTTTGATATGACCATATTTAACCATCACTTTGATATGACCATATTTAACCATCACTTTGATATGACCATATTTAACCATCACTTTGATATGACCATATTTAACCATCACTTTGATATGACCATATTTAACCATCACTTTGATATGACCATATTTAACCATCACTTTGATATGACCATATTTAACCATCACTTTGATATGACCATATTTAACCATCACTTTGATATGACCATATTTAACCATCACTTTGATATGACCATATTTAACCATCACTTTGATATGACCATATTTAACCATCACTTTGATATGACCATATTTAACCATCACTTTGATATGACCATATTTAACCATCACTTTGATATGACCATATTTAACCATCACTTTGATATGACCATATTTAACCATCACTTTGATATGACCATATTTAACCATCACTTTGATATGACCATATTTAACCATCACTTTGATATGACCATATTTAACCATCACTTTGATATGACCATATTTAACCATCACTTTGATATAACCATATTTAACCATCACTTTGATATAACCATATTTAACCATCACTTTGATATAACCATATTTAACCATCACTTTGATATGATCATATTTAACCATCCATCACTTTGATATGACCATATTTAACCATCACTTTGATATGACCATATTTAACCATCACTTTGATATGACCATATTTAAACCATCAATTTGATATAACCATATTTAACTACCACTTTGATATAACCATATTTAACTATCACTTTGATATAATCATATTTTACCATCAATTTGATATAACCATATTTAATCATCAATTTGATATATTCTTTTCAAGTCCACGCACTATAACTTTTTCCCTTCTCTAACGGTAAGAAGTCTAGTTTTTATTATTTTGGGTTAAAATAATTATTTTTGTTTCCAATAAATTAACTTTGTGAAATTGAGACTATTTGAACAAACGTTTTTTTTTTTTTTTCAAGACATGAATATAAATTGTCGCCATTCTTTTATAATAAAAATGTTGCACAAACTTTCTCAACGGGGGAACTCATAGCAATGCAATCTATCAGATTCTTTATTGTTTCAGACTCTTACTTAGTTCAGTAGAAATTTATCTCTATAAGATGAGCTCTCCTTACCTCCCTTTTCTCCCTCCTCCCTTCCCCTCTCAATTTCTACCCAGAAAATGAAATGTAAATTTACTTCTCAAGAGAATCAGAGTTCATGAAATCTACAAGACTGAAAACGCGCTGATGAGGACAGGGAATGAATTTCGAAATGAGACATCTGTACACTCTGTCTTTTGGCCCTGGCTGCTGGCTAAGAATTCGACCGCAAACTCAACTAGCTTAAAGTTAAATTCATTAACCCTTTTGTTTTCACCTGCGGTAGTTTCGTTAAGCTGTACAACTTGAGAAGGTGACCTCTTCATACCACACAATAAGAAACACGACTAAAGCAAATATTACTTTAAACTTGAGCATGACAGACCAAAATAAACGCTATTTTAAACTTGAGCATGGCAGATCAAAATAAACGCT
>NC_136499.1:28302475-28304975 GCF_053919585.1 Euprymna scolopes | reverse complement strand
CGTGTTTTCCGGACCTTAACCCCATCGAACACCTATGGTCAATATTGAAACGAGGAGTTTATGAGGGAGGAGAGCAGTTTTCTTCGAAGGATGCCCTTTGGAACAAAATAGTCGACGTTGCCAGAACCATTACTCCATCTCAGATCAAACAATTGACCTCCTCGGTGGACAAAAGGTGGTTTAATGTAATTTCAAAACATGGGGGATATGTGGACAAATAATTCGTTTGTTTGACACTTAGCCCTCGGGATGTGCCTTTGTTTTTGTTAATTTTCCCAGAAAATGTGTTCAATACAAATTTATGATGCTTTGGTATTGTTTTATTGAGCTAAAACATTATCTTAGAAGACTTGCAATAAAGCGATGGACGGTGAAAATTCCTTGAATATTAAAAAAATAACATAACTTTTTAAATATAACATGAATTTTGATGAAATTTTAGGATTTATCTCACCTTAATACAGTCCTTGGATGGTGTAATTTTCAGCTTTTTATAACTTATACTTACTGAAATCTTGATTATTTTGTAATCTGCAATAAAGCGATGGACACAGTTTATACGTATATATTCATACATATATACATATATATTCATACATATATGCATATATATATATATATATATATATATATATATATATATATATATATATATATATACTCGGGTTTTTTTATATTCAAAAGTAATGGACTAATGAATTCAACGAGGTTGTTAGATAGTGCTCAATAAAAAGAGCTGATAATACTTATTTATTGTTATATAAACATGCTCACATCCCGCTGCTACAAATAGCCACTTGTTTCAATCAAACAACAGATATCATCAGGCAGCGACTTGACTATTCAAAAGTTCAATGAATAATGGATTTTTATTTTAGGTAGGAACTCTTTAAAAGTTGGAGTTAAAAAACTTAAAACACAGAACTTTAATTATAAGATGTAAAGAGGGAGAGGCAATTTAAATAAAGTTAAAAGATTATAATGGAGAGAGATATTAAAAAAATAAATAGAGAAAGAAAATAGAGAGAAAAAATATATATATAATATGGAGAGGAAAAGAAAAAAGATATAAATGGTTATTATAAAGAGAATAAGGACTAGAAGGGAAAAGAAAGAATGATGAGATATAGTTAAAGAGAGAAAGTAAGAATTTGACAGTATATAGAAAAAGAAAAAGAAAAAGATCTGCGTGTCAACCAATTTATGAACAATTATACAATTCAGTAATGAGACGTTATTACAAATACAAACAGAAAATACAATCTAAGCGTTAGAAATGAACATGTCAAAAAAGACAGCGGATGTATCCAACCAACATATTTATCATCTCACATACGTCCACGAGTAATATCAACGCAGTTCAAACATACGTCTACAATTAATTAAGCCCTTTATACTAAATGATATAAGTTTAAAGTTTTCGCGTTTTTATTAAATAAATATATAAATAAAAGAAAAAAATAATAATGATAAAACAATATTAAAATTATTATTATTAATAATAATAATAATAATAGTAATAATAAAAATAATAATAATAATAAAAAATTAGAAAAAAAACAGAATAAAATTAATATTTATTATCTTTTTAATATAACATATTTAGCCATAAGAGGGAATTAAATAAATTAAATAGGACTAATAATTATAAATAATAATCTACTAATATTTATGTATATAAAAAGAATACAATACATATATATATATACATACATACATATACACATACATACACATACACATATATACATATATACATACATATACACATACACACATATATACACACATGCATATAAGTAAAGGTGTAACTCTAAACTATTAAATTGAAAGGTTAAGCTAGTTAAGTATAAATATAAAGTCATATTAAATCACAAATTAATACATTCAAGACAGTATTACTAAGAACATAGAAACAAGTACACTTACATATAAATATATAAATATATTCAGGCAAAAGAAGTAATTAAATGAACAAAATACTCAAAAGTAGCTACATACAGGTAGATAGTAACAAAATTAAAAATAATAAAATATATATGTATATACCCACAGAGAACCAACAGACATACAAATAAACATATATATATATATAAACATACATACAAAAAAATACACAAATAAATGCACACAGTCATATACTAATATACAACAACGCACACACACACACACACATATATACGCACACATAAATATGTATAATTCACATAAACTATATATATATAGAAATACATATGAATACAAATTATTTGGTAAGAGTACAGATAGATGCATACACACATAAAAGCATACAAATGGATTGAATAAATATGGGAGGGTATACAAAATAATATAGAAATATATAAATCTAAGTACACACGGTCATAAAATAAACACATAGACTCATACATATACACATAGACACGCAAGTATATAAGATAGGGGAAGTAAAGAATGAAATCAGGCGAGGAGAAAGTATATAAATATTATTTTAATAAATTATAGAAATCAGTGACAATTT
>NC_136499.1:28254975-28294975 GCF_053919585.1 Euprymna scolopes | reverse complement strand
AAATTATTTGATCCCTGATTATACGTCACACCAATTGAGGTTTGTTTAACTCTGATGCAATTCACTTACCACTAAGATGACATCTGAACACAATGCTTGACGTTTCTGAATTTTTAAGATGAGGATTGGTTATTCGTATTATTTGGATTCATTGGACTACTGATAATTGCGAATTACTTAGGACTTATATCAAGTCATGGCTGACGGAACAAGAGCATGCTACCCCCATGAAGTAAATAAAGAGTTCCGTTCAAAATTCCATCCAAATTCCCGAGTTCGACAAAAAACATTCACGAATTCAACCAGATACACCTGAAGAAGGTCGAATGTTACATCGACCGAAATATGAAAATGACACTCAAGATGAGAACAGTAGTCTGGTGAATACAATGCTCGACATCTTCAAACTGTCAAAGACAATTGAATGATGAAGAATGAAACAAAGTGCTATTGTCCGATTCGAACAGAACGCATGTGAGTGCGAGGAAAATAGCAGCAGGAGCATGTGAAGATATTAGCAGCAGCAGCAGTTGACAAAGAATATATGCAAATGAGGAAGTATGCGTAAGTGGGCGTAAGAAGAAAAGGAAGAATAGAAAAAATGCAGCACGTGCTCGGGACAGACCAAAAATGTCAACGTCGAAGAAAATAGACGATTAAATGCAGAGGCAAGAAGTGGCTGGCTAATACCGGCGCATAAGTTCAGTCATCATAAAAATGCAATTTGCAATCCTTTCTGATTTATTCGAATAGAAGAAAAATAGGAGGCATTACTTTTGGAATGCCCCTCGTACTACGAGCATGTTTACTGGGAGCTGGATGAACATGGCAATAAAATAGAGGAAAGATAGATAGAAATAAACAATGAATATGAAACAAGGATACACAACATACCGTTTACCATACTTTTCTCTTTTTTTTTTTTTATCTCATATCAGTCACTAGACAATAATATATTTTTAAAAAATCTTGTTAAAAAAAAACAAAAAACGGACAACACGAGATACACACGTGATTTGACATTAAGTCTCACCAGCAACCCTTTCGTTTTCATAAATTTATGTTTCTAAGAATTTACAAAGCATTAATGGATTTAATTCCAATTTTAATCATAAATAATTTAGAAATAATAACTCCTTACGTTTTGCTTAATAATTTTATTGACTTTATGTTTCTTTTGTAAATTCTCTTTCAACTAGATCCAAAAAAAAAAAAAAAATACGGAACCTCAGAGTGTAGATTTAACACACGTTTTTTGCCAAACATGGCGACTTTTAAATCTGAAGAAATTCGAAGGTTACAGCGACCGAAACCTTGTGCAGATGACACTCAAGATGAGAACATTATTCTAATTAATACTGATAATACAAACATAACTCATCCAAAAAAAAATTTAGAACTGTAAAAAGACAATAAATTTGGATTTAGAACAAAATTATTTACACCCACATTTTATCATGTAGAAATGTATTTTGCTACAAGCAAGTGTATTCGGATGTGAATGAAGCAAAGGTCCATTCACTTACGATGAAAACAGGTGTTTGACTCCAAACCAACACGTCTGACTTTTTTATTAAAAATTTTTTTTTTAATTCCATTTTCACCCCAAACAAGGCATAGTGCCACTTTGAGGTAGAGGGTAGGGCTACTATCAGGGACATAAGATGCGGGCATACTACGTAGGGAGTTGAGCAGCAAAATGTTTGTTTACATTACACTTGAACTTCTGCATGTCAGTACAGTTAGTAAAGCAGGAACCCATTATTTGATTGTTTATGAAGTGTTACGACACGAAATCCGACAGAAAACAAAATGATGACGCAACAAATTGATTTAAAAAAAAAGTTCTCCGGGATTCGTGGCAAAATGATATCGAACATATCGGATGGTACATCCTATTCTCAAGACACAGGTAAAAAGAAATATTGAACAGCGAATACATTAAAAAACAACAGAGATGATACCATTAAGCAATTAATATGCATTTTATTAATTAAAGTTAGTTATAGATGTAACTAAAGAGAATAAAAATAAAACAAAATCAAGTTATAGAACAAAGGACATATTTTAAAATCAAATTGACTGACCAAAATTCGTCAATAAACAATTAAAAGGTTCATGAACATTTTTCAAATAGCGAGAGAAAAAAAAGATAATAAATTCTAAAAAATTAAGTCCTTTCTGTCTTTAATATTATGTATGGGGTCTGACTATTCGCTCTTTTTACAATTTCTTTCATCGTCGCCATCCAATCTCGCAGCGAGTTTGCGCTGATAAATCTCGTTTCTTCATTCGTGTGCTCGTCTTTCATAATATCGAAACATATAAATTCGCTGGTCATTCCTCATATTCATTGCGGTGATCCCAAGCATGTTTTTCGTTCAGCAGAAAATTCGCCATTTCTTTTCTTGATTCCTTCATTCATAATATTTATCGTCTGCCACCGCACGAGACAGCAAATATTCGCTGCCTGGCATCCCTGCCTATTGCTCTCAACGACTTCTTCTAGCAGTCTTTTTTTTTTTTTTTTTCTTTTTACACAGGCATCACCACCACTCCTTTTCTTTCTTTCTTTCTTTCTTTCTTTCTTTCTTCTTCTTCTTCTTCTTCTTCTTCTTCTTCTTCTTCTTCTTCTTCTTCTTCTTCTTCTTCTTCTTCTTCTTCTTCACAGCGCATTTTTTCTTTCACACACGTACTGCATATGTATCTTTTTCCCTTTCTCTTACTTTACATTTTTGTTTTCACGCGTGCGTGTTGACAGACGTATCCTCTTTTCTCCTTTTAAACGGTATCCGCCTTCGCTTTCCCTCTTTATAAAGTCTCCCCTTTCCTTCTCTTCATTTCTTTCTTCACACAGGCTATAAACATTAAATAAACAACGCTGACAACAATTACAAATAAAGAAAATAAATAGAACTAAATATTAAAGATTCTTGGCCCAGCTTTAAAAATCAATTTTAAAATTAAATATGGAATAAAATATTATGTAATCCAATTCCGTGATTACATGACAAAAGTCAGAGACTAGAGTTTGAATAATAAAAAAATCCTGTTTATTTTTTTTTTTGGGGGAGGGGGGGGGTCACCCTGCAAAACAAGTGAACGGGAAAATCTTATAGTATGCAATGCTATTTCAGCAAATGGAAAACTTGATGCTAAAATTGTCCAGAGATGCATGGATGCTGAAGGCGATAGCAATTTTCTTCGACAGGCACATCTCTTTAAGAAAGAGAATTGTCGTGCGGAGGAAACCAAATATTTTCACAAAACAATTTTCCCATTAATGCAAGACTTACGAAACGGTATTTTGCAAAGAGCAAATTAGGCTGATGGAATAGCCAATGAATTCCCTCGACTTTGACGGTGGAGAGAATATCTAGAATTGGCTTTCAAGAGAAGTTTATGAGCGTTGGAGACAATACAATATTCTGATGAGCTGCAGTAAATGGCAATTGCTGCTTGCGAAGAAAATGCCTGATGATTATCTGATGTGAAAGGCATTTGTAAAGTTCACGTCAATAATGAAATAGAAAGATGTTAAACCAAAGTTTTTTTTTAACTATCTTCAGTAAATGATGAGTTCGAAGGGGCAAACAGAATATGATAAAAAAAAAATAATTGTTTTATGCTTTTGTTTTAAACCATTTCCATTTTTTATTCTATTTTATTTATTTTTTTTTTTTGCATTTTCACCCCAAACAAAGCGTAGTGCCACTTTGATGTAGGGAGCTACTATCTGGGACATAATTTGCTGTTGAGTTGAGTAGCAAGATGTCTGTTTACATTACATTTAAACTTCTGTCAGTACAGTCAGGGAAGCAAGAAGCCAGAAGGGAATTCCAAAGCCTAGCAGTCCTAGGAAAAAAAAAACTATTAAAGTAGAAGGCTTTCTTACATCTAGGGATTTCTACTGTGTAGGGGTGGGATTTTGCTGATTGTCGGGTTTATCGGGTGTATTTCCATCAAAGGAGCACAAGAGTTTGTAGTTCGTTGGAGCATCTAATATTAAAATACTTGTAATACAGGCAGAGGGATGCAACATTTCGTCAATGGGACAGCAGTTGAAACCTAACTGATAGTACAGAACCTATTAGGTTGGTGACTCTTTTTTGAACTCTGTATAAGAGGGAGAGACTAGTAGCAGATGCACCACTCCAAATGTGATAACAATACTCTATGCATGAACGAATGGTGGCCTTGTAGATGTACAGGATATTCTCAGGCGTAAGTAACTTTCTAGCATGGTAGAGAGAGCCCACCTTTTTTGCAGCAGACTTAGCAATGCCCTCAATGTATCTGTTCCAACTCATGTTCCCCGTGAATGTTAAGCTGCGGAGTTTGAATGAAGTACTTTCATGTAATGTATCATTAGCCATGGCTATTGGTGGTTTGCCTTGGATATGTGTTCATTCGTTTCCCACCTCGTTCCTGTTATAGAGCGTGGTGTCATCAGCAAATATACCCATCTCAGAGACAATTTTATCAGGGAGGTAATTTATGAATATCAGGAATAATAAATACCCAAGGATTGACCCTTGAGGTACACCCGCATCTATATCATATTGTTTTGACATACGACCATCGAGGACAACCTGGATTCTTCTCTTATTTAAGACTAGCATGGACACCCGGAGTTCTCTGGGTGGTATACTAAGGATATTAAGCAACCATCAGAAAGAAAAATGAATCAAAACAACTTTTGTTCCAATCAAAATAGCAGCGAAAACCCGTGTGTTTGCAAAAAAAAAAAAAAAAATAGCCGCAGTAGGCAGGCTTGAACCTGTAATGCGAACGAGGAAAAGGAGGTGAAAAAGCAAACATGTTAGCTGTCACGGCCACAATGACTTATGACGTCACAACGGGGTCGAAATAACGCTTTTAAAACGTACATTGAGATTGCTAGGTGCATGACTTGCAAAATTGTTGATGCAAAAAGTGACACCTTCTTGCAAAAAGTGGCCCGTATTACCAGCACAGAATTAATCTTTTTGGGCAATTTTTACATATTTTTCATCCGAGAGATTGATCTTTCTAACGATACCAATTTTGTCATTGTTTGATGCGTTTGTGAAACGTTTTTGTCAGACATACAAACACACACAAACACACACACACATAAAAACACATACAAACACACACACACACACACACACACACACACTTTCCCTTTTATATAATAGAAGAAAAAGGATTTAATTATGTCCAGTAATACCATAGGATTCTTTTCATGAGAAGACCATATCATGTCAAAGACCTTAGATATATCTAGGGCTACTGCCCTAACCTCCCCTGCTTTATCCCACGCATGGTTTATACATTAAGAGATTACAATTAGGATATCTGCAGTAGAACGTGCTTGCCTAAACCCATACTGTTGGTTCGACAGAAGTTTAGCAGCTGTGAGGTGGTGGACTAGAGCTTGATTAATTATGAACTCAAATATTTTGGGCAAAAGAGCACGTTTAAAATATGTCAGCATGCCAAAATAATCGAAAATGAAATCTTATGGGACCGGAAGTATTGTTTTATTGCTCATGCCGCCATATTTTGTTTGTATGGTTCAATACGAAAAAATATTAAAACGTCTTTTCCTCTATGATTACATAATTTTAAATTACTCTACATCCCGAAACGTTTACAAACGTTTTGTATTAAGTTTGCAAGCCAAATGCTTCTGTAAAAGAGAATATAAATCTTAACATTTATATAGCAATTCCAATCAAATAAAAAGCTCAATACAACCAAAATTACGAAATAGAGCTTGTTATAAAAAGAACACAATTAAAGACTGTAAATTAAAATGTACAAGAATTTATTATTCGACAGAATACTCAAAAAGAAATATTAAGAATTCTTTAATCCACAGAGTTTCAAAGAATGCGCACTTTTCATCCGATGAAAAGATTTTAGCAAATAATTATTATGGTGAAGTTATGATGCTGATTCATATAACGCAGTTTCAGTTTATGCAAGTATCAACAACTCCATAGTTTCACTATAATAATTATTTGCTAAAATCTTTTCATCTGATGAAAAGAACGCATTCTTTGAAAACTCCACAGATTAAGGAATTCTTAAAATTTCTTTTTGAATATCCTGTCGAACAATAAATTCTTGTAAATTATAATTTGCGGTCTTTAATATTTAAATGGACTCTCCCATTGATTTCGACAGATGAGGTCCTACCACAACAACTAAGTTGTTTGAAAATCCACACATATAATTTGTTTATAGTGGTGAAGGCTTTGTGTAGAACCAACTCTTTGATACAACTGCTAATCTTTGTCAGTGCAAATAGCTGCCACAAGACAAAGCAAACAGTAGACCGCAGGTTTTTACATCAGAGTTTTTATTCCCTCTCCTAGATGCAGGCCTTAACATCTCTTCCAGTGAATTAGTGCACTCCCAGATACCAACCTGGAAATTTCTATGACTCGGCGCGGTACGTATGGTGCTTAGCCTTCCCAAATGGTCACCATGTGGTACTGGCCATGCTGTACGGCACAATCACGTTCGGTTCTCTCCAGATATAAAATATAGCATTCTTCTTTTAAGCATATTTCTATGGGTAACACAGTCAATTTATGTCTACTCATTATGGTTTAAATCCTTTTCAACCTTCTAATCAATTTTCTTACATCGGGCAAGAACTGACTGATGCCTTAGTTATTGTAGGCTCAAGTATTTTCGAATCTGGCTCGATTCATCATCATGGATAATTAACCGATATGATTCTGGAATATTTATAGAAGTATTGTTTATTTGTGTGTGTGTGTGTATATATATATATATATATATATATATATATATATATATATATATATATATATAGTGATGAAACACTGGTGTCTGTAGGTATTTAATTATTATAGTAAATAATTATGTCAGCCCCTTTAAAAAAACTCGTTTCTTATTGTTGAGCACTTTCAGTTGAATTAAGTCGGTCAATTTAGCTCTTATGAATAGATCATCGTATAACGATTAGATCACTCTGACTGAAGTAAAAAAAACAAACATTTCAAAATAAAATGTTTAAATTCAACGTTATTTCACGCGGTTAATGGTAGGCAAATGGATACGGTCTTTTCTAATTAAGCCAGAGATGGCGTATGTTGCCGGGTTCGAATCTATCGACTAGAGTTAATCGTGACACCCTGCACTGAAGATTCCCGAAAGGATGAAACACTAGTGTCTGTAGGTATTTAATTATTATAGTAAATAATTATATATGATTACTACTTTATTTGTTATTAGATAAATTATTCTTGTTACTATTGCAGAACATTTTAGGATGTTATTACTCTTATTAAAATGTGTCTTATTCAGATATTTTTTTAGTTGTTCATTAATTAAATAATGTTTCTAATATTTCAAGTTTATTAGTAACGTGTTCGAGAAACGACGTCTACTAAAATTTTTCTGAATTGGAGCCGGGCCAGTAATGTTGATTTAGCAATGGTGTTGTTTTTAGAAAGATGCATGATTAATCTCGAAAGAGTCATGTTAATCAAGCCGATGTATACGTTTTTGTTTTTACTGTTGGAGACCCAGTCACCCAATGCATACAACATTTATTATTACAATTCTGAATTTTTTAGATGAGGAATGATTGATTGCATGATTTGGATTAATCAGACTAATGTTCTTATCTTGAGTTTTATTTGTACAACGTTTCGGTCGATGTAACCTTCGACCTTCTTCATCATGTTTGATATTGGGAAAAGGTTTCCGATGTTTCGTATTTAGGTTCTAATTAAAAGTAAAAATAATAAAAATTATCAAACAAAACACTAGGAGATATTATTTCTAAATTATTTATAACAAAAAAGTTAAATATTTCCCAATATCAAACGTGGCAATTTATACACTTGAAGAAGGTCGGAAGTTGCATCAACCGAAACGTTGTACAAATAACACTCAAAAGAAGAACATTAGTCTGATTAATCCAAACTAGCGGGACCTGTGGAAATTCGACAGAGGAATCTTTCATATGTAATTTATTGATGTTGGCATTCTGTGGATGTTCAGCGTAAATGTAGACGTCCTGATATCATTGTAGCTCTTTTGTTAAAGCTGCAGAAGTATTTATATAAGCTAGCAGGGACGCCCAGCGTAGCCAGGTCGTAAAATACGCTTAAATATGATATTTTAATTCTTGCAGATTTCGTATATATTATATAGTTTACGTTCTATTGATTTTCATATATTATAAAGTTGCGATTTCAAAAATAAAAAAAATATATCCATATGACTTGGGTGTATCAGATTGAATCGAAACCGAAACCAAAATTTATATATATATATGTATACATATATATATATATATATATATATAACTTGAGTTCCTTCAGCTATAATCGAAACTGAAACCAAAACTTATGAAGAATTCTTGGTAAAATTATTTTTTACAAGAAATAAAAGTCCATAACAATTTAACGACAGTCACTCAGGTGTAAGCTTGGCACACAAAATAAATAACACACACGCTATCCTATTAATATATAGATCATACAAGGTTTGCCTTATCCCAATATGTCCAAATATATATTAGTTTAAAAACATTTGTTCATTTAATAAATATTTTGGTTTGTTTTCAAAATCCTCAATGCACTCATAAACAGTTTCTCAAATCAAATTTTCTAAATAAAGTCAATAGTTGATTAAACTCATATGTAGGTTCTCTGCCATCGGCAAGAGGATCAGAGAGCAGAGGTGAGTCAGTTATTGAAAATAGACGACCGGGCAAATATTGAAAATTGGTTCATTAGTGTATTATACTTGAGGGAAGATAACTTTGAAAAGAAACAATTTAGTTGTGTGAAATTGAAATAAATTGTTTGTGACATCAGTTTCATTGCTTTTCAGACACACCATAAACATTGCGTAATAAAATAAAAATAAAAGGGAATTGCAATTTCTCTTCCAATTTTCGAATTTTGTAATCATGCCTCAATGCATTTTGTTTTCTTTTAATGAATTGATAGTTCTATTTCTTCTGAGGAGTTAAGGGCAGAATAGATTCATTGATTGATATAATAATAAAAGTTAATGATTTTGCGCTATGAAACAGGTTCTGTCAAGAATTGTGCATATCACCGTACTTAATAATAAGGAATAACAGGAATAAATTGTAAGATGATCAACATCTTGAAATTTGGAATACAGGCTTTTGTTATTTGTTTGTTATCTGCTCTGCGATTACATTGAGCTTCATAAATTAAAGGATTGGTATAAAAGGTGAAATATAATTAAAGCACACACACACACACACACACACACACACACACACACACACACACACACACACACACACACACACACACACACACACACACACACACACATATATGTATTAAAAATTAATCTGAAGAAAAAACTAGCTACAATATCCGGAAGTTTTTGTTTTTGTTCTCGCATTTTTAGGGGAGTGGTGTTTGATCAACAATGCCGGGGAGCTATGAAATACTGTTGTGTTTTTAAATCCTCAAAACAATTTTTCACGGTAAAAACTTTATAGTTCCTATAAAAATATTAAGACAGGTGTAAATTCTTGATTGCTAAAGATTAATTGACTTACAAGCAAAGGTGTTTTCCAACGAAAGACTTTGAATCCAAAGTTTTTGTTTCTCTGGAAAATTCTCAAGAAATATATATATATATATATATATATATATATATATATATATATATATATATATATATACTAGCAAAAGTACCCGTCGTTGACTGGGCTCAAAAACAGCTTACAAAAAATGTACTCTTATTTATGAAAGTATGATAGGTTATGAAAAGGAAGGGTTGTAAAGAGATAGCTTCGAATTTGGGGGTATCAAAAACAAAGCAAAATATGATAAAAGTAAAAATAAAATAGATAAACACCATAATTTATTATACCATACCTGTTCACACTTTTTCACTTATCACAATATTCTGTGGATCTATATTAAAAAAACCTTGTTAAACTTTGTGACATATTTCCATTTTATGGAGGTCAGGTGCGAACGAACACCCCATAATTTTATTATACCATATTTCTTCAAACTGAAACATAATTTTCAAAGTATACTTCGCAGATAGATATGAAAAGTCTTTATTAAAATTTGTGCCTATTTCCATTCTATGGAGGCCAGGCACGAACGCAGACCCCACAATTTTATTATACCATCCCTATTTAAGTTAAAACATACTTATCAAGGTATTCTTATGTACATCTATATCAAAAACACTTGAAAACGTTTTTTTTTAATTTTTTTATTTCCATACTTAGTGGACCAGGCGCGAACGCAGACCCCACAATTTTAATGAACCACCGTTCTGCCAGATCAAACATACCCATTCCTGTGTCTCGATGCATCTTCTATCATTATATGTAATTAGTTTTTTAAAATAGTCAGCCATATAGGAGACTATTCGTGACCACACATACACACACACACAGAGCTTTATATATATATATATATATATATATATATATATATATATATATATATGTCAACTGAATTAAAGGAATAAAATTGTAAGATGGTCAACATCATGAACTTTGGAATATAGACTTTTGTTATTCATTCAATATATATATTTATTTCTTGGAAATTTTACAAAATTTCTGAAGAGGGCGTTTAAAAAGACACACGATCGTCAGAAACGCGTTAAAATTATTTCCGAAAATTATTTCAATAGATTGAAAATAGAAAATATTCAATAATAAAACAAGTATGAAAAACAACAATTGTTGGTGACTCCACTTTATATATATATATATATATATATATATATATATATATATATATATATATATATATATATATATATAGAGAGAGAGAGAGAGAGAGAGAGAGAGAGAGAGAGAGAGGGAGCAAATAGTTAATAAAACACATTAAAAACACTTTGAAAAAGAGTTAAAAACATATTTAATCTGGAAAGGAAACACTTAATAAGTGGATAGTCCTTAATCCGCGGAGTTTTGAAGAAATACTTTCCTTCTCATCAGAAGGTAGGAATTAGCAAAATGCGGGATCGGATTATGCATATAAAAGTATTTGATGAAACTGCAAGTAAGTCAAAGATCTTGGTACCAAATAGTTAAGCAGAGAGAATATGGTGAAGAAAAAGGTGATTTCACGTGAATGGATAGTCTGGTGAAAGGTAAAATATCCAATGACGGTAAAATCCAAAAAAGTAAATCCAAGAAAGTTAATTAAATTTCCATTAGCACGAGTAAAATCCAGGGAAATTGTGTAATTGAAAAATGGTCCAAAATAATATAAAAGGCCGAAATCCGTGGAATAATTCACAAATATGTACAAGGAAAAGGGGAAAAAATTCCAATAATATTAATAAAAGAAAAATAAGATATGCGTTTAACACAGCTGCCGAGACAAAGTGTAATTCTTATTTTATATATATATATATATATATATATATATATATATATATATATATATATATATATATATATATATATACTCACCCTTACGCTTAGCAGCTGCGTTTCAAAATTCATAATGATCAGTTAATTAGTTTAGGACTGAATTCTATACATAGAAATAACATACTTAACTTTATATAAATATATGCATGTGTGCGTGTCGTGTGTATACAGTGGGTTGTGATTTTGTTTCCTAAATAGTATGCATATTTTTTTGAAGGTTGAATGTTACATCTAAGAAATCAACTCCTTTTATGTCTATATCAACTCCCATTTCTTTGAAGATGTGTATATAATTTCCTTTCTAGTGTTATCTGTTATCTTCTTAAACCAACCACACGCTATAATCAAACAAATCGCACGATCAATCATTTGCAGATTATACGATAACTCCGAGCGAAAGGAGATTGTGAAACAGCCTTAAAGAACAACGCATTAACAGAAAAAAAAAAATTAGCATCCCGCAAAACAACGAAAAAAAAAAAGAGGCACAATTTGGTGTAACCAAACTTTACACCATAAAAATGTAAAAAGAAATGCAGAGAAAATATTTATGAAATTAATGAATATTTCCCAACATCAAACGAACCACATAAATATTCAATAGAAACACACTAAAACTTAGTCACAGCTGCATGAAAAAAATACAGTACAGATAAATAAAAAAATATATAAATAAATAAAATCTATGACATTCCAGAAATAATGCAATAAAAATAGATTGAACTGCAAAAGACAAAAACGCAGGACGTGAAAATGAATGAAAACAAATGTTGTCCATTAAGTCATAAAATCTAAAGAAAACAGAAAATTTGTACATCAGTGAAAGAAGTGATATCCAAAGCAGCATTTAATTAAGAAAAATGAAAATATCATACAACTCTTGGTACTTATCCAGAACCTGACCCAACTTCGCGCCCGCATCTTCCGGCAGGTTACAATAAGTAGCCTTAAGGCGCGGATGGTATCCAATTAGTACTCAGCTGTCAGCAGACGACAAGTTTAAAATGAAATTGTGAAAGTCGAAAATGAATTACCGCACGCTGTGTGAAGTAAAAACAAAGATCAAGAGAAAAACTTTTGATTTCACTATAATAATTATTTGCTAAAATCTTTTGATATGATGAAAAGAACGCATTCTTTGAAAACTCCGCAGATTAAGGAATTCTTAAAATTTCTTTTTGAATATCCTGTCGAACAATAAATTCTTGCAAATTATAATTTGCGGTCTTTAATATTTAAATGGACTCTCCCGTTGATTTCGACAGATGAGGTCCTACCACAACAACTAAGTTGTTTGGAAATCCACGCAGATAATTTGTTTATAGTGGTGAAGGCTTTGTGTAGAACATACTCTTTGATACAACTGCTAATCTTTGTCGGTGCAAATGGCTGCCACAAAACAAAGCAAACAGTAAAACTTTTGAAGTAAAATAAAAAAAGTCCCTCGCCCCACAAAATTTTAGCGAAAACACACACAAAAAAATGTTAAAACATTTAATTTTCGTTGAAAAAGTAAAAATTTCATTTTTATTTGTTGTTTCTATGTTTTCACCGTCAAAAATATTTATTTGCAAGTTTTGTCCATTGTAATTAAAAAAAAAAAATTGTATATACTTTTTTTGACAAAAACGTTTCTTGAAAATATTTAAAAAATTTCTTTCAAAGTTGTTTCCATGTTTTTGCTGTAAAAATGAATTACTTGAAAACTTAAAAAAAAAAAACAAAAAAACTTTATATACTTTTCTTAAACAAACGAATTTCATATAGTCACACTAACGGTAACTATTTTCTTGTTTTACAGCTTTTGTTTTCAGTATTCTGACTTTATCATCTCTGGCAGTCTTCACATTTACTTTCTTCGGTAGGTAATGGATAAATCCCCAAGAGTTTTCAGGTGTATATGACACCTGAACAATTCACATCAAAATACTAGAAAAGTAACACTAGCACACAACAAATTAAAAATGTGAAATCTGCTCAGAAAAAAAGTAGCAATAATCACATCCCCCCCCACTCAACAAAAAATAACAACAACACGATCAAAGTGTATTTCTGAACACACATATTCTAAACAACCTATTAACTAATAATTAACTAATAATTAACTAATAATTAAATAATAATAATTCTAAAGACTAAAATGACATGTAACATATGATGTTATCTTATCGGATATTCAAAGTTAGACTAAAAAAAAAAAAACTAAAATGACCTCGCTGCATCCCGGGCAATGCCATTTAGGAACAACTAATAAGTAAATCGAGTAAAATATAAAACAAATAGAGAGTAAAATATAAAACAAATAGAGAGTAAAATATAAAACAAATAGAGAGTAAAATATAAAACAAATAGAGAGTAAAATATAAAACAAATAGAGAGTAAAATATAAAACAAATAGAGAGTAAAATATAAAACAAATAGAGAGTAAAATATAAAACAAATAGAGAGTAAAATATAAAACAAATAGAGAGTAAAATATAAAACAAATAGAGAGTAAAATATAAAACAAATAGAGAGTAAAATGAATAAAACAAATAGAGAGTAAAATATAAAACAAATAGAGAGTAAAATATAAAACAAATAGAGAGTAAAATGAATAAAACAAATAGAGAGTAAAATATAAAACAAATAGAGAGTAAAATATAAAACAAATAGAGAGTAAAATATAAAACAAATAGAGAGTAAAATGAATAAAACAAATAGAGAGTAAAATATAAAACAAATAGAGAGTAAAATATAAAACAAATAGAGAGTAAAATATAAAACAAATAGAGAGTAAAATATAAAACAAATAGAGAGTAAAATGAATAAAACAAATAGAGAGTAAAATATAAAACAAATAGAGAGTAAAATATAAAACAAATAGAGAGTAAAATATAAAACAAATAGAGAGTAAAATGAATAAAACAAATAGAGAGTAAAATATAAAACAAATAGAGAGTAAAATATAAAACAAATAGAGAGTAAAATATAAAACAAATAGAGAGTAAAATGAATAAAACAAATAGAGAGTAAAATATAAAACAAATAGAGAGTAAAATGAATAAAACAAATAGAGAGTAAAATATAAAACAAATAGAGAGTAAAATGAATAAAACAAATAGAGAGTAAAATATAAAACAAATAGAGAGTAAAATATAAAACAAATAGAGAGTAAAATATAAAACAAATAGAGAGTAAAATATAAAACAAATAGAGAGTAAAATATAAAACAAATAGAGAGTAAAATATAAAACAAATAGAGAGTAAAATATAAAACAAATAGAGAGTAAAATGAATAAAACAAATAGAGAGTAAAATATAAAACAAATAGAGAGTAAAATATAAAACAAATAGAGAGTAAAATGAATAAAACAAATAGAGAGTAAAATATAAAACAAATAGAGAGTAAAATATAAAACAAATAGAGAGTAAAATATAAAACAAATAGAGAGTAAAATGAATAAAACAAATAGAGAGTAAAATATAAAACAAATAGAGAGTAAAATATAAAACAAATAGAGAGTAAAATATAAAACAAATAGAGAGTAAAATATAAAACAAATAGAGAGTAAAATGAATAAAACAAATAGAGAGTAAAATATAAAACAAATAGAGAGTAAAATATAAAACAAATAGAGAGTAAAATATAAAACAAATAGAGAGTAAAATGAATAAAACAAATAGAGAGTAAAATATAAAACAAATAGAGAGTAAAATATAAAACAAATAGAGAGTAAAATGAATAAAACAAATAGAGAGTAAAATATAAAACAAATAGAGAGTAAAATATAAAACAAATAGAGAGTAAAATGAATAAAACAAATAGAGAGTAAAATATAAAACAAATAGAGAGTAAAATATAAAACAAATAGAGAGTAAAATGAATAAAACAAATAGAGAGTAAAATATAAAACAAATAGAGAGTAAAATGAATAAAACAAATAGAGAGTAAAATATAAAACAAATAGAGAGTAAAATATAAAACAAATAGAGAGTAAAATGAATAAAACAAATAGAGAGTAAAATATAAAACAAATAGAGAGTAAAATATAAAACAAATAGAGAGTAAAATGAATAAAACAAATAGAGAGTAAAATATAAAACAAATAGAGAGTAAAATATAAAACAAATAGAGAGTAAAATATAAAACAAATAGAGAGTAAAATATAAAACAAATAGAGAGTAAAATATAAAACAAATAGAGAGTAAAATGAATAAAACAAATAGAGAGTAAAATATAAAACAAATAGAGAGTAAAATATAAAACAAATAGAGAGTAAAATGAATAAAACAAATAGAGAGTAAAATATAAAACAAATAGAGAGTAAAATATAAAACAAATAGAGAGTAAAATGAATAAAACAAATAGAGAGTAAAATATAAAACAAATAGAGAGTAAAATATAAAACAAATAGAGAGTAAAATGAATAAAACAAATAGAGAGTAAAATATAAAACAAATAGAGAGTAAAATATAAAACAAATAGAGAGTAAAATATAAAACAAATAGAGAGTAAAATATAAAACAAATAGAGAGTAAAATATAAAACAAATAGAGAGTAAAATATAAAACAAATAGAGAGTAAAATATAAAACAAATAGAGAGTAAAATGAATAAAACAAATAGAGAGTAAAATATAAAACAAATAGAGAGTAAAATATAAAACAAATAGAGAGTAAAATGAATAAAACAAATAGAGAGTAAAATATAAAACAAATAGAGAGTAAAATATAAAACAAATAGAGAGTAAAATATAAAACAAATAGAGAGTAAAATATAAAACAAATAGAGAGTAAAATGAATAAAACAAATAGAGAGTAAAATATAAAACAAATAGAGAGTAAAATATAAAACAAATAGAGAGTAAAATATAAAACAAATAGAGAGTAAAATATAAAACAAATAGAGAGTAAAATATAAAACAAATAGAGAGTAAAATATAAAACAAATAGAGAGTAAAATATAAAACAAATAGAGAGTAAAATATAAAACAAATAGAGAGTAAAATATAAAACAAATAGAGAGTAAAATGAATAAAACAAATAGAGAGTAAAATATAAAACAAATAGAGAGTAAAATATAAAACAAATAGAGAGTAAAATATAAAACAAATAGAGAGTAAAATATAAAACAAATAGAGAGTAAAATATAAAACAAATAGAGAGTAAAATATAAAACAAATAGAGAGTAAAATGAATAAAACAAATAGAGAGTAAAATATAAACCAAATAGAGAGTAAAATATAAAACAAATAGAGAGTAAAATGAATAAAACAAATAGAGAGTAAAATATAAAACAAATAGAGAGTAAAATATAAAACAAATAGAGAGTAAAATATAAAACAAATAGAGAGTAAAATATAAAACAAATAGAGAGTAAAATATAAAACAAATAGAGAGTAAAATATAAAACAAATAGAGAGTAAAATGAATAAAACAAATAGAGAGTAAAATATAAAACAAATAGAGAGTAAAATATAAAACAAATAGAGAGTAAAATATAAAACAAATAGAGAGTAAAATATAAAACAAATAGAGAGTAAAATGAATAAAACAAATAGAGAGTAAAATATAAAACAAATAGAGAGTAAAATGAATAAAACAAATAGAGAGTAAAATGAATAAAACAAATAGAGAGTAAAATATAAAACAAATAGAGAGTAAAATATAAAACAAATAGAGAGTAAAATATAAAACAAATAGAGAGTAAAATATAAAACAAATAGAGAGTAAAATGAATAAAACAAATAGAGAGTAAAATATAAAACAAATAGAGAGTAAAATATAAAACAAATAGAGAGTAAAATATAAAACAAATAGAGAGTAAAATGAATAAAACAAATAGAGAGTAAAATATAAAACAAATAGAGAGTAAAATGAATAAAACAAATAGAGAGTAAAATGAATAAAACAAATAGAGAGTAAAATATAAAACAAATAGAGAGTAAAATATAAAACAAATAGAGAGTAAAATGAATAAAACAAATAGAGAGTAAAATATAAAACAAATAGAGAGTAAAATATAAAACAAATAGAGAGTAAAATATAAAACAAATAGAGAGTAAAATGAATAAAACAAATAGAGAGTAAAATATAAAACAAATAGAGAGTAAAATATAAAACAAATAGAGAGTAAAATGAATAAAACAAATAGAGAGTAAAATGAATAAAACAAATAGAGAGTAAAATATAAAACAAATAGAGAGTAAAATGAATAAAACAAATAGAGAGTAAAATATAAAACAAATAGAGAGTAAAATGAATAAAACAAATAGAGAGTAAAATGAATAAAACAAATAGAGAGTAAAATATAAAACAAATAGAGAGTAAAATATAAAACAAATAGAGAGTAAAATATAAAACAAATAGAGAGTAAAATATAAAACAAATAGAGAGTAAAATATAAAACAAATAGAGAGTAAAATATAAAACAAATAGAGAGTAAAATATAAAACAAATAGAGAGTAAAATGAATAAAACAAATAGAGAGTAAAATATAAAACAAATAGAGAGTAAAATATAAAACAAATAGAGAGTAAAATATAAAACAAATAGAGAGTAAAATATAAAACAAATAGAGAGTAAAATATAAAACAAATAGAGAGTAAAATGAATAAAACAAATAGGGAGTAAAATATAAAACAAATAGAGAGTAAAATATAAAACAAATAGAGAGTAAAATGAATAAAACAAATAGAGAGTAAAATGAATAAAACAAATAGAGAGTAAAATATAAAACAAATAGAGAGTAAAATATAAAACAAATAGAGAGTAAAATATAAAACAAATAGAGAGTAAAATATAAAACAAATAGAGAGTAAAATGAATAAAACAAATAGAGAGTAAAATATAAAACAAATAGAGAGTAAAATATAAAACAAATAGAGAGTAAAATATAAAACAAATAGAGAGTAAAATATAAAACAAATAGAGAGTAAAATATAAAACAAATAGAGAGTAAAATATAAAACAAATAGAGAGTAAAATGAATAAAACAAATAGAGAGTAAAATATAAAACAAATAGAGAGTAAAATATAAAACAAATAGAGAGTAAAATATAAAACAAATAGAGAGTAAAATGAATAACACAAATAGAGAGTAAAATATAAAACAAATAGAGAGTAAAATATAAAACAAATAGAGAGTAAAATATAAAACAAATAGAGAGTAAAATGAATAAAACAAATAGAGAGTAAAATATAAAACAAATAGAGAGTAAAATGAATAAAACAAATAGAGAGTAAAATATAAAACAAATAGAGAGTAAAATGAATAAAACAAATAGAGAGTAAAATATAAAACAAATAGAGAGTAAAATGAATAAAACAAATAGAGAGTAAAATATAAAACAAATAGAGAGTAAAATGAATAAAACAAATAGAGAGTAAAATATAAAACAAATAGAGAGTAAAATGAATAAAACAAATAGAGAGTAAAATAAAAAACAAATAGAGAGTAAAATGAATAAAACAAATAGAGAGTAAAATATAAAACAAATAGAGAGTAAAATATAAAACAAATAGAGAGTAAAATGAATAAAACAAATAGAGAGTAAAATGAATAAAACAAATAGAGAGTAAAATATAAAACAAATAGAGAGTAAAATGAATAAAACAAATAGAGAGTAAAATATAAAACAAATAGAGAGTAAAATGAATAAAACAAATAGAGAGTAAAATATAAAACAAATAGAGAGTAAAATGAATAAAACAAATAGAGAGTAAAATATAAAACAAATAGAGAGTAAAATGAATAAAACAAATAGAGAGTAAAATAAAAAACAAATAGAGAGTAAAATGAATAAAACAAATAGAGAGTAAAATATAAAACAAATAGAGAGTAAAATATAAAACAAATAGAGAGTAAAATGAATAAAACAAATAGAGAGTAAAATGAATAAAACAAATAGAGAGTAAAATATAAAACAAATAGAGAGTAAAATGAATAAAACAAATAGAGAGTAAAATATAAAACAAATAGAGAGTAAAATGAATAAAACAAATAGAGAGTAAAATATAAAACAAATAGAGAGTAAAATGAATAAAACAAATAGAGAGTAAAATATAAAACAAATAGAGAGTAAAATGAATAAAACAAATAGAGAGTAAAATAAAAAACAAATAGAGAGTAAAATGAATAAAACAAATAGAGAGTAAAATATAAAACAAATAGAGAGTAAAATATAAAACAAATAGAGAGTAAAATGAATAAAACAAATAGAGAGTAAAATGAATAAAACAAATAGAGAGTAAAATATAAAACAAATAGAGAGTAAAATGAATAAAACAAATAGAGAGTAAAATATAAAACAAATAGAGAGTAAAATGAATAAAACAAATAGAGAGTAAAATATAAAACAAATAGAGATTAAAATGAATAAAACAAATAGAGAGTAAAATATAAAACAAATAGAGAGTAAAATGAATAAAACAAATAGAGAGTAAAATATAAAACAAATAGAGAGTAAAATGAATAAAACAAATAGAGAGTAAAATATAAAACAAATAGAGAGTAAAATGAATAAAACAAATAGAGAGAAAAATATAAAACAAATAGAGAGTAAAATATAAAACAAATAGAGAGTAAAATAAAAAACAAATAGAGAGTAAAATATAAAACAAATAGAGAGTAAAATGAATAAAACAAATAGAGAGTAAAATATAAAACAAATAGAGAGTAAAATGAATAAAACAAATAGAGAGTAAAATATAAAACAAATAGAGAGTAAAATGAATAAAACAAATAGAGAGTAAAATATAAAACAAATAGAGAGTAAAATATAAAACAAATAGAGAGTAAAATATAAAACAAATAGAGAGTAAAATATAAAACAAATAGAGAGTAAAATATAAAACAAATAGAGAGTAAAATGAATAAAACAAATAGAGAGTAAAATATAAAACAAATAGAGAGTAAAATATAAACCAAATAGAGAGTAAAATATAAAACAAATAGAGAGTAAAATGAATAAAACAAATAGAGAGTAAAATATAAAACAAATAGAGAGTAAAATATAAAACAAATAGAGAGTAAAATGAATAAAACAAATAGAGAGTAAAATATAAAACAAATAGAGAGTAAAATATAAAACAAATAGAGAGTAAAATATAAAACAAATAGAGAGTAAAATATAAAACAAATAGAGAGTAAAATATAAAACAAATAGAGAGTAAAATATAAAACAAATAGAGAGTAAAATATAAAACAAATAGAGAGTAAAATATAAAACAAATAGAGAGTAAAATATAAAACAAATAGAGAGTAAAATATAAAACAAATAGAGAGTAAAATGAATAAAACAAATAGAGAGTAAAATATAAAACAAATAGAGAGTAAAATGAATAAAACAAATAGAGAGTAAAATATAAAAAAAATAGAGAGTAAAATGAATAAAACAAATAGAGAGTAAAATATAAAACAAATAGAGAGTAAAATATAAAACAAATAGAGAGTAAAATATAAAACAAATAGAGAGTAAAATGAATAAAACAAATAGAGAGTAAAATATAAAACAAATAGAGAGTAAAATGAATAAAACAAATAGAGAGTAAAATATAAAACAAATAGAGAGTAAAATGAATAAAACAAATAGAGAGTAAAATATAAAACAAATAGAGAGTAAAATATAAAACAAATAGAGAGTAAAATATAAAACAAATAGAGAGTAAAATATAAAACAAATAGAGAGTAAAATATAAAACAAATAGAGAGTAAAATGAATAAAACAAATAGAGAGTAAAATATAAAACAAATAGAGAGTAAAATATAAACCAAATAGAGAGTAAAATATAAAACAAATAGAGAGTAAAATGAATAAAACAAATAGAGAGTAAAATATAAAACAAATAGAGAGTAAAATATAAAACAAATAGAGAGTAAAATGAATAAAACAAATAGAGAGTAAAATATAAAACAAATAGAGAGTAAAATATAAAACAAATAGAGAGTAAAATATAAAACAAATAGAGAGTAAAATATAAAACAAATAGAGAGTAAAATATAAAACAAATAGAGAGTAAAATATAAAACAAATAGAGAGTAAAATATAAAACAAATAGAGAGTAAAATATAAAACAAATAGAGAGTAAAATATAAAACAAATAGAGAGTAAAATATAAAACAAATAGAGAGTAAAATATAAAACAAATAGAGAGTAAAATATAAAACAAATAGAGAGTAAAATATAAAACAAATAGAGAGTAAAATATAAAACAAATAGAGAGTAAAATATAAAACAAATAGAGAGTAAAATATAAAACAAATAGAGAGTAAAATATAAAACAAATAGAGAGTAAAATATAAAACAAATAGAGAGTAAAATATAAAACAAATAGAGAGTAAAATATAAAACAAATAGAGAGTAAAATATAAAACAAATAGAGAGTAAAATATAAAACAAATAGAGAGTAAACTATAAAACAAATAGAGAGTAAAATGAATAAAACAAATAGAGAGTAAAATATAAAACAAATAGAGAGTAAAATATAAAACAAATAGAGAGTAAAATATAAAACAAATAGAGAGTAAAATATAAAACAAATAGAGAGTAAAATGAATAAAACAAATAGAGAGTAAAATATAAAACAAATAGAGAGTAAAATATAAAACAAATAGAGAGTAAAATATAAAACAAATAGAGAGTAAAATATAAAACAAATAGAGAGTAAAATATAAAACAAATAGAGAGTAAAATATAAAACAAATAGAGAGTAAAATATAAAACAAATAGAGAGTAAAATATAAAACAAATAGAGAGTAAAATGAATAAAACAAATAGAGAGTAAAATATAAAACAAATAGAGAGTAAAATATAAAACAAATAGAGAGTAAAATGAATAAAACAAATAGAGAGTAAAATATAAAACAAATAGAGAGTAAAATAAAAAACAAATAGAGAGTAAAATGAATAGAACAAATAGAGAGTAAAATATAAAACAAATAGAGAGTAAAATATAAAACAAATAGAGAGTAAAATGAATAAAACAAATAGAGAGTAAAATGAATAAAACAAATAGAGAGTAAAATATAAAACAAATAGAGAGTAAAATATAAAACAAATAGAGAGTAAAATGAATAAAACAAATAGAGAGTAAAATATAAAACAAATAGAGAGTAAAATATAAAACAAATAGAGAGTAAAATGAATAAAACAAATAGAGAGTAAAATATAAAACAAATAGAGAGTAAAATATAAACCAAATAGAGAGTAAAATATAAAACAAATAGAGAGTAAAATGAATAAAACAAATAGAGAGTAAAATATAAAACAAATAGAGAGTAAAATATAAAACAAATAGAGAGTAAAATGAATAAAACAAATAGAGAGTAAAATATAAAACAAATAGAGAGTAAAATATAAAACAAATAGAGAGTAAAATATAAAACAAATAGAGAGTAAAATATAAAACAAATAGAGAGTAAAATATAAAACAAATAGAGAGTAAAATATAAAACAAATAGAGAGTAAAATATAAAACAAATAGAGAGTAAAATATAAAACAAATAGAGAGTAAAATATAAAACAAATAGAGAGTAAAATATAAAACAAATAGAGAGTAAAATATAAAACAAATAGAGAGTAAAATATAAAACAAATAGAGAGTAAAATATAAAACAAATAGAGAGTAAAATATAAAACAAATAGAGAGTAAAATATAAAACAAATAGAGAGTAAAATATAAAACAAATAGAGAGTAAAATATAAAACAAATAGAGAGTAAAATATAAAACAAATAGAGAGTAAAATATAAAACAAATAGAGAGTAAAATATAAAACAAATAGAGAGTAAACTATAAAACAAATAGAGAGTAAAATGAATAAAACAAATAGAGAGTAAAATATAAAACAAATAGAGAGTAAAATATAAAACAAATAGAGAGTAAAATATAAAACAAATAGAGAGTAAAATATAAAACAAATAGAGAGTAAAATGAATAAAACAAATAGAGAGTAAAATATAAAACAAATAGAGAGTAAAATATAAAACAAATAGAGAGTAAAATATAAAACAAATAGAGAGTAAAATATAAAACAAATAGAGAGTAAAATATAAAACAAATAGAGAGTAAAATATAAAACAAATAGAGAGTAAAATATAAAACAAATAGAGAGTAAAATATAAAACAAATAGAGAGTAAAATGAATAAAACAAATAGAGAGTAAAATATAAAACAAATAGAGAGTAAAATATAAAACAAATAGAGAGTAAAATGAATAAAACAAATAGAGAGTAAAATATAAAACAAATAGAGAGTAAAATAAAAAACAAATAGAGAGTAAAATGAATAGAACAAATAGAGAGTAAAATATAAAACAAATAGAGAGTAAAATATAAAACAAATAGAGAGTAAAATGAATAAAACAAATAGAGAGTAAAATGAATAAAACAAATAGAGAGTAAAATATAAAACAAATAGAGAGTAAAATATAAAACAAATAGAGAGTAAAATGAATAAAACAAATAGAGAGTAAAATATAAAACAAATAGAGAGTAAAATATAAAACAAATAGAGAGTAAAATGAATAAAACAAATAGAGAGTAAAATATAAAACAAATAGAGAGTAAAATATAAAACAAATAGAGAGTAAAATATAAAACAAATAGAGAGTAAAATGAATAAAACAAATAGAGAGTAAAATATAAAACAAATAGAGAGTAAAATATAAAACAAATAGAGAGTAAAATGAATAAAACAAATAGAGAGTAAAATATAAAACAAATAGAGAGTAAAATATAAAACAAATAGAGAGTAAAATATAAAACAAATAGAGAGTAAAATATAAAACAAATAGAGAGTAAAATATAAAACAAATAGAGAGTAAAATATAAAACAAATAGAGAGTAAAATGAATAAAACAAATAGAGAGTCAAATATAAAACAAATAGAGAGTAAAATGAATAAAACAAATAGAGAGTAAAATATAAAACAAATAGAGAGTAAAATATAAAACAAATAGAGAGTAAAATGAATAAAACAAATAGAGAGTAAAATGAATAAAACAAATAGAGCGTAAAATATAAAACAAATAGAGAGTAAAATATAAAACAAATAGAGAGTAAAATGAATAAAACAAATAGAGAGTAAAATATAAAACAAATAGAGAGTAAAATATAAAACAAATAGAGAGTAAAATATAAAACAAATAGAGAGTAAAATATAAAACAAATAGAGAGTAAAATATAAAACAAATAGAGAGTAAAATATAAAACAAATAGAGAGTAAAATATAAAACAAATAGAGAGTAAAATATAAAACAAATAGAGAGTAAAATATAAAACAAATAGAGAGTAAAATATAAAACAAATAGAGAGTAAAATATAAAACAAATAGAGAGTAAAATGAATAAAACAAATAGAGAGTAAAATATAAAACAAATAGAGAGTAAAATATAAAACAAATAGAGAGTAAAATGAATAAAACAAATAGAGAGTAAAATATAAAACAAATAGAGAGTAAAATATAAAACAAATAGAGAGTAAAATGAATAAAACAAATAGAGAGTAAAATGAATAAAACAAATAGAGAGTAAAATATAAAACAAATAGAGAGTAAAATATAAAACAAATAGAGAGTAAAATGAATAAAACAAATAGAGAGTAAAATATAAAACAAATAGAGAGTAAAATATAAAACAAATAGAGAGTAAAATATAAAACAAATAGAGAGTAAAATATAAAACAAATAGAGAGTAAAATATAAAACAAATAGAGAGTAAAATATAAAACAAATAGAGAGTAAAATGAATAAAACAAATAGAGAGTAAAATATAAAACAAATAGAGAGTAAAATATAAAACAAATAGAGAGTAAAATGAATAAAACAAATAGAGAGTAAAATATAAAACAAATAGAGAGTAAAATATAAAACAAATAGAGAGTAAAATGAATAAAACAAATAGAGAGTAAAATGAATAAAACAAATAGAGAGTAAAATATAAAACAAATAGAGAGTAAAATATAAAACAAATAGAGAGTAAAATGAATAAAACAAATAGAGAGTAAAATATAAAACAAATAGAGAGTAAAATATAAAACAAATAGAGAGTAAAATATAAAACAAATAGAGAGTAAAATATAAAACAAATAGAGAGTAAAATATAAAACAAATAGAGAGTAAAATATAAAACAAATAGAGAGTAAAATATAAAACAAATAGAGAGTAAAATATAAAACAAATAGAGAGTAAAATGAATAAAACAAATAGAGAGTAAAATATAAAACAAATAGAGAGTAAAATAAAAAACAAATAGAGAGTAAAATGAATAGAACAAATAGAGAGTAAAATATAAAACAAATAGAGAGTAAAATATAAAACAAATAGAGAGTAAAATGAATAAAACAAATAGAGAGTAAAATGAATAAAACAAATAGAGAGTAAAATATAAAACAAATAGAGAGTAAAATATAAAACAAATAGAGAGTAAAATGAATAAAACAAATAGAGAGTAAAATATAAAACAAATAGAGAGTAAAATATAAAACAAATAGAGAGTAAAATGAATAAAACAAATAGAGAGTAAAATATAAAACAAATAGAGAGTAAAATATAAAACAAATAGAGAGTAAAATATAAAACAAATAGAGAGTAAAATATAAAACAAATAGAGTCTAAAATGAATAAAACAAATAGAGAGTAAAATATAAAAAAAATAGAGAGTAAAATATAAAACAAATAGAGAGTAAAATATAAAACAAATAGAGAGTAAAATATAAAACAAATAGAGAGTAAAATATAAAACAAATAGAGAGTAAAATATAAAACAAATAGAGAGTAAAATATAAAACAGATAGAGAGTAAAATATAAAACAAATAGAGAGTAAAATATAAAACAAATAGAGAGTAAAATATAAAACAAATAGAGAGTAAAATATAAAACAAATAGAGAGTAAAATGAATAAAACAAATAGAGAGTAAAATATAAAACAAATAGAGATTAAAATATAAAACAAATAGAGAGTAAAATGAATAAAACAAATAGAGAGTAAAATATAAAACAAATAGAGAGTAAAATATAAAACAAATAGAGAGTAAAATGAATAAAACAAATAGAGAGTAAAATGAATAAAACAAATAGAGAGTAAAATATAAAACAAATAGAGAGTAAAATATAAAACAAATAGAGAGTAAAATGAATAAAACAAATAGAGAGTAAAATATAAAACAAATAGAGAGTAAAATATAAAACAAATAGAGAGTAAAATGAATAAAACAAACAGAGAGTAAAATATAAAACAAATAGAGAGTAAAATATAAAACAAATAGAGAGTAAAATATAAAACAAATAGAGAGTAAAATATAAAACAAATAGAGAGTAAAATATAAAACAAATAGAGAGTAAAATATAAAACAAATAGAGAGTAAAATGAATAAAACAAATAGAAAGTAAAATATAAAACAAATAGAGAGTAAAATATAAAACAAATAGAGAGTAAAATATAAAACAAATAGAGAGTAAAATATAAAACAAATAGAGAGTAAAATATAAAACAAATAGAGAGTAAAATGAATAAAACAAATAGAGAGTAAAATATAAAACAAATAGAGAGTAAAATATAAAACAAATAGAGAGTAAAATATAAAACAAATAGAGAGTAAAATATAAAACAAATAGAGAGTAAAATGAATAAAACAAATAGAGAGTAAAATATAAAACAAATAGAGAGTAAAATGAATAAAACAAATAGAGAGTAAAATATAAAACAAATAGAGAGTAAAATATAAAACAAATAGAGAGTAAAATGAATAAAACAAATAGAGAGTAAAATATAAAACAAATAGAGAGTAAAATATAAAACAAATAGAGAGTAAAATATAAAACAAATAGAGAGTAAAATATAAAACAAATAGAGAGTAAAATGAATAAAACAAATAGAGAGTAAAATATAAAACAAATAGAGAGTAAAATATAAAACAAATAGAGAGTAAAATGAATAAAACAAATAGAGAGTAAAATATAAAACAAATAGAGAGTAAAATATAAAACAAATAGAGAGTAAAATATAAAACAAATAGAGAGTAAAATGAATAAAACAAATAGAGAGTAAAATATAAAACAAATAGAGAGTAAAATATAAAACAAATAGAGAGTAAAATGAATAAAACAAATAGAGAGTAAAATATAAAACAAATAGAGAGTAAAATATAAAACAAATAGAGAGTAAAATGAATAAAACAAATAGAGAGTAAAATATAAAACAAATAGAGAGTAAAATATAAAACAAATAGAGAGTAAAATATAAAACAAATAGAGAGTAAAATATAAAACAAATAGAGAGTAAAATGAATAAAACAAATAGAGAGTAAAATATAAAACAAATAGAGAGTAAAATATAAAACAAATAGAGAGTAAAATATAAAACAAATAGAGAGTAAAATATAAAACAAATAGAGAGTAAAATATAAAACAAATAGAGAGTAAAATGAATAAAACAAATAGAGAGTAAAATGAATAAAACAAATAGAGAGTAAAATATAAAACAAATAGAGAGTAAAATATAAAACAAATAGAGAGTAAAATATAAAACAAATAGAGAGTAAAATATAAAACAAATAGAGAGTAAAATGAATAAAACAAATAGAGAGTAAAATATAAAACAAATAGAGAGTAAAATATAAAACAAATAGAGAGTAAAATATAAAACAAATAGAGAGTAAAATATAAAACAAATAGAGAGTAAAATGAATAAAACAAATAGAGAGTAAAATATAAAACAAATAGAGAGTAAAATATAAAACAAATAGAGAGTAAAATATAAAACAAATAGAGAGTAAAATATAAAAAAAATAGAGAGTAAAATGAATAAAACAAATAGAGAGTAAAATATAAAACAAATAGAGAGTAAAATATAAAACAAATAGAGAGTAAAATGAATAAAACAAATAGAGAGTAAAATATAAAACAAATAGAGAGTAAAATATAAAACAAATAGAGAGTAAAATGAATAAAACAAATAGAGAGTAAAATATAAAAAAAATAGAGAGTAAAATGAATAAAACAAATAGAGAGTAAAATATAAAACAAATAGAGAGTAAAATATAAAACAAATAGAGAGTAAAATGAATAAAACAAATAGAGAGTAAAATATAAAACAAATAGAGAGTAAAATATAAAACAAATAGAGAGTAAAATGAATAAAACAAATAGAGAGTAAAATGAATAAAACAAATAGAGAGTAAAATATAAAACAAATAGAGAGTAAAATATAAAACAAATAGAGAGTAAAATGAATAAAACAAATAGAGAGTAAAATATAAAACAAATAGAGAGTAAAATATAAAACAAATAGAGAGTAAAATATAAAACAAATAGAGAGTAAAATATAAAACAAATAGAGAGTAAAATGAATAAAACAAATAGAGAGTAAAATATAAAACAAATAGAGAGTAAAATATAAAACAAATAGAGAGTAAAATGAATAAAACAAATAGAGAGTAAAATATGAAACAAATAGAGAGTAAAATATAAAACAAATAGAGAGTAAAATATAAAACAAATAGAGAGTAAAATATAAAACAAATAGAGAGTAAAATATAAAACAAATAGAGAGTAAAATGAATAAAACAAATAGAGAGTAAAATATAAAACAAATAGAGAGTAAAATATAAAACAAATAGAGAGTAAAATGAATAAAACAAATAGAGAGTAAAATGAATAAAACAAATAGAGAGTAAAATGAATAAAACAAATAGAGAGTAAAATATAAAACAAATAGAGAGTAAAATATAAAACAAATAGAGAGTAAAATATAAAACAAATAGAGAGTAAAATATAAAACAAATAGAGAGTAAAATGAATAAAACAAATAGAGAGTAAAATGAATAAAACAAATAGAGAGTAAAATGAATAAAACAAATAGAGAGTAAAATATAAAACAAATAGAGAGTAAAATATAAAACAAATAGAGAGTAAAATATAAAACAAATAGAGAGTAAAATATAAAACAAATAGAGAGTAAAATATAAAACAAATAGAGAGTAAAATGAATAAAACAAATAGAGAGTAAAATATAAAACAAATAGAGAGTAAAATATAAAACAAATAGAGAGTAAAATGAATAAAACAAATAGAGAGTAAAATATAAAACAAATAGAGAGTAAAATATAAAACAAATAGAGAGTAAAATGAATAAAACAAATAGAGAGTAAAATGAATAAAACAAATAGAGAGTAAAATGAATAAAACAAATAGAGAGTAAAATATAAAACAAATAGAGAGTAAAATATAAAACAAATAGAGAGTAAAATGAATAAAACAAATAGAGAGTAAAATATAAAACAAATAGAGAGTAAAATATAAAACAAATAGAGAGTAAAATGAATAAAACAAATAGAGAGTAAAATGAATAAAACAAATAGAGAGTAAAATGAATAAAACAAATAGAGAGTAAAATATAAAACAAATAGAGAGTAAAATATAAAACAAATAGAGAGTAAAATATAAAACAAATAGAGAGTAAAATATAAAACAAATAGAGAGTAAAATGAATAAAACAAATAGAGAGTAAAATGAATAAAACAAATAGAGAGTAAAATGAATAAAACAAATAGAGAGTAAAATATAAAACAAATAGAGAGTAAAATATAAAACAAATAGAGAGTAAAATATAAAACAAATAGAGAGTAAAATATAAAACAAATAGAGAGTAAAATATAAAACAAATAGAGAGTAAAATGAATAAAACAAATAGAGAGTAAAATATAAAACAAATAGAGAGTAAAATATAAAACAAATAGAGAGTAAAATGAATAAAACAAATAGAGAGTAAAATGAATAAAACAAATAGAGAGTAAAATATAAAACAAATAGAGAGTAAAATATAAAACAAATAGAGAGTAAAATGAATAAAACAAATAGAGAGTAAAATATAAAACAAATAGAGAGTAAAATATAAAACAAATAGAGAGTAAAATGAATAAAACAAATAGAGAGTAAAATGAATAAAACAAATAGAGAGTAAAATATAAAACAAATAGATAGTAAAATATAAAACAAATAGAGAGTATAATGAATAAAACAAATAGAGAGTAAAATATAAAACAAATAGAGAGTAAAATATAAAACAAATAGAGAGTAAAATGAATAAAACAAATAGAGAGTAAAATATAAAACAAATAGAGAGTAAAATGAATAAAACAAATAGAGAGTAAAATGAATAAAACAAATAGAGAGTAAAATATAAAACAAATAGATAGTAAAATATAAAACAAATAGAGAGTATAATGAATAAAACAAATAGAGAGTAAAATATAAAACAAATAGAGAGTAAAATATAAAACAAATAGAGAGTAAAATATAAAACAAATAGAGAGTAAAATATAAAACAAATAGAGAGTAAAATATAAAACAAATAGAAAGTAAAATATAAAACAAATAGAGAGTAAAATATAAAACAAATAGAGAGTAAAATATAAAACAAATAGAGAGTAAAATATAAAACAAATAGAGAGTAAAATATAAAACAAATAGAGAGTAAAATATAAAACAAATAGAGAGTAAAATGAAAAAAACAAATAGAGAGTAAAATATAAAACAAATAGAGAGTAAAATGAATAAAACAAATAGAGAGTAAAATATAAAACAAATAGAGAGTAAAATATAAAACAAATAGAGAGTAAAATATAAAACAAATAGAGAGTAAAATGAATAAAACAAATAGAGAGTAAACTATAAAACAAATAGAGAGTAAAATGAATAAAACAAATAGAGAGTAAAATATAAAACAAATAGAGAGTAAAATATAAAACAAATAGAGAGTAAAATATAAAACAAATAGAGAGTAAAATATAAAACAAATAGAGAGTAAAATATAAAACAAATAGAGAGTAAAATATAAAACAAATAGAGAGTAAAATGAATAAAACAAATAGAGAGTAAAATATAAAACAAATAGAGAGTAAAATGAATAAAACAAATAGAGAGTAAAATATAAAACAAATAGAGAGTAAAATATAAAACAAATAGAGAGTAAACTATAAAACAAATAGAGAGTAAAATATAAAACAAATAGAGAGTAAAATATAAAACAAATAGAGAGTAAAATATAAAACAAATAGAGAGTAAAATGAATAAAACAAATAGAGAGTAAAATATAAAACAAATAGAGAGTAAAATATAAAACAAATAGAGAGTAAACTATAAAACAAATAGAGAGTAAAATGAATAAAACAAATAGAGAGTAAAATATAAAACAAATAGAGAGTAAAATGAATAAAACAAATAGAGAGTAAAATATAAAACAAATAGAGAGTAAAATATAAAACAAATAGAGAGTAAAATGAATAAAACAAATAGAGAGTAAACTATAAAACAAATAGAGAGTAAAATATAAAACAAATAGAGAGTAAAATATAAAACAAATAGAGAGTAAAATGAATAAAACAAATAGAGAGTAAACTATAAAACAAATAGAGAGTAAAATGAATAAAACAAATAGAGAGTAAAATATAAAACAAATAGAGAGTAAAATGAATAAAACAAATAGAGAGTAAAATATAAAACAAATAGAGAGTAAAATATAAAACAAATAGAGAGTAAAATATAAAACAAATAGAGAGTAAAATATAAAACAAATAGAGAGTAAAATATAAAACAAATAGAGAGTAAAATATAAAACAAATAGAGAGTAAAATGAATAAAACAAATAGAGAGTAAAATATAAAACAAATAGAGAGTAAAATATAAAACAAATAGAGAGTAAAATATAAAACAAATAGAGAGTAAAATGAATAAAACAAATAGAGAGTAAACTATAAAACAAATAGAGAGTAAAATGAATAAAACAAATAGAGAGTAAAATATAAAACAAATAGAGAGTAAAATGAATAAAACAAATAGAGAGTAAACTATAAAACAAATAGAGAGTAAAATATAAAACAAATAGAGAGTAAAATATAAAACAAATAGAGAGTAAAATGAATAAAACAAATAGAGAGTAAAATATAAAACAAATAGAGAGTAAAATATAAAACAAATAGAGAGTAAAATATAAAACAAATAGAGAGTAAAATGAATAAAACAAATAGAGAGTAAAATATAAAACAAATAGAGAGTAAAATATAAAACAAATAGAGAGTAAAATGAATAAAAAAAATAGAGAGTAAACTATAAAACAAATAGAGAGTAAAATATAAAACAAATAGAGAGTAAAATATAAAACAAATAGAGAGTAAAATGAATAAAACAAATAGAGAGTAAACTATAAAACAAATAGAGAGTAAAATATAAAACAAATAGAGAGTAAAATATAAAACAAATAGAGAGTAAAATGAATAAAACAAATAGAGAGTAAAATATAAAACAAATAGAGAGTAAAATATAAAACAAATAGAGAGTAAAATATAAAACAAATAGAGAGTAAAATATAAAACAAATAGAGAGTAAAATATAAAACAAATAGAGAGTAAAATATAAAACAAATAGAGAGTAAAATATAAAACAAATAGAGAGTAAAATGAATAAAACAAATAGAGAGTAAAATATAAAACAAATAGAGAGTAAAATATAAAACAAATAGAGAGTAAACTATAAAACAAATAGAGAGTAAAATGAATAAAACAAATAGAGAGTAAAATATAAAACAAATAGAGAGTAAAATGAATAAAACTAATAGAGAGTAAAATATAAAACAAATAGAGAGTAAAATATAAAACAAATAGAGAGTAAAATGAATAAAACAAATAGAGAGTAAACTATAAAACAAATAGAGAGTAAAATATAAAACAAATAGAGAGTAAAATATAAAACAAATAGAGAGTAAAATGAATAAAACAAATAGAGAGTAAACTATAAAACAAATAGAGAGTAAAATGAATAAAACAAATAGAGAGTAAAATATAAAACAAATAGAGAGTAAAATGAATAAAACAAATAGAGAGTAAAATATAAAACAAATAGAGAGTAAAATATAAAACAAATAGAGAGTAAAATATAAAACAAATAGAGAGTAAAATATAAAACAAATAGAGAGTAAAATATAAAACAAATAGAGAGTAAAATATAAAACAAATAGAGAGTAAAATGTATAAAACAAATAGAGAGTAAAATATAAAACAAATAGAGAGTAAAATATAAAACAAATAGAGAGTAAAATATAAAACAAATAGAGAGTAAAATGAATAAAACAAATAGAGAGTAAACTATAAAACAAATAGAGAGTAAAATGAATAAAACAAATAGAGAGTAAAATATAAAACAAATAGAGAGTAAAATGAATAAAACAAATAGAGAGTAAACTATAAAACAAATAGAGAGTAAAATATAAAACAAATAGAGAGTAAAATATAAAACAAATAGAGAGTAAAATGAATAAAACAAATAGAGAGTAAAATATAAAACAAATAGAGAGTAAAATATAAAACAAATAGAGAGTAAAATATAAAACAAATAGAGAGTAAAATGAATAAAACAAATAGAGAGTAAAATATAAAACAAATAGAGAGTAAAATATAAAACAAATAGAGAGTAAAATGAATAAAAAAAATAGAGAGTAAACTATAAAACAAATAGAGAGTAAAATATAAAACAAATAGAGAGTAAAATATAAAACAAATAGAGAGTAAAATGAATAAAACAAATAGAGAGTAAACTATAAAACAAATAGAGAGTAAAATATAAAACAAATAGAGAGTAAAATATAAAACAAATAGAGAGTAAAATATAAAACAAATAGAGAGTAAAATATAAAACAAATAGAGAGTAAAATATAAAACAAATAGAGAGTAAAATATAAAACAAATAGAGGGTAAAATATAAAACAAATAGAGAGTAAAATATAAAACAAATAGAGAGTAAAATATAAAACAAATAGAGAGTAAAATATAAAACAAATAGAGAGTAAAATGAATAAAACAAATAGAGAGTAAAATATAAAACAAATAGAGAGTAAAATATAAAACAAATAGAGAGTAAAATATAAAACAAATAGAGAGTAAAATATAAAACAAATAGAGAGTAAAATATAAAACAAATAGAGAGTAAAATATAAAACAAATAGAGAGTAAAATATAAAACAAATAGAGAGTAAAATATAAAACAAATAGAGAGTAAAATATAAAACAAATAGAGAGTAAAATATAAAACAAATAGAGAGTAAAATGAATAAAACAAATAGAGAGTAAAATATAAAACAAATAGAGAGTAAAATATAAAACAAATAGAGAGTAAAATATAAAACAAATAGAGAGTAAAATATAAAACAAATAGAGAGTAAAATATAAAACAAATAGAGAGTAAAATATAAAACAAATAGAGAGTAAAATATAAAACAAATAGAGAGTAAAATATAAAACAAATAGAGAGTAAAATATAAAACAAATAGAGAGTAAAATGAATAAAACAAATAGAGAGTAAAATATAAAACAAATAGAGAGTAAAATATAAAACAAATAGAGAGTAAAATATAAAACAAATAGAGAGTAAAATGAATAAAACAAATAGAGAGTAAAATATAAAACAAATAGAGAGTAAAATATAAAACAAATAGAGAGTAAAATATAAAACAAATAGAGAGTAAAATATAAAACAAATAGAGAGTAAAATGAATAAAACAAATAGAGAGTAAAATATAAAACAAATAGAGAGTAAAATATAAAACAAATAGAGAGTAAAATATAAAACAAATAGAGAGTAAAATGAATAAAACAAATAGAGAGTAAAATATAAAACAAATAGAGAGTAAAATATAAAACAAATAGAGAGTAAAATGAATAAAAAAAATAGAGAGTAAACTATAAAACAAATAGAGAGTAAAATATAAAACAAATAGAGAGTAAAATATAAAACAAATAGAGAGTAAAATGAATAAAACAAATAGAGAGTAAACTATAAAACAAATAGAGAGTAAAATATAAAACAAATAGAGAGTAAAATATAAAACAAATAGAGAGTAAAATATAAAACAAATAGAGAGTAAAATATAAAACAAATAGAGAGTAAAATATAAAACAAATAGAGAGTAAAATATAAAACAAATAGAGAGTAAAATATAAAACAAATAGAGAGTAAAATATAAAACAAATAGAGAGTAAAATATAAAACAAATAGAGAGTAAAATGAATAAAACAAATAGAGAGTAAAATATAAAACAAATAGAGAGTAAAATATAAAACAAATAGAGAGTAAAATATAAAACAAATAGAGAGTAAAATGAATAAAACAAATAGAGAGTAAAATATAAAACAAATAGAGAGTAAAATATAAAACAAATAGAGAGTAAAATATAAAACAAATAGAGAGTAAAATATAAAACAAATAGAGAGTAAAATGAATAAAACAAATAGAGAGTAAAATATAAAACAAATAGAGAGTAAAATATAAAACAAATAGAGAGTAAAATATAAAACAAATAGAGAGTAAAATGAATAAAACAAATAGAGAGTAAAATATAAAACAAATAGAGAGTAAAATATAAAACAAATAGAGAGTAAAATGAATAAAAAAAATAGAGAGTAAACTATAAAACAAATAGAGAGTAAAATATAAAACAAATAGAGAGTAAAATATAAAACAAATAGAGAGTAAAATATAAAACAAATAGAGAGTAAAATGAATAAAACAAATAGAGAGTAAAATATAAAACAAATAGAGAGTAAAATATAAAACAAATAGAGAGTAAAATATAAAACAAATAGAGAGTAAAATATAAAACAAATAGAGAGTAAAATATAAAACAAATAGAGAGTAAAATATAAAACAAATAGAGAGTAAAATATAAAACAAATAGAGAGTAAAATATAAAACAAATAGAGAGTAAAATATAAAACAAATAGAGAGTAAAATATAAAACAAATAGAGAGTAAAATGAATAAAACAAATAGAGAGTAAAATATAAAACAAATAGAGAGTAAAATATAAAACAAATAGAGAGTAAAATATAAAACAAATAGAGAGTAAAATATAAAACAAATAGAGAGTAAAATATAAAACAAATAGAGAGTAAAATATAAAACAAATAGAGAGTAAAATATAAAACAAATAGAGAGTAAAATATAAAACAAATACAGAGTAAAATATAAAACAAATAGAGAGTAAAATATAAAACAAATAGAGAGTAAAATGAATAAAACAAATAGAGAGTAAAATATAAAACAAATAGAGAGTAAAATATAAAACAAATAGAGAGTAAAATATAAAACAAATAGAGAGTAAAATATAAAACAAATAGAGAGTAAAATATAAAACAAATAGAGAGTAAAATATAAAACAAATAGAGAGTAAAATATAAAACAAATAGAGAGTAAAATATAAAACAAATAGAGAGTAAAATATAAAACAAATAGAGAGTAAAATGAATAAAACAAATAGAGAGTAAAATATAAAACAAATAGAGAGTAAAATATAAAACAAATAGAGAGTAAAATATAAAACAAATAGAGAGTAAAATGAATAAAACAAATAGAGAGTAAAATATAAAACAAATAGAGAGTAAAATATAAAACAAATAGAGAGTAAAATATAAAACAAATAGAGAGTAAAATATAAAACAAATAGAGAGTAAAATGAATAAAACAAATAGAGAGTAAAATATAAAACAAATAGAGAGTAAAATATAAAACAAATAGAGAGTAAAATGAATAAAACAAATAGAGAGTAAAATATAAAACAAATAGAGAGTAAAATATAAAACAAATAGAGAGTAAAATATAAAACAAATAGAGAGTAAAATATAAAACAAATAGAGAGTAAAATATAAAACAAATAGAGAGTAAAATATAAAACAAATAGAGAGTAAAATATAAAACAAATAGAGAGTAAAATATAAAACAAATAGAGAGTAAAATATAGAACAAATAGAGAGTAAAATGAATAAAACAAATAGAGAGTAAAATATAAAACAAATACAGAGTAAAATATAAAACAAATAGAGAGTAAAATATAAAACAAATAGAGAGTAAAATATAAAACAAATAGAGAGTAAAATATAAAACAAATAGAGAGTAAAATATAAAACAAATAGAGAGTAAAATATAAAACAAATAGAGAGTAAAATATAAAACAAATAGAGAGTAAAATATAAAACAAATAGAGAGTAAAATATAAAACAAATAGAGAGTAAAATGAATAAAACAAATAGAGAGTAAAATATAAAACAAATAGAGAGTAAAATATAAAACAAATAGAGAGTAAAATATAAAACAAATAGAGAGTAAAATGAATAAAACAAATAGAGAGTAAAATATAAAACAAATAGAGAGTAAAATATAAAACAAATAGAGAGTAAAATATAAAACAAATAGAGAGTAAAATATAAAACAAATAGAGAGTAAAATGAATAAAACAAATAGAGAGTAAAATATAAAACAAATAGAGAGTAAAATATAAAACAAATAGAGAGTAAAATATAAAACAAATAGAGAGTAAAATGAATAAAACAAATAGAGAGTAAAATATAAAACAAATAGAGAGTAAAATATAAAACAAATAGAGAGTAAAATGAATAAAACAAATAGAGAGTAAAATATAAAACAAATATAGAGTAAAATATAAAACAAATAGAGAGTAAAATATAAAACAAATAGAGAGTAAAATGAATAAAACAAATAGAGAGTAAAATATAAAACAAATAGAGAGTAAAATATAAAACAAATAGAGAGTAAAATATAAAACAAATAGAGAGTAAAATATAAAACAAATAGAGAGTAAAATGAATAAAAAAGTAAAATAAAATAATAACTTCACAAAAAATATCAAAAACTTAAACTGATATATTCACAAATAAAAATAGTCTGGAAAAACAATAAAACAAATAAAATGAATTCTATTCCCATAATGCTGCATCTAATTACTTCAAACATCAGATTTATATTTTCTACTAATGATATTGAGCACCCTTCCATTTTATAAATATAACAGCTAATAATAATACATAATGGCCATATTTGTATTCGATGCAGCATAATCACGTGACACTTCAGTTCCTACTAGATCACCAGAGTTAAGCAACGTTGAGCCTAGTAAGTACTAAAATGGGTGACCATTTGGGAATTCCAGGTTCTGTATCTGTTTATCTCGGCATTGTTTCCAGTTGTCCTGGACTTCTTGTCACAGGAATCAAGCAGTGGCGATTCAGAGGTGTGGTTGGGGATTGTGCAGCCCTTGCTTTTGTAACTCATGCACGCCTACCCTTACAGGGGATATCCATTGTCTTTTGAAACTGAAAGGAGGCGTTTATACTCGGGTTAATGTCTGTTTTACATGCTGGTATGTGTTAGACGACTTTTATAAATTGACTTTTAAGCAAAACTATCTCTGGTCAGGCCTTTGTTTATCCCTCAGTCTCTCAAATACATCCTTATCACTTCCTCTAATGTTTTCTTTGGCGTTTTCTTGATAATTGACCACGCAACATCAACTGTTCTATAACTAATAATAATAATCAAAGAATTTTCATCTATTCTTTTAATGTGACCAAACCAATGAAGTCTTCTGTTCTGTACACATACCCCTTATACTCTCCAGATACAATTACATTAATATACTAGCTGTACATACCCGACGTTGCCAGGTAAAAACATATTACTGGGCGGGGTGTTTAGTAACACACTATTTAAGATACACCAAATATTCTAAATTGTTGCGATTTTCCTGAAAGTTGACCATATTTTGGATATTTGGAAGCATAAAACATAGCTATCTTCATTTATGAAATTCAAGCAGGGAAATGAAATATCATAGCTTAAAGGGAAATAACTCATAAGTTAAATGAAAACTTACTTCCGTTTTTAAATGCAGCTAATGTTGGTTATACTAATACTTAAAAATAAATTAAATGTAAATTAAATTAAAAATAAACTAAATAAATCAACTTTATATAATACTAACAGATCGCTGAGCGTTGCTCGGTCGTAAAATACGCATAAATATTATATTTTAATTCATACAGAAACCAAGAAATGTGCATGCGAGTATTATGTTTTTTTTCTAAACAGTTCACTTCTTGTAAGTAAGTAAAAAAAAAAAATACTCGAGCTGAGATCGAAACCAAAACCTAAACACAATGAGTTAAGTACGATAACCATTAGGTCAGCTTGAAACGTATTTAAAAAGTCTTTTCAGACCTGCTTATTCTTAGCATAAGGAATCTGTCATGTGAACTATTCACACATGTGCATTCGTGAAACAGTTGACAAACAGATAAAAATCCGATGACCCCCCCCCCACGTACCAATTTTTCAAATTTGACCCCTTAACAGTTTTTTTCCGGGTGAAAACCGATTAAACAGTTTTCGACACGTCTGCATACCCTATATACCCAATTTAAAGCCTGTCGATAAAAAATTCGTTGAGTATATAGATTGAGAAGTATCCATTTCTTATTTTTATCGATACATAGATTTCTAAATAGAGTACTTTAAACAATTCTATTACTAACTTCCATTCAGAGCTAATTATTAAAACAGTGTTTCTTTAATGTAATATGCAAATGAGACAACCTCTCGAATGCTAATTCCTTTTGATTGGATACTATATATAGAAATCATTCATTACTATATATAGAAATCATTCATTACTATATATAGAAATCATTCATTAATATATATAGAAATCATTCATTAATATATATAGAAATCATTCATTAATATATATAG